>NC_091662.1:2177187-2487500 GCF_042453785.1 Malus domestica
ACCTTTGTTGATGATTATTCAAGAAGGTCTTGGGTCTACACTATGAAGCACAAGAGTGAGGTGTTAAGCATTTTCTTGGGATGAAAGAAAATGGTTGAGAACCAGACTGGGAGAAAGATTAAGATTTTGAGATCGGATAATGGTGGTGAATACACATCCGACCCTTTCTTTAAAGTTTGCAAAGAGGAAGGAATTGTGAGACATTTTAGTGTTCGGGGAACTCCACAACAAAATGGAGTTGCAGAAAGATTGAATCGAACCTTGCTTGAGAAGGTTAGATGTATGTTGTCTCAGTCGGGTTTAAGCAAGTCATTTTGGGTAGAGGCAGTTAATTATGCATGTCACATCATCAACCGATTACCCTCAGCTGCTATTCAGGGTAAGACACCAATGGAGGTATGGACTGGAAAACCTTCTTCTGATTATGACTATATCCGTATTTTTGGTTCACCTGCTTATTTTCATGTGACTGAAAATAAACTTGATCCTAGAGCCAAAAAGGCTATCTTTCTTGGTTTTAGTAGTGGTGTCAAAGGTTACAGGTTGTGGTGCCTAGAGATGAAGAAACTTGTAATCAGTAGAGATGTGACATTTGATGAAGAAAGTATGTTCAATGACTCTGAGAAGAATGTGAAAGATGTCCAACAGGTGGAGCTTGAGAAAGTTGCCTCTGGTACTTCAAATCCTATTTCCGCTGATGTCGATGCCACTACAAGTGAAGAAGTTGGAGACCATGAGGATGTTGAAGAAGTTGAACTTGAAGATTCTATTCAAGTTGAAGAGGAAGTTTCACCTCAAGAGTCTATTGCCAAGAACAGAGGAAAGAGACAAATTACCAAGCCAGCTCGGTATAGTGACTATGTTTCTTTTACTCTTCCTATTATCACTGATGAAATTCCATCTAATTTCGAGGAAGCCATTGAGAGTGAGGAGAAGGAGAGGTGGTGCAATGCCATGGGTGATGAGATGAATTCTCTCTTGAAGAACAAGACTTGGGAGTTAGCTAAATTGCCTAAGGGCAAGAAAGCTATCGGTTGCAAATGGGTGTATGCCAAGAAGGAAGATGCTGATGAGAAAAGCAATGTGAGATTCAAAGCAAGATTAGTTGCTAAAGGGTATGCACAAAAGGAGGGCATTGACTACAATGAAATATTTTCTCTGGTTGTGAAGCACTCCTCAATTCGTATTATGTTAGCTTTTGTTGCACAATATGATCTTGAGCTTGTGCAACTTGATGTGAAGACGGCTTTCCTACATGGTGATTTGAATGAAGAGATTTATATGTGTCAACCGGATGGGTATATAGTGAAAGGGAAGGAGAACTTGTTTTGCAAATTGAAGAAATCACTATATGGCTTGAAGCAATCTCCAAGACAATGGTATTTGAGGTTTAATAAATTTATGAGAGGCCAAAATTATTCTAGAAGTCAATATGATCATTGTGTGTACTTCAAGAAGTTGCAAGATGGGTCTTTCATTTATTTGTTGATATATGTTGATGATATGTTGATTGCCTCAAAGAATTTTGAAGAGATTGAAAAATTAAAGAAGCAAATGAAGAATGAGTTTGAGATGAAGGATCTTGGTGAAGCGAAGAAGATCCTTGGCATGGAAATCACTAGAGATAGAGAGAAGGGTTTGGTCAGTTTGAATCAAAGACAATACCTTGAGAAGTTGATTCGGAAGTTTGGAGTTCATGATTCAACTAAACCGGTTAGTACCCCTTTGGCTCCTCATTTAAAATTGAGTTCTCTACAATGTCCTAAAAATGATAAAGAGAAGCTGCAAATGAAAAATATACCATATGCAAATTTGGTTGGTAGTTTGATGTATGCAATGGTATGCTCTAGACCGGATATTGCTCATGCAGTTGGCATGGTGAGTCGATATATGCATAATCCAGGTAAAGAGCATTGGCAAGCAGCTAAGTGGATATTGAGGTATCTCCATGGTACTCGAGATGTTGGTTTATGCTTTGAGAGAGATGACTCTGGTATTGGTCATTTTGCAGTTGGTTATGTTGATTCAGATTATGCAGGTGATCTGGATGGAAGGAAGTCTACTACAGGCTATGTGTTTACTATGGCTAAAGGGCCAGTTTGTTGGATGTCCATTTTGCAGTCGTCTGTTGCCTTGTCTACTACAGAGGCTGAATATATGGCAGTTGCTGAAGCTATAAAGGAGGCCATTTGGATACATGGGCTGATTAGAGATTTGGGGGTTGATCAGAAACAGGTGGAGGTACATTGTGATAGTCAGAGTGCCATTTATTTGGCTAAGTATCATGTTCATCATGCGAGGACCAAGCACATAGATGTGCGTTATCACTTTGTTCGTGAAGTTGTTGGTGAAAGGGAAATCATTCTCCAGAAGATTCCAACTAAAGACAACCCCGCTGATATGTTGACTAAGGTTGTTGGTGTAGCCAAGTTTGTTCATTGCTTGAACTTGGCTCACATTTTGCCTATATAAAGAAGGCGTTGAGCAATAGGAGTTTTGGAGCATTTAGCTATGCATGAGTTGTTCTCTTGCTAGTGTTTGGGAGTGTTTTTGTGTTGGTTGGCTTATCACGGTGATTTCGGAACTTGGCCAAGGTGGAGATTGTTGGAGTATGTGGCCAAGTGGCCAACTTTTGGCTATAAACAATTCAAAAGAAAAAAAGACAACATGATGATGTTTCTTCCTTGTTTTGGGGAAAAGAAAAGCACACTTTGTCTAAAGTTTTTCTTTGGTCCATGTGAGAAGTCACTGGAGTCCTAGGGTTTTTAACTAGCAGCAATAGCTGCCTTTTGTTGTGGGAGAAAGGCTGTCACATAGAAGAAGAAAAGAGAAGGGAGTAGCAGAAAGTAGGATAGTGCACCATTTTCTGTTTTAGTAGCCCATCTTTGTGAAAGGAAAAGAAGCTGCAGAGAGCAGAAAACTAAGAGTAGAAAGAGAAGAAAGAAAGGTGATTTTCTTTCTTTGTAGGTACTCACTCAATCAAAGTTGTATTTGTGTATTAGCTTTGAGCTTTGTATAGAGAGGAAATTATTCACTATATTTCCCTCTCTATTTGTTTCTTTGGTGAGTGAGAGCTATTGGGTGTATTGGGTTATTTGGGTTGTGAGATTGCCAACACTTTGTAAACTCCCATTTGATTGATAGTGGATTATTGGGTGAGCTCCTACTGCTCCGATGACGTACTCCAGTTACACTGACTGTTGAGGAACCTCGTTAAAATCTTGGTGTTCTTTAATATTTTGTTCTTGCATTTCATTTGGTAAATTTCCTGTGGGTTAGCTTGAGTTGGTTCCAATGGGTTTGGTGCTATCCTAGCACAACACCAAAGACCACAAGTATGCCCACTGCTTGGACACAAGGCTCGCGCTTATGGCGAGTTTTGAGCTGGAAGGTTTTATGGATGGCTAGGACGGTCAAGTGAGGTTGTAGTAGTGGTGGTGGTGATGTGTCCACAAGCATCCGACGATGGGTCTGTAAAGAAGCACTTTGCGGCTGGAACGATGTGTAGGGGGTTCTTTTGATACAATGTCGAATCTTCTTAATTACGAGAGAACATTCTTTTTATGTAGCTACGATGTGCTAGTGTATTGGTGCTTCGAGTGTTAGTGTTGTACTGGAGTATAATGTACCATTCCGATGATATTGTAATGTACTACTCTGTCGATTTGAAAAAAAAACTTGTACGCACACCTATTGAAGAAAAATTTGAGTCAATTGTAACAAAACTCAAGGTTGAAACTTTGTCGAACTAAGGTCGGAACTTTGTTCGAACGATTACATAGGACAAGTAGAAAGAACGAGAATTCACATGTAAGTGAGGAAAGAAAAAATTAAAAACCAAAACAAAAAGAAGAAAGAATTGACATATTTGGAGATTGCGACGTCAATTAAAGAGCCAATTCTCAGAGAGGAAGCACCGGAGGCTGGTGGTGGCGGTGGAGCGGAAGCAGGAGAGAGTAGGGAAATCCGACGGTGAGATTGACCTTTTGGCCCCGCTCGTAGTTATCACCAACGGAAGAGATGAAGTAGCTTATAAAAATTAATTAATAAATGAACATTTATTGTAATATAGCTTATTTTATAATTAAAATAGAGGATTAGACGATATTAATTTCTTGGAAACGACTGCTAAGCTTAAGCGACGAAGGAAATTACTGCTACAAGTGTGGGGATGAGCCCAACGAAAGTACGAAGAGTAGTGGTAGTGAGAGATGAAGCGTGGGAGGATGGTGGTGGAGGAGCTAACAGAGAAGAGGTGGTGGTTGGTGATCCAACGGTGATGCTGACCTTTTGGCCTTGCTCGCGGTGGTCACCAACGGTGCAGATGAAGAAGCGGGAACTGGTAGAATTGAGTACCGTCCTTACTCCTGGTCCCAGTACGATCCCAGGGTCACTACTGCAGCTATCATATTCTTCGTTTGTTGCTATTTCCCCCACATTATGGTCCCACGTTTCAGTCCAATTGAACACTGCAATGCCAAAAAATCACAACAATAAGTTAACAACAAAGATATATAAATACTCATATGAACTTGGACACAAGAGCCAGGAATAATTAATGCCCCGGTTCGGTTACCTGACCTAACTTCCGTCTAGTTGTTACTGGAAATTGGAAAGCGCACTTACCGACTTTATCTCCTATTTGGAATGTCTTTGAGGCAGCGCAGTCGGAGTAAACGGAGGTGTATAAGGGCAAGCCACCGCCATACTCACCAAGCAAGCCATCATCATATTAATATCTCTGCGACTGCCCATATCCTTACGCATGGTGAATATTTTGATCGGCGTACGTGTTTTTCGGCGATCTGCAAGTACTTTTTCTTGGATCGACGTACGTGTTTTTCCTTTTTCGTTTATAAATATGCATGCGTACGATTTATGAAATCAATTTTCTAATAAATTAAGCATATATGTTGTATGTGTGGCGGGAAAACCTTGAAAACTTTGAACAAGTTGAATATAACCCTGCATTGCCTGGTGATTTTGATGCACTCTAAAAGAAAAAAGAAGAAAGAAATCACCAAGTTTTACCAGTTCCATCGTCCCAGAGTCAAAGACTTACGGGTTCATTGAGGGATGCCGTTGCACTCCCACACACGACCTGGTCTATGAATCTACGATTTCTTCTCTTTAACTTCTAGTTTTCAAAGAACTAGTATCTTTACTCTTTCGCAACTCTACATGCTTGCTATACTTTAAAGTATAAACGCGTTGTTTATTCATATTATAACACATAACTCTAGCCTCAACAACACTCAACCGAAAAATTATCTAGTAGGGAAGGAATAAAAAAGAAACCAAATTACACGTGTGAAAGATGTCTTTTTGCCCTTGATCTTGTCCTTGCCCTCCTAAAACGGATGGACTTGCTCTAAGCTGCCATTTGTATTCAGACATGCCCTGGTCTAAAAAGACTCTAATTAAGCTGACTGCAGTCGTTTGAGTTCAAGTGAGGTATGCAAAGGATAATGTTTTCAACTTCAAAAGTTTACTTAACCCTCGTCACAAACGGGTGCCAAATCCGTGGCTATAAGTATCATATTTTGGCTTTCTCCTTCTGCACAAATATTCAAATATCCAAATCACACCCTGATTAGTACCGTGCCAACTGGATCACATTGACGTGAAGCTGGCCAACATGGCCAGAAGCTAGTCAGTAGCGTTATCGCCGGAACTAAACCTATCGATCCTAGTCCGACTCTATCCCCACCAGCACCGCCGCCGCCAAACTCCACTTACCAGCTCTAACACCTGTTGCCACCGCTTGTTCTATTTGTTATCTCCACCATAGTCATGTCTTTCTTCTTGTACTTACATCTAAATATTAACTCTATAACGTGTATATTATTATTTTTATATCAGTAATGCTAATTGATCACATCTATATCGAATATGATAATGCTTGTGTCCTTTACATGGGGGACTTACTTGTTCCACCAATTACGATTAACGAACTTTTACCATATGAACATCATAATCAAAATCATTTATTATCTTTATCATTATCTAAAGATTATATGTGCAAAAAAAAAAAAACATTCAATTTGAGATGTTTTAGCCATTCACATGTATAAAACAAATGGACGTTTTATCATAAGGATGTTGCTTGTTACCAAAACCGTTGATTGGCATAATCGTAAGTAAGGGGACACAAGCATTATCCTATAAAATATATGACCGCTTTTGTTAGAAGGTGATCAACCATAACATATGGTGATGTGTGATTAATTTAAAATATTATCACTCTAGCTGTTCTAATTTCATGTAAATTCTTCTCTTATTAGAGAAATGATACATAATGTAGAACAAGGAACACCATTCTATATATTAATTTATCAAAAGTTTTGTTAAGAAGGTTCTATCGATCATACAATAAAAGCGTTAATCATACCGCAAGGAACAAAATTATTTAAACTTATACTGATTGACCAGGCCCAGCTCAATTGACAAAGCTAGGCTTAATTTTGCACATTTGGGGGCCTTATATTCCACATCGCAATTTGATATGTAATAGTACATTTTGTGGAAATGTGAGACCAAATTATGCAACGTTTATAAAAAGTTGGGTTATTTTTTTTTATCAATTTTTTTTATTGTGGAATTTCAATTTTCTTTATGGTATCAGAGCAGGTCGGCTCACCTGTGATGTACATTGGCCATACGTGCTTCACGTCCTCCAATTTATGTTTTTCATGTGTTAGACTTGAAAATTCGCCACACGTGGGAGCGTGCGAGAATGTGAGAACAAAGTCCTACATCGGTGACGGACCAAAACCATGCAAGGGAATTGAACTACTTTTCATATTGTCAATTATTTTTAAGATGAAACCTCAGCTTTCTTCGCATTCAACATTTCCAAAAGAAAAGAATATCAATAAACATAATCTGCAGAAACAGCATAACATGAATTGTAAATGAAGTAAGTACATTTAGTTAATGCTAAGGAAGGAGATGACTAGTGCAGTGCAGAGGATTAGGGCAACAATATTAAGGCTGAGAGAAGAAGCGCCGTTCCATTCCCACCAATGATCATCATCATCGTTATCTCCTGATGAAGAATAATCTCCTCCAATTCTGATAGTCACCTTCTGCCCTAATCTACTGCAGTGACTATCTTCCGTGCATATGAAGTAACGGGTCAAGTTGGACGTCAGTACAATTCTTGTAGGGCTGGAATCATAGAAACCAAGAGGGTTGTCCTTTGAGCAGCTATCGTAATCAGCCTGTGTTACTTCAGCTACTCTGTGTTCCCCGCTCCATTTGAATTCTGCAAAATGATTGAGAGATAAAGTTAAGCTGATGTTCATCAATAAGAAAGGATAAACTCTCTTTGAAGGAAGAGATGATGCGCTGTGAACACCTCACTTATACTCAAATTTCTTCGTTTTTAAATCTCACTAATGGACATTGTTGACTATTAGGGTAACAAGTGGTCCTCTAGAACTTCGATTTTAAGTCCTAACTAACAATTTTGGTCTACTTAAAACCTAAATCAAAGTGATTATTAACCAATTCGAGACTAAAATTTCTAGTCTCAAATGATGATTTTACACCCTAAAACTTCAACCATGTTAACAAATGGGATAAAAGTTGAAGACAAATGAGTATAAATAGGATTTTCTCAATATGTAATGTTTTTAAAGACATGACGTCATGCACAAAGACGGACTGAATAAAAGGCCAATTTGAATGATGATTTAGAGGTAAGAAAGTCGGTTGTGAACTAATTAACTTACGACTTACCTATTGTATCACCAATCTGAAATCTCTTTGCGTTAGCCCAGGTGGAATAGGCAACAGAGCCAGCTGGAGGAATAGTCCAGCCTAAATCATCCCCAACTTTGTAGGTTTCAGCTGTGGCACCCTTCCACAAGGCCACTACAACAAGAAGCAAACAACCGATCAATCCCTTCTGACTCACCATTTACTCAATCTCTTCTTTCTCTTTGGAAGTGTTTTGGTGTATGAATCAGTTATTAATGTCGACTACTTATACACAAACAGAATAATGAGCAAAAGATAGAGTTCGCAGCGGGTGCCTTTAGGAAGGGAGTTCCTATTGTTTTCAAATAAGGCGGCTGAAGCTAACTTTAACTGATCAGAGGTTTGACCATATTGTATATCGACCTTTTTTCTTTTGAGAATAAAACGTGTTCTTCTGGAAGCAAAGAGCAAAACATAAGGATTATTGTACAACCTTAGGATATTATTAATGTGTACCAACGTTGACTAAAGTTAGTGAATAGAGAAAGTGATGTACATCAGATGGCTGAAACTAGCTATCAACATTAATGTCACGGACTTGAGATCGGCAAAAACTATGAATTCAAAATGCGAGTAAATTTAAATAGATAAAAATCTAAAATGAAAGAAAATATAGGGGAATTTGGGGTTGGAGACAAATAGTTAGACAAAATTACTAACAAAAAGAGAATGAGATTATTGGAAAGGGTTTAATTAGTTCATATGGTTAAGCAATTGGGACCTAGTGGTATAGCTAAAAGAAAGTTGAGATTATACAATAAACTAATTGACAACACATGGAGTACACAACTTGTTTTTAAACCCATGTAAGATCCATTCTCCAATTAATGTGAGATTCATTCTCAACGCACTTCATCACATGCGACGAACCCTCTTAGAAATAAAAACTAGATTTGCCTAACTCCTTCAACCTATTGGTCAAGTTACTTGTTTCCACTTGCCTTACAAGTCGAGCCGAGCATATATGTGCAATACAAATTTGGTGACGTGGAGCATGTGTGGTATTTGGGCTTGACACATGAGACAACATGCTTTGATAGCCTGAAAAAAGTTGAGGTTCCACCATAAAATCAATTAACAATATTGAGAGTAGCTCAATTTCTTATAAACTCATACAAGGTCCCTTCTCTCATCAAGGAGGGATTCATTCTTAACAGGCTTCTTCATGTGTGGCGGATTTTCAAGCCAAACATGTGAACAACACAAGAAAGGTGATGTGCGTGGATAACATGTGACCATTGGGTTTCACATGTGGGACAACCAACTCTGACATCGTGAAGTAAGTTGAGGTTCCATCATAAAACCAACTGGAAAAACGAGGAATTACCCAACTTACCTATAAGTCTATGCAAATTCTCTTCTCCCATCAATGTGGGATTCACTCTTAATATAGGCATGGTATGAGATGTGCAATGTTTGTTTATTCATTTATATGAATTAATGAGAATAGAGACAAGAAATTTGCATTGTAATTTGCATACATCAATAATGATTTGATACTTGACCACAAGATGTACTTATTTAGCGTTGTCAATTTACTGTGATAATGTGTATGCCCTTATTACTGTTGATACTCACCCCTCCACAAATATTTTTTTTGTAGGTTTACAAACTAGACATTGGTAAGATAGACGGATGATATCAAATTAGATAGGAGGGAAGGAATTTTATTTCTTCTTGCAGTTGTAAGAAATTATTGGTTAATTTTACAAGAGGAATTTACTTTCATCCAATTTTAGGTTCTATTTGTTTATTTAAATTTGACTCACACTTCAAATTCGAAATTGCATGATAGTTATCGCTAGAACTAACCCTGTTGTTTCTAGTCCAAAATTGCCCCCATCCCCATCGTCGTCGCCAAACTCTGCTTTAGCTGCGACGTCCGTTGCCACCACTTTATTTGCAATCGTGTCTACTATCATGCTATGTTAATATTAATCTACGTGTTGTAATATGATCTTACACATATCAATTGGCAGCCATTGTTGTGACTGGCTTTCGAGGCCCCCTAATTTCATTTTGGACCTCTTAGTTGAGGATTGCTTGTGACTGATTTTACTGGTTACTTGTAATCTTTGATGTACTGTCTGGATTGGGGCTGTTTTGGCTCCAATCTCTGAAGATTACCATCGCAACTTTTCAAATTGAAAAAAAAATAAAAATGCGTGACTATATGTGGTGGTCACACCAAATAACTTATCTTGAATTTTAATTGTACCTCCACATGTGTAACATGTATCATTTTATAAATTTTTACCAATGTATTATTTGACTATTTCTGAGAAGGTGAGTTTTTCTTAACTGATAGATATGAATAATAGGCGTTAATCATAACGCATGGCTGATATAGATTTACTGAGTCACAATTTATCCTCGGATTGACTAAAGTCTAAACTGAGCACGACTAAACCCATCTCAACGGACAGAGCTGGCCTTAATTAATTCATCCAAAAAGTTCGAGAAAAAAGGCTTAAATAGATTAATTTCATGTGGTGATAGGGTAATCAGAAGGTATAGCTCATGTGGTAAAAAATTATTAGGATTGAAACCCCTATAGTGAAGTCCATAAGGATTGAAACTGACATGCTAACACAAGGCTATCTTCCTACGACTCTATCATCATGGGACTAATAATCCAATTAGGCCAAAAAATAAAATCCAAAACTTTCCGAAACATTCGAGCAAATAAAACAAAGTCCAAAACTTCCAACTCTGAATGGAAAATCTTTGCTTTAGTAGTAATGAAAAGAATCAATCAAAATGATGAAAACACATGAATATAAATTAGGTATTAAGTAGAATTAATTAAAGCTATAGAAGAAGATGGCCATCGCAGTGAGAGAAGAAGAGGAGTTGCGGTCCCACCAGCAATCATCATCTTCAGAAATGTTGATAGTCACCTTCTGCCCTAGATCACTGCGGTGAGTATCTACCGTGCAGATGAAGTGACGGGTCACGTTGGAAGTCAGTGTAATACTTGCAGGGCTGGAATCATAAAAACCAAGAGGGTTCGAATTTGAGCAGTCATCGTAATCTGCTCATCGTAATTGTTAGGATCCTTCGGCCACCATAGGTTACTAGTATTTATTAGGCCCATTGCTAATGTTAAACCCACTAAGACTACTAAACCCTAACTATTCTTTTGTGTATTTAAACTACTATGTTCATCTAAATGGCATGAATGAAGATATGAATTTAATTTCCTTTAATTTTCTTTTCCATTTCCTGCATTACTTTTCTTGCAATTTACCTTTACCATGTATGATCCTATCAGTAATCAACCTTTGATACTTCGGCTACCGTATGAGATCCACTCCACTTGAATACTGCAAAACAATTTTAGAAAAATAAATAAACAGATGTTCACCAATCAAAAGGAGAAATTTTCTTTGCAGAAATTCATTTAAAGGATCGATCCAGGTTCTAATTTGAAGAAATAGAGATCACTCTTATAAAAATCTCCGCCTAGCATCTCTTAGGCCATTGCCTAGACGCTAGACGGTTGGCCATTGCCACAATTAATCACTAGGTGTTTGAAAATTAAGAAAGAGTGTCTAGACCTGCCTAACTGTTTTAGTTGCGACTCTCACTTAAACACAAAATAAATAAATTTCATTTTGCATTTTATTTTTTCAATAAATTGTAAGAGACTTATTGAATATTTAGTCGAAGACTCAATTTATGCTTGTTCTTCATGTTTAAATATGTTCTAATAGTTTATAATTTATATGTCATTCTATTTTGTAATTTATGTATCTAAATACAATTACGTATTTTTAAGTATAAGTAAACATTTATTTATATGTTATATAATAAAGTTAATCAAAATTAAAAAAAAAAACCACCTAGGTCTCCGCTCAACTAGTGCCTAGCACCAACCTTGATTGAGATTTGTCTATAAAGACATGACGTCCTGCACAGATCTAAACTGATCAATAAGAAATAACAAATATTAATGAAGATTTAGAGAAATAATTTTTTAGTTATCTATTGTATCATTAATCTGAAATCTCTGTGTTAGCCCATGTGGAGTAGGCAATAGAGCCACCTAGAGGAATAGTCCATTCTAAATCGTCTCCGACTGTGTAAGTATCAGCTGCGGCACCGCCGAACAAGGCCACTGCAACAAGAAGAAAGCAACCAACCAACCTCATAAGACTCACCATTTCTCTCCTGTGTGTTCTTCTTTACGTCGTCCCTGGCTACAAACCCTAATTTCTTCTTTTACTCTTTGCAATTTTTTTTTATGTGTGTAGATGATTATTGATTTAACGTCGACTACTTGTACAGAAGTGAAGGGTGACCAAAAGCTATAGAATTTTATTATTTTCGACATTTCGAAAGCGAGTTTCATTGTTTTCCAACGTGAACAGATAATCTAGAAGTTTGACCTTCTTACACACACACACGCACGCACGCACGCACGCGCACGCGCGCATATATATATATATATATATATATATATATATATATTATTTTCTTTTGAAAAATAGTTAAAGTGTTTTTCTAGAAGCAAAGACCGAAAAGACTAGTATAATATTGTACAATCTAGCAAGAGTCATAAATTTTGGATTTAACCTCGAATTCCCAACAGGATCCTTTTCGATGAGAATCTTGAAAGGAAAACTAATGAAAAGGGCTTGAAAACTTTGAGTTTTAATGATAAGGACAAAATAAAGGGTAAAGTGAATAGTACCAGAATTGATTTTTTAGTGTAAAAATGTGGTTTTTCGTTAAAGTGAACAGTACCGGGTGCTTTTCGTTAAAGTTCCCTATCTTGAAAATTCGTTAATCGTGTTCGTTTATTGTACATTGTGCCATCAGTTTTTATCAGGTATTATTTGTATTTAATTTTAAATAAAAATATTTAAAATAATTTCTGATCACATGATGTACGATGAATAGACACGATTTACGAATTTTTAGAGTCCACATAAAGAGAATCCGAATTCCTCAAATTCAACCTTTTTCTTTTTTTTTCCCAGGTTTTCTGGGTGCAATTGAATAAAGCAAATTAAAAAAAAAAAAAACTACGTAAGTTCTTCATCATCTTGTTTTTCCGTATTTAGTAATTTGTATATATAGTAAACTTGATCTGTTTCTACTTTTTTAGTATATCGCCTTTACAACAAGAATTTTTTTTTATCACGACCCTAAAGTAATGGTGATACTCATCATCTTATGGATTCGAACCCCGTTAATGATTAATCTAATAAAATCTATCATTTGACAAAAAAATAAAAAAAAAGTAATGATGATGCTCATTACCTTATTTATCATCATTATATGCATTTAAATTTAGAAATTTGTATAGATGATAGATACAAATCTCAAAATTTTAATTCATCTAACAATGATAAATAAAGTAGTGAACATTATCACCACTTGAGAGTAATTAACATTATCATCACTTGAGGGTGTAAACAAAAATACACCCCTTATAACAATGTGAAACGTATATTGCCAAGAGACTAAATTGTAATCAAACGAAATGGAAAGGTGTAGGCAGGCATCATGGCCCAAGTCAAATATTTTGACTTGAACTAGGTGCGTTTTGTATTGTTGCCACGTTGATGTATTTATTACTTGGGCTCCAATATAGATGGATATCACAATGAGAACGTATATATATTACGGGGCTGTGATATCCACACATTTTATTTTATTTCTTACATATTTTTTTAATTTTTTACCGTCAGATCGGATGAATTGAAGAAGATCAACGAACATAAATTATTAAGGGTGTGTGAGAAGTAAAATGAGGTATGTGAATAGCACACCCTTATATTATATGACACAACGTAACAAGTAAAAGCGATCAAATGTTAACCAAGAACATACAGAAGTTTGTACACCAGCAAAAGGATCAGATTGACCACAAATTTTGTTTGATTGATGATATGAAGATAACAACCGTATTACGGTATTAGCAAAGCTAAAGTTGCTTTTATAGAAAATTTTCATTATGTTTTTAGGGAATAAAATATTATAAATTTTTAGAAATGTCAACAACAGTTAACTACGTAATTATTAACGGGTTTAGTACATATAGTTGTTTTTTCGTATGAGTCAAAAGTATTTTGAACGTATCAGTTACAAATTAAACATGAGGGATTGAAGAAGAAGAAAAGATTGATCAACGAAACTTAGTAGAAATGTTTAAAACAAAGTTATGCTATGGTCATTTTTATTTCATTTAACGAAACCATGCCAAGTGGGTCTTTCTGCTTTTTGCCACTGTCTTTTAATAGTCGTTATACGTCTCTTTCTCTTAATTGAATAATGTTTCTTTTTATCAAACAAATCTAATTATTATGTGGCTAAACTGGATTTGGTCTCTTTTTGAGTCTTGACAACTGAAAGGCTGTGGCATTAAACAAACCCAGTTGCAAAAGTTAAGCACGTAATCTAAGAAATTATCTTAGAAGATGAGGCGCACTATGGCACCGTGTCAAACCCAAATGTATCAATTTCTGATCTTGTGTCAAACCCAAATGTATCAATTTCTGATCTTATGTCAAACCTAACAAATTAAGTTGTTGAAAGAGTTGGTAAATTGAAAACGAAGTATATAACATAACTGACTTTGTAGTTCAGTTTGTTAGGAACATTCACATTTGCATATTTTGTTTTCAACTGTTCATATATATTGCTTTGTATTTTAAAAGAATCAAACAATCTATTTTATTGCATTTAATCTTTACTTTGTTGGAGAAAGTCACGAATTTAAATTTCATAGAAAAAAATTATTGAAAAAACTCTGAAGAATTTAGTTGAATTCATTTTGTGTAAAATTTCGTTGATCATATTACTGAATGTCAAAATTCAAAACCAAAAATTTATTATTATGCAAAAAAAAAAAAAAAAAAACTGATCAATATCGTATTACAACAATCACGCTATAGCTGTCTAGTTGAATGAATCACATCACACAAGATTTAAAACTATATACCGCCCCGGAAAATAATCTAAAACAACAAAGCTAGAGCAATGGACAAAAAGGAAGCGGAAAGGCCAGCGGCGCCGAGAGAAGCTGCTGCATTTGGTGGTGGTGGTGCTGCACCTTCAGGTGTCGGTGACGACGGAGTAGTTGGGGTGGTTGGAGTTCCAGATGGAGGGGTGGCACTAGAGCCTGGAGGGGTGGCACTGCTGCTTGGAGGAGTGGCGGTCGAGGAAGGTGGCGTGGCGGTGGTGCTGCCGGAGGTGACATTGATGGCAAGCTTCTGGCCTCCGACACAGTGGCCGGTGAAAGTGCAGATGAAGAAATTCTCGCCGGTGGTGTTGAGAGTGATTCTCGTTGGTGGGTTCGTGAACAGAGCGAGGGTGTTGCTGGTGTTGCATGAGTCGTAGTTTGCCTTGGTCACCTCTGCCACGTCGTGTGTTCCGTTCAAATAGTTGAACACTGCACAATAAAAAAACAGAATCAACACCTTAAAGACTAACTAATTTAAAAAAAAAAAAAACGTAAATTGTTTACGAGGCAAAAAATCTGAACTATTTTGATTTGCGTGACAAGAGATCGAACTCAAAAAGAATTGGTGACTTCGTCACGACATGCCACCCTTTCAAGGCCGGAATACTCCAGAGCATTCAGGCATAAATACTCTCCAGAAAAACAATCCCAAAAGACCATATTTAGCGTAATTGAGGCTTACCTAGAGTGTCACCAACCAAAAAGGTCTTGTTAGCAGCCCAAGTTTGGTAAGAGCCTGGAGGGAGGACGGTCCATCCGGAGTTGTTGCCAACGGTCCAAGTGACAGGTGCTCTTGTGGAGCTTGGTGTTGGTGCTGGGACAGAGGCCGGTGGTGAAGGTGGAGGAGGAGGAGGAGGAGTAGTACTTGGAGCCGGAGCCGGAGCCGGAGAAGAAGCTCCGTTCACATTGATGGACAATTTCTGACCGGCACTGCAATGGCCAGCGAAGGTGCAGATGTAGTAATGCTCCCCTGAAGAGCTAAGAGTGATATTTGTAGGGCCGGCACTCTGCAAAGTAATGGGACTAGTTACATTGCAAGCATCAAAAGCTGGCTTTGTCACTTCCGCCACGTCATGACTTCCGCTCGTAAATGTGAATACTACAAAGCACAAAGTTCAAGAAAATTAGCACGAAACATTGAATTAAGTTCACATAAATAAATGGTCATCAAACGAAAACTTATTTTGTTGAAATTAGTATGAAACATATAACTAAGTGTATAAAAACAAGACAGTTATCAAAGGATGCTCATTTAGTTGAAATTATATATACCAAGAGTGTCGCCGACAACGAAGGTTTTGTTGGCAGCCCATGTAGCATAAGCTGCGGCGCCACCGGGAGGGACAACCCAACTCAACCCATCGCCCACTTGGTAATTAGTTGCCGCTGCCGCCGAGCTCATTAGCAAAGCGGCCGCTGCCACGGCTGCGAAAAACGCCATGTTTGTGTTCCTTGCCATTGCCCTTGTGTTCTTTGAAGGTCAGGTCGCCCCTGTTTTTTTCCTACTCCCTTTTTTATTTCTCTGTCCGAAAACTTGTAAAACTTTTTGGTTTTTAGAGATTGTTACTGTCATCCCTTCCCTTATATAGAGGAAGGCTTTGTGCTGACCACTAATTTTGGCTGTTTCGGGCCGTTGGATGGATGCCACGTCTGAGGTTCTGTGAGTAACATGGACGGTTCAGGTTTGGATGCCAAGTCCGCCGAGACATGGGACTTGTGGAAACTCAGATTTCCGCGTGAGAGGCTGAGAGCTTAGACTAGTCATTGCTTATATCTTTAGAAAGTATAGTTAATGGAAATCTTTAAGGGTAGGAATTTTTAATATTTTTTTTTTTACAAAATAGGGATTAGTTGTGGAGTCTACATTACATTAAACTTTAACAATCCGAACAATTTATTTTTTAAGTTGCACCTCATAGATCATCATTGTAAAGTATTAGTCAAATCGAAAATGTTTAAGACATCTAATTGAGTTCAAAGAAATTAACGAATACTTTGTTATATAAAAAACAATGAAATTTTATTTTAATAATTAAATAAGAAAATTGTTTCGAATTGAATTGAATTTTTGTAAGGATGATCTATGAAACGAGACTTACAAAATAGACAATTTGGATCGTTGAAGTTTAATGTGAAGTGGATGCACACCTAATCTCATTTAAAAAAAAAAATAAGAATCCCTTTGCATAAAAGGCCTAATAATTAATAACTAAAACACGTGAGAAAAATCGACAGCTACCGAATAAAAAAGGTTAAAAGGAAGGACTCGTATCAAGTTACCAAGGAAATTTCCTAATAAATAATGAAGTAGTTTAATTTTTTTTAATATATAGGAAAATTGGAGAAATGTGAATGATGGAAATTGTCAAACCTAGACTGTAGCAGTAGTTGGCCAATGTGGACTCGTTAAAGCCTATTGTTGTGCGACACTTCCTCCGTTTTTAGGTTTTCCTTTTATGACTAAAAATTTGAGTCAATAAACCAATGGTAATGATGATTTAATACGATGCATGAGTGTGGTGTTGGACGAAGGGTATGACTAATTTTAGGTGGGATCGGAAAAGGTTAAAGACATTTCAGTCCATCTTTGATTACAATTAAATAACACACGTTCTTATAAAATTTTAAATTAGAGAATCACTTGTGTTTTTGTTAGCTTCGTGCATCAAACCCAAGACCATAAAGAAACTTGACTTGAAATTCTACTGCAATTCCATTGCACCACTTGGCGTGATTTTTTAATTTATTAGGGTTCACGATTGTTTTTCTTGTTTATAATCAGTTCACCAAAAAAATAAAATAATTAGTTATATATTTATATATACAACTTTTAACTCAATAAGAGAATGAAGGTTTGAAAAGATGTATTTTCGCGTGGTATTGCCGTCTTGACAATTTGATTTATTAATAAGCATAAATAATTCTAAAATAAACGAACAAGTAAACGAACTTACAATGATAAACAGTTTTCTTCTCCTCGTTCCTACAACTCACCTCAAGTATCCACTTGATTATCTAAGGAGTTATTAATTCATTTCATTCCAATCTTAGATACCTAACGAAATCTTACGCTTTGCTTTCCATAAAAAAGACTTCCATCTAAGTGCTAATATATATGATAATATCCTTCTCTCCAGCTCTTTCTCCACAGGCGTTGTGGGATGAGGAACAGAAAGGGAGAAAACCATCAATGGCCACCGTTCAATCCGTCCGAATACTAGCAATAACCAAAGACAGCCCGTGGTGTTGATCCACATTGCTAGAACTTTATCATTACCAGAAAGCCAGAATATTTGAAGTGTTAGTGAGACTGCACCACAGAGCCAGAATATATACAAAGTTACAAAGCCAGGAATAATAATCAAACTTGTTACTTAAAAGGAACAAAGTGGCCTGCTTTAATTTGCTCATAGGCTTCTTGAGGTTTGGTTCATTTTTGAGAGGTTTTTTTAGCTAAAATGGTCGTTGAGATTATCATAACTCTTCACTTTGATCCTTGAGACTGAAAATCGATAGAAGTGGTCCCTGAGTTTGTCCACCGTAAATCATTTTCGTCATACCGTGAAAGATCTCCGTTAAATTGAGGGTATTTTTGTCCAATCAACTCCTCTACTTGCTTTTCCATTTAATGGAGATTTTTCACGAAAATAACCAAAATGATTGACGGTGGACAAACTTAGAGACCACTTATATTGATTTTCAATGTCAGGAGTCAAAGTGAAGAGTTATGCTAATCTCAGAGACCATTTTGACGAAAAAGTTTTTTTAAGACTATATGATGCTTCAATTCCCAAAACTATTTGCCTAATATTGCAGGGTTCCCTTAAGTTATAAGGGACTAAAATTGTTTTTTTTTTATTACAATCGATATTCTATACTAAGAAGAATGAGTTAAAGAGAAAGACTCTAATCGTTAGACAATCCAGCACTTGTAACACTAGATCGATTTCATTTCACTAGCAAAATAAGGAAGGAATCTATGTGGGCTCATTCCATTACTCCTAGAATTTTACACATAATTGTCAGCTAGCAACTAGTTTGGTTCATTCTTATTATCCTAATGTTACTAACATCAACTAATTGACTAGTGTTTAAATCAGAATAGATAGTTTTCATTAGATCACAACCCTAAGTAAGCAAATAAAAGTCCTTTGAACATGATCCTAACAAGGGGCAGTTAATTAGCTAGATATGTGAAATTAAATTCAGTTTCAACTTCTGCCTTGGTTGTGGACATTTATAAAATAAAAAATCATAATGCTCGGAAACAATACTTGGATACTTAACAATTAGTATCCAAAATAATAACCACATGAAATGACCCAATGAGAACAAACCATCTGTTACAACTTTAATTTATAAACGTGTAACCAAACACAATATTAACCTCACATCCAAACATTCCCTTTCTTCCTCAATGCCTCCCCCTTCCTGCCTCTCTCCTCCTTGCTTCTTCCATGGTCTC
Source organism: Malus domestica (assembly GCF_042453785.1). Classification (NCBI taxonomy): domain Eukaryota; kingdom Viridiplantae; phylum Streptophyta; class Magnoliopsida; order Rosales; family Rosaceae; genus Malus; species Malus domestica. The sequence goes on from NC_091662.1 coordinate 2,196,390, forward strand.
AGTGCCAGAAACCTTGTCCTCCCCAACGCTTCCGTTAACCTCCTCTCATCCGCCGGTGCCACCCACTTCTCCTCTAACCTTTCTCTGTCGACCCCGCCCCAAAATCCTCCTATCTTTATCATGGAAGCCATGGCAGCACTCAGCCGTTGTCGGGCTTCTCCGTCATGGAATTCATGGCGGTACATAAGCCCAAATTTCCCCAAATAATTTCAACCTCCATCGTAATTTTTCTTCTGGGTGAAATTTCCTTCGTAAGGTTAGTAAGATGGATATGATTTGTCATGGGTTGGTGAAATTTGGGGGTAGAGCTGCCATGGCTTCGGGAGAAAGGGGAGGGAGGCGGTTGGTGGACGTATGGCAGCTGTGTTCTTAGCGAGAGAGATGGTGGTTGTTTGGAAACTAGTAAAAGAGAAAAATGGTGTGTTTGGTTAGAAAGATAGTGGGAGTTTGGGGAGAGTTTTATTTGATAGGTGTTTTAAATTTAGTGGTCCTTCGATGATCAGTAACTTAAGTACTTTCTAATGAGTACCCAAGTATTATCCTGTGCTCGGAATTATATTCATTGCAATATATTAGTTTAAGCAAGGAGACTTTGCTCCAACTACCAAACTCCATGGTTTATTTATTTGTTTTATATAATTTTGATTAACCCAACTCCATCGTTTGTTTCCAAGAACTTTCCAAGTGACTGACTGTTGCCTGGAGCAAAGTTTATTTCTTTGGAATCTTAGGGATTTTGTAATCGTGACCGTTCATCGTACACCATACGGTCATAAATTATTTCAAAATTTAAATTTAAATTTAAATTTAAATATTACCTAACGAAAACTAACCGCACGATGTATGATGAACGATCACGATCGAGAGATCCCTAGAATCAATCCCCAAGAAAAGGATCCAGCGAGGATCCTTTTCCTATTTCTGTAATCTAGTTTGGAGTTTTATGATATATAAATATAGGTAGTGCTATCTACATACCTATTTTTACTTCTCACACACTTTTTTCAATTTTCGGCCGTTGGATCGAATGAATTTAAGAATATCAATGGTAAAAAATAACAAAGGTATGTGGAAGGTAAAAAAGGTGTGTAAATAGCACTACCCTAAATATAACATTGTGAATCAGTGATAATTTTTTTCATATTTGTAAGTGAAAAATTTAGTGATGATATTTCATTTATATGTATATGACGATGACGTATGGTATTCATGTTGAATTTTATACTTATTATGGTTGTCCATTGTGTGATTTAGGGTATAAGAATATCGTTTTATATATAAAAAAAAAAGGGGCAAGTGGACAAAAAAAAGCAATTGGCAGCAGTTGTTTGTATATAACTAGAGTAAAGGAACGTACATACAACCAGGATTATTACGAAGGCCAAAGGTGAATACAAAAGCAAAATCATAAAATATAAATCAAATAAAATCAATACAGCCTCATAGTATGTACTGCAATTATATAGAACATATTCCAAAGGAATTACAAATATCAACATGAGCTAGCCACATGGCTAGCTAGTGACTAATGATCAATAGAAGAAAGCTGCCACGGCAATGAGCAAGAAGGTGAAGTAGCCGCTGCCAATCCTGGATGGGGCTGAGCTGAATGGAGCATGAGCAGCGCCTGGTCCACTTGTGCCGTGAGGAGTAGGCGAGGAAGGTGCCATGGAACCCGATGGTGTCTTGGCCGATGGTGGTTGGGCTGTGCTTGATGTCACGTTAATGGCTAGCTTTTGGCCCAATAGGCAGTGGCGATCGTAGGTGGATATGAAGAAATGCTCACCGCTGGTGTTGAGAAGGATACTCACTGGACTATTTTTGTAAACGGCGATAGTGCTGTTGGTGGTGCAGTTTTCATAAGCTGGCTTGGTCACCAAAGCCACATCGTCTTGTGTTCCATTGACAATGTTGAAAACTACAAAAGCAAGAAAGTAAAACATTGTCAAAGAATTAATAATTTACATGTAAGAAACAGAATTTGATCGGTGTTTAATTAAGCTGGTTATGAAACGGATGTCTATACACGATAAATATACCATGTTGATGCTTTACGTGCGTCATGCAAGATAATATCTGAGTGTATAATTACCTAGAGTGTCTCCGACAATGAAAGTCTTGCCATAGGCCCAAGCAGCATAAGCCTGTTCACCGCCTGGTACAAGCCAACCCAATTTATCACCAACGACGTAAGTCACTGGTCCTCTGGGTGCAGGGCTTGGAGCAGGTGATCCATGTTCGGCAGTCACGTTGATGGCCAGCTTTTGTCCCAACTCACAGTGCTTGTCCTTGGTGCCAATGAAATAGTACTCTCCAGTGGTGTTCAAGGTGAAGTTGGCCGGACTGGTTGTTTTAAGGGTTATGGGGTCTGTCGAATTGCAGTTGTCGAAAGCTTCCTTTGTGACCCTCGCTACATCTTGGTCACCATTTGTAAAGTTGAACACTGAAAAATGAACAACATAAATTCAACACATGCCTACTTGGAAATTCTTTTTTAAAACGTATTTATACTCAGAAGCGAGTGCTTCTGTTAGAAGCATATCAAAGACTCAATTTTTTTTAAGAAAATACATGCAAGTGTCTTTTTTTTTCTAGAAAACACGTCATGTTTTTTGAAGAGACAATTGCTGTGTTTCGTTAAGAAGCACTTCAAATACTTTTCTTAACCCATAAACATTTTAAACTATTTCTGCCAACTGTTGTAAGAACAGTTTTTTTGATCTGAAAACGCTGAATCTAAAAGCACTTCCAATCATTTTAGCTTAAAATTGCTAAACATAATGAAACTTGAGTATATATGTAACGTACCAAGAAGGTCACCAACGGCGAAATGGTGCATGGCGGCCCAACTTTCATAAGCGTATTGACCGCCGGGAGGAACCACCCACCCGATTTTGTCTCCAACCACATGGGTTTCCATTGCTGCTGTGGAGTGAAGCAAACCAACCACTGCTATGGCTAGAAGGGCTATGGAGAGTTCTTTTCCCATATTATCTCTTTGTATTTTGTAAATGCTTTTTTCCTTGTTTTTCTCTATCTTTTATAGAGGTTAGAAGGGAGAAGTTGTGGAGAAGCTTTGCTGATACTTTGACAAACGATAACAAGATTGTTTCCCCAGTTTTATACACGATCGACCAATTATTCAAGGATGTCTAGAACCTAATGACCAATTTACAATTGACTTGGACCCAGTTTGATCTAATTAAATGCCGGCGTGTTTGCATGCCCTTAGTTAAATCTTTTAGTGAGATTATTTGCTACTTGTCTTGAAAGAAAAGAACACAAATCAATAGTATACTCCATTTGTATTTGTTAATTTTGTATAAACAAATACAGATGGGATGGTAATAAAACACTAATTAACTTGTTAATTTATAAATGATATCTTATTATACATGATTTTTTTTTTATAAATTTATTTGTACAAAAGATCAAAACCCTACTATGCAATCCTTCGAGCTTGAAATGATCCACGATCTTCAGCCTAATTAACACGTTTTTGACCATCTGATCTAGCTAATTATCTTCTAAAAGACCTTTTTATTTGCCCTGCATATAATTTGATATAGTTTTAAAGCCCAGCTAGGATAAAAAAGTCAGACTTTCTGAACTTTTCATTATCTAGTTCTTGCCTGGAGATTGCTCTACCCCGATTCTATGTGACCAAATTTCCAAGGATATCATCATTTTTGCCATGACACTATGGAGATTGTCTTAGCTTTAATGATTACAGAAATTTGATGCCGCTACTAACTTTATGTAATTCAAGGGGCAATTTGTTTTAGGTCTCAAATAATTTTGAAAAGGGAAGGGGCATGAGGATATAAAGGTAAAAGAGTCACATATATGTGAAAGGAAAAACTTTGTAATTGCTTATAAGAGGTTGGGTTACTCAAGGTTTTCCCCTTCACCGATGTGAGATTATTTTACCTTCACATCCTCACAAGGGAACTCTCTCACCTTCACATCCTCACAAGGGGACTCTCTTGAAAGAGATACTCTCTATGGACTCTCTGTCACCTCGCAGTTTAACGTCAATTTTCGTGCCAACGTTAAACATTGTGTCTAAAATATGAGGTGGCAAAGAATTTATGGAGAGCTCCACTTTTGAGAGCTCCCCTTAATTGGAAAGGATAATTGGTTTTATTGGTCTTAATTGAAGAAAATAATTAAATTAATTGACGTATCGTAAAAAAATGAAATGACACATACGGAATATGAAATATTTATTGATCTAAACTAAATTTTTTGTTTATTCATGGGCATGACCATTGCATATTATTCTTTCCATGATGAAGAATTATTAGTCCATTATTACTGCTCTGGAGTTTTGAGAGGAAATTTCCTTCTATCTTATTTGTCTCATATTAGTTCATTTGAAAAGTTTCACATACCTTATAACAGCAGGCCCCTCTTACAATTGGAGAGATGAATCATGGAGTGCAAAACTGGTTAGGGGCACTTGGACTCTAATAATTAAAATCAATAATAATTATTTTATTAATTTTTAAACCAACAAACTCATCATTTCGAATGAAGTCTGAGATGACAAAAGAATATCATAGCAGCACACACCCCTTATGAGAAGATGCCTACCAGAAGACACATATCAGGTTCATACCTGTTGTGAACAGGTATGTTGATGCACAAAATCAGCGAGGACTTTGGTACAACAGAAAGTGTCAGGTTTGTGACCTTCGCTTGGTTGCTTCGATCACTAGTGAAGATAAGTACGTAAATGAATAAGGACAGGGAAGCAAACACAAGATGTACGTGGTTCACCCAGATCGGCTACGTCCACGGAGTAGAGGAGTTCTCATTAATTGTAAAGGGTTTATACAAATACATAGGTTCAAGCTCTCATTTTGTGAGTTCTAGTGAATAGTTTAGTACAAAATGACATTAGAGATTATTGTGGGAGAATGATCCCTATTTATAGAGGAGAGTTTCTAGTTTTGTTATAACATTGACACGTGTCGTGTTGTGATTGGCTTCTGATGTTGACACGTGTCGAGCTGTGATTGGCTTCTGATGTCGACACGTGTCGCATTGTGATTGGCCTCCTGGTTGAAGGGAAGCTCTTCTGGGTCCTTGACGGTATAACGTTGACCGGTGCTCAGTAGTTTCGGGATTGGTCAAGTATGGTACAAACAAGGTATATGTCAATTGTATCTACATCCATTTGCATTGCATTTAGAACACAGAAAAAAAAAAAAAAAACGAATCCTTTCTTCTGAAATATCAAAACCTTCTTGTTGAGAGAACCACAAAGATATTTGTCAGAAACTAATTTTTTCGATGTTGGAATTCTAGTTTAGATCGTTGAATCCTGATGAAGCAGATGCCTACATAACTTCAAGCATAGAATAGGGACGAATTTATGTTTCAAGGACGTTGCGGTATGCAAGCCTCGATCTTCACTTCGTTTGTTTAAATATGTTTTTTTATTCAACATACATTGTTGTCATTTATTTGTTTATTATCATATTTGAATATATATATCATCGATTGTCGATAAAACATCCAAAAATTGCATGATGACCATTCTAACAAACACATGTACACCATCTCGGTTACATCTATGAAGGAAATAATAATTTCTGCATTGAAATAATATATCAATATATTGATAAATAAATCATAAAAAATTCAAAGTTTGCTACCTTATTGTGTGTGTGTGGGTTGGTTGTGTTTAAATAAACAAAAACATTGGGATGAATAGTAAACCTAAGAGAGTCAAGATACATAGAACCATCGTCTTAATTTCAATATTGTAATTTCCTACCAGATGCACAAAGACAAACTTGAGTAGGTGAAAGTCGACGCAGAAAACAGGAGTATTGTTAAACCCAAATTAAGATATCTTTGCAAGTGGGTCGTTATCAAATACTTGTCAGCTTAATAAGAAAATTATATACAACATCACATGCTGTGGAGTCTAGAGGAACTGGCCAAATCAACCTTCGGTTGCAGGGCTTTACTAGCTCAGTTCCATTCATTTTTTTATTATGCACATTAATATTAGATGAATGTGAAGAAAGTTGAAATTCTGTATCGGGGTATTAAGGGACTTTACGCGTGTTTTTAAAGAATTTGACTACTTTTCATATTGTTAATAATTAGTTTTATGATACAATCTCAATTTTTTTTCATGATATCAGAGTCACGTTACCAACATGCTCCCATAACATTAAATATGTTGTCCACGTTCTAAGCTTAAATGACCATACGGTCCATACATGCGAACAAAGTGTTGAGAGTGCACATCTCACACTAGAGAATTCAAATACCTTGCACGTCTTTATAAAAAATTGAGCTGCACCCTATATTATCTATTAATTTTACAATGAAAACATCAACTTAAGCACAGTTCCACAAAATGAATTGAAGAAACATAAGACTAATGCATCGATTAAAATGTTGTGTTCCAAGTTTTGATTTTAAGGACACTAAACGTGGAAATAATTCAGTACGTATTTCTTAGAACGTGACAACAAGACTTCTAGAAGAGCATATATTTTATGAACCTCATGTGCATTTCGTGAGCAGTAGATGAGCAGGGCATGTTACGCTTCAAAACCTTCCTACCGAACACCCCTTTAATTTAAAAAAAAAAAAAACTAATGAAAATGATTTAAAAACTTTGAGTTTTAACGATAATGACAAAATAAATAGTAAAGTAAATAGTATCAGGATTAACTTTTTATATAAAAATATGATTTTTCGTTAAAGTAAACAGTACCAAGAACTTTTGTTAAAATTCCCTTAATTTAATAATTTGACAAAGTTTTCCAACAAGGCGGTTTCTAGGGCTCAAGAAATATGTATATGAAACTACCCTCGTTTAAATAGTCTGCAATATTGAATATTGAATATTGAATTCATTTGTTAGGTGTCAAATAATGCACCCATCATGATGCGACAACAAGTTTAATATTATTGATCACCAATTAGTCAATGACAAGGAAAGAATTGGTGCAGAAGAGGATTGGTAGAAAACGGAAAGAGATCCTCACCGATCTCTCCCTCCAAAGCTCAAGAATCAAGTGATTTGAACTTTTGAAATTTGATCCAACAATAAAAACTTATTATAGCTTTTGAAAGTTGTTACTAACTTCTTTGTTTTTAACCGTTGGATTAAATTTCAAAGATCCGGATCACTTGATCTCTAAGCTTTGGAGGGAGAGATCCGGATCTCTTTCCGTAGAAAACTACCACTGACTGCTCCTGTCACACCCTTATTTAAAATAGGTACTTCGCTCATGCATGCAACCTCTGCCAATGAACTAGATTTGGATAAAACATATCAACCAGTTTAGGAGAATACAAGCCTATGTTGGCAAAGCTATATGTAACAACATTCTCCTCTTGAAAGATGTGAGAACAACAAAAAGTCATTTACGCGAATATGGGCTAAACAAGTAAACTATTATGTACGAAGAAGTAAAGGAGGAACAAAATCATTCGAACGGAAACACGAAAATAACATTAGAATAGTCACTTTCTAACCAAAGATAACCCAACCCCTACGATAAGCAAATTCTACACCAATAATTATTGCATAAAGTTCTACAAAGAAATAATTGGGATGACTAATATTATGATTTCTTTTAGACAAACCATCCATATGTTTATCCAAGGATATCGAGGAGGGGACCATAGCACGAGACGAATACTAGGGGCCTTGCGAGGAATATGCTGAATCTAGAGAAGAAATGATACAAGTATCTAAACACTAGGAGTAATCCTAATATGGACGAGACCAGAAATGATAGACATGCAAAGATGATGGAAAGAGATTGAACATCCTTGAAAAATAAAGCTTTCCAAATAACTGAAATAGTAAAAAGACCACAAAGACTTAAAGATTGTGCAACTGACAAGAAAAGAGCTTACACATAAAAGCATCCCAAAAATAGCCAAAGAATCTGAAAAAGGTAAAGATTTACTAAATTGGCATGCTAACCACTTCCAAGTTGTTAAGAAAACTGGCATGCTAACTCACTCTGACTAGTCCTGACAAGTGATGATTTAGATGAGCTGCGGTAATATAGAGGATGCAAGAGTTATCCAGAATGATTGGGCGTAAAGAGTCTTAGGTGTCTTTTTAAGTCCTCCGTCAAATCCCAGGGCTCAACCCTGGACTGTCCATTGATTTACTTAGCCTACACTTGTATTCTAACTCCCTATTAAACAATATCAAATCGAATCGCCATTTTTCCGTAGAACTTTCTTGCCCCTTTTTACATGAAAATACAATACATGAATAGTCATTCGATGAAAATCATTTTCCATAGGAGGGAATAAATCCATATAATCCGGCAAAGACCAACTCTGAGCTTGAATAACATTTGAAACCCGAAAGAAAGCTATAGGAGAAATGAGTAGAGATAATGAAGGGCAAATAATCGGCTCACCCAACCCTTTACGACACCAAAAAGAAACTAACCTTCATCTCCAATAAACCAATGACTATGGCTATTCAAAATAGGAAAAACACACTTCAAACCATGCCACATAAATGACCACAAATAGACATCTTGTTTTTTGCAAGACCCAAGAAGAAAACGCTTACCGGCAAGGAACCCCACAAAGAAGAATATTGTAAAGCATCACAGCCAATATTGAGCAAAGCCGTCGAGTTCAAAATATCTAAATCATAGAGATTAAGGCCACCTTTGCATGTGGAGGTGAATCAAGTTGCAATGCTCTTCAAATATTCCTGGTGAATCAAGTTACTCATTCCAATTTCAAACCTGAGTTCTGCCTAAAATGTAAAAAGAAAAAAAAATGATTTAAGGATTAGACGAAACCTAATAGGGATTTGGCGTGCAATATATGTTACAATAAGGTAATGAGAAAAAATACTAACTAAGAATCATTAAATTATACCAAATTGCTCCTACGAAAAGAAATTAATCATCAACAAATTAAAGAAATCTTGTACACGAGCAATATATAATATCCAATCTAATTAACAATATCCCAACATTGACTAATAGAAAAAAACAAGGGAAACCATCATGTCTCGGAGCACTTTAAGGTCTAGCCTAGTGTGAGCCAAGTACATTAATCTCCCTACTAACCTTTGATACTTCCCTTTATCAACCGGTACTTGGTTCTGATCGATACCCAACTTCATTCCTTCGGCCAATGGAGTAGACACCGGCTTGCACGCCGTCATACTGGTTTCTTCCAACAGGTCAAGAACATACTTCCTTTGTGATAGAAATATCCCGGACTTGCATCTCGACACTTCAATCCCAAGGAAATATTTCAAAGAACCAAGATCTTTCATTTCAAACTCTGTGGACAAATAATTCTTCAAGGCTGCTTGCTCAACAGGATTGTTACCAGTAACCACCATATCATCCACATATACAATGAGAACTGTAACCCTTCCGTTCTGGCGTTTCATGAATAAATTGGGATCCCAATTACTTTGCCTATACCCGAATGCCCTCATAGACTTGGTAAATCTACTAAACCAAGCTCTTGGGGACTGCTTTAACCCATACAATGATTTCTTGAGCCTACACACCTTTCGTTTTCGTATGTCCGAATCATTGCACCCTGGTGGAAGGTCCATGTAAATCTCCTCAGTTAGATCTTCACGGAGGAATGCATTTTTTACATCGAACTGTTGCAAAGGCCAATCCAGATTTGTTGCTAAGGACAGTAGAACACGAACTGTATTAATCTTTGCCACTGGTGCAAACGTATCAATGTAGTCGATGCCATATTTCTGTGTATACCCCTTTGCCACAAATCGTGCTTTAAAGCGATCTACCGTTCCATCTGCTTTGTATTTCACTGTATAAACCCATTTCCATCCCACAGATTTCTTTCCGGCGGGCAAGTCAGTTATTTCCCAGGTAGCATTCTTCTTCAACAATCTCAATTCCTCATTCATTGCATCTTTCCAGCGAGAATCTGCTAAAGCCTCATGCACACTGTTAGGAATAGATATAGTAGATAATTGATATACAAATGACTTATTTGATTCTGATAGGTGACAGGTAGACACATAATTGTTTAATAGGTATCTCACTCTTGAATCAGAGTTTGGCTCACTCACGGAATATTTGTGTTTACACTTAGGATCTGCTTCATAAGTAGGTTTGGGAATACCTCGATTAATACGCTCTGGAAGGTGACGGAGTGGAGGTGCATCCGGTGTAGGAGACGATTGGTTATGAGAATTAATAGAAGATGAGTTCATACTCAGACCTGACATAACCTCGGGAGAAGAATCCCGTGACAAATGCTGCAATTGCTGCTCGGTTCCACTACAAACATTCGGTTGCAACTCACTTTCAAGCCCAAACTTCGTGAGGCCCGTGGGCTCCTCCTCCTCCTGATTTGCTTGCTGCTCCTCAATAGGCTGATGACCAAACACGGGCTGCTGCCCTTCTTCAGATCCCGTGGGCTGATCACCACAACACGTGGGTTGCTGCCCTTCTCCTCCAGATGCCGTGTAGTCCATGCGTGATGACTACAATGGCTGTTCTTCATGCAGCTTGTTTTTAGCCACAGGAAAGTAATCAAAACTCAAAACTTCACTATTATCTTGGGTCAGAACTTCACTATTCCGGTACTCCCCTTGAAGTGAGGATGCGGAAGAGCCAAAAAACATTTCATGTTCATGGAAAATCACATCCTGAGTTACAAACATTTTTTTACTCAAGGGATGATAACAACGATATCCTTTTTGGGTAGTAGCATACCCCAAAAAAACACAACGAATAGCGCGAGGCTCAAGTTTATTATTCCGTTGAGGAGAATGGAGGTGAACAAAAGCTACACACCCTAAGGTCCGTGGGGGAAGATTGGGAGTCAGTGGGCTGCTAATTTGAGATGTGAGAGCCTGAAGTGGCGTATGGAAGTTGATGGTACGAGAAGGAAGACGATTAATAATATAGGTGGCGGACGTAAGTGCCTCTCCCCAATAATGTAGAGGTAGATGCACCACAATGAGTGAAGCACGAACTATTTCCAACAAATGTCTATTTTTTCGTTCAGCAACCCCATTCTGTTGAGGAGTATACGGGCACGTGGTCTGATGAACAATACCATGCAATTCTAGGAAGGAACGAAGTTCCATATTAACATATTCACCCCCATTGTCACTTCGAAGAACCTGGATATTCCTATTGTATTGCACATCAATCATTTTATGGAACCGTTGAAAGGCCGAACTAACTTCACTTTTCGACTTTAACAAAATAACCCAAGTCATTCTGGTACAATCGTCAATAAAAGTAACAAACCAGTAAGCACCACCAAGAGTAGCTATTTTCGACGGTCCCCATACATCAGAATGCACAATCATAAAAGGAACAGTACTTTTATTGAAACTGGGAGGAAAGGAGGTTCGATGGCTCTTAGCCATTTCACAAACATCACACTTAAACTGAGAAACATCATTCTTGACAAACAAACTAGGAAATAATTTATGCAGATAACCAAAGGAAACATGCCCAAGGCGCCGGTGCCACATCTAGATATCTGGCACTTTATTAGTACCCCCTTGAGAATCATCAACGGAAAGAGCTTGAGTTAGCAGGCTAGAACTACTGGTGGCCAACTCCAAGTAGTAAAGTTTCCCTCTTCTAATACCATAACCAATCGTCTTCCGCGTCCGGATGTCCTTAAAAACACAAAAATAGGGCCAAAAAATAACCAAACAATGTAAGGCAAGGGTTATTTGAGCAACGGACAACAAATTATAATTTAGAGAGGGAACCACAAGAACAGTGTCAAGTTTCATGGTATCGGAAAGGGAAACAGTGTCTTCCCCAATAACAGGGACGACATTACCATTATTAACATTGACCTCGGTTTGTGTGGATGTTTTTAGTGAGGGAACCTGTCTAGAATCGCAAGTCATATGTTCAGTAGCTCCGGAATCAATTATCCATGTATTATTCATAACAGAAGTAGAGGTACTTAGTGCCTTGCCATCACTACCTACCGCAGCAATCATGGCAGATACCTTGTCCGCTATCTGGTCCGAATCATTATTAGTTTCTGCAACGGAGGCTCGAGATTTGTTGCACCGAGGATCACGGGTCTTATCCCAATTCTCGGGATATCCAATCAACTCAAAGCAACGACTCTTGGAGTGTCCTGTCATGCCACAGTGTGGGCACTTACCTTGGGGACGATCCCGGCTTGTCTGGCTAGGCCGAGTTTGTCCCGACCAGCTTTGTGACCCTTCTCGGTTCGACCCAAAAGATGATCCACGGGCCTTCACTGCCATGGCAGCGGGTTCACTCCTGTCAACCTCTGTCTTCATTGCTTCCTTTCGGTCAGCTTCGCGACGGACATATGCATAAGAGGCCTGCAATCCGAGTGGGGGATCTTTCCACAGCATTTTTCCACGCACCTGATCAAACCTATCATCGAGACCACCAAGAAACACATAGACTCGTTGTCTCTCAGTGGATTTCTGAAACACTTTGATGTCGTTTTCACACTCCATGGATACTTTATTAAAGTGATCCAATTCTTGGAAAATCTCAGTTAGCTCCCCGAAATAGGTAGCCAAAGGTCGGCCATTTTGACGAAGACGTGATGCCTTCTGATTCAATGAATAAATTCTAGCTTTATCATTCTCATCAAAGTAGGCTGCCTTAAGAGAGTCCCAAATTTCCTTCGATGTAGACAACCGAATGTACCGTTTCATAATCTCAGGCTTCATTGAAGACAAAAGCCAACTCTTTATTTTTTGATCTTCAGAGAACCAATCATCATATTTAGGATCGTCTTCGTTAGGTGCCTTGATAGACCCACGAAGATATCCCATCTTCTTCCTTCCAGCAATATGGATTTGAATGAGAGGAGCCCATAAATCATAGTTCTTTTCATCCAAAAACATACCAATATTAAAGCTTGAATTCTCTGACTGCACCATAATTGGAGCAGCCGCACAAATAATCCGAGAATCATTCCCCTTTTCTTCAGCCATCTCGCTTACCTGCAACGTGGATGGAACCCCTTTTCTTCAGCCATCTCGCTTACCTGCAACGTGGATGGAACTTTGGAACTTGGTGTTGACTAATACAAACGGGCAGGAAAAAAAACTGCAGCAACTTTGGGACAACACGGACGAACTGAAGGGGCAGCAACAACTGCTCAGTTGCTCGCTGCAATCAATCAGAAAACGGGCAGCAACAACTCTACGTTGCTCGCTGCAATTGATCAGGGACACAGCAGAAAAAAATAATTAGGGTTCGGTGTTTTCTAATCCCGGCTCTGGTGCCAAGAAGAAAGAATGCTTTTCAATGATAGGTTTATTTCATCTCAAACAAAGGTATATATACAACCCTATACAAATATGGGAAAGAATAAAAAGAATAATTACATCCCATACTAGGAGACCTAATATGGTAAGAATCCCACAATTATGGGAATCCTAATACAAGTCAACACGTTCTTCACTAACCATAGACGGAATGACACTACAACCCTGAGCTGCTAGCTTAAATGTGATATCTTACACGTGTTAAATTTTATGTTAGCATGATTATTATCATTTGTCAACGAAGTAAAGGGGCTATATATATTTGGGTTATAGAAAAATGTGAAAATTAGTTTTTGTATAGTTGAATTTATGAAATCAGTTCCAGGCGAGTCTGGTGTGTACATTAGAATATGATATCAGCTGATAAAATTGTCGATTTGGATGATCTGGGCCAGAGATCAATGAATTGGATAAGATGAAGAGCAAAGATGTTTATGAATTTGGAGATTTTGTAGAGGTTATATTATATACTAAAAAAATTTAAGACTACAATGGTAAAATGCATGGTATGAGACATGCATGTTTGTTTGTTTTAATATATAGATAACATGTTAGGTAGAATTAAAGTACATTCTTGCATTATATACTACTCATAAAATAGGGTAAATCGCCAAAATAGTCATTGAGATTTGCATAACTTATCACTTTGGCCTCTGAGATTCCAAATCAATAAAAGTGGTCCCTGAGATTGTCCAACATCCATCATTTTGGTCCTTCCGTTAAGTGTCCCTGAGCTCTTGGTCGGAAGTTTGGGCAATTTTCAAAGCTTCGTAACTCAATTGTTTCTTAACCAAATTCGACCCATAATATATCAAAATGAAGATAGGAAAGTTTAGAATAATATTATATCTATTTAAAAGCCCAATGGTTGCCGGAGATTGCCGGAAAATAGCCTCAAAGTTGGTTGGTCTGAGTGAAAACTTGAAAACTCGCCGGAAACTGGGTAAACTTTAAATGTTCATAACTTCTTCAATACTCAACGAAATCAAGTTATTCAAAAACGAAAGTCATACTTCTCGACGAGAAAAATGGAATGGTACCTTTTTTAACAGCTAACTCACCGTGGTTTGGCCGGAAAACAGCTCGAAAGTGGCTGTCTTGGTCTCGAGTTAGCCACTTTCGAGCCGTTTTCTGGCCAAACCACAGTGAGTTAGCCATAAAAAAAGGTACCATTCTCTTCGTCTAGTCGAGAAGTATGATTTTCGTTTTTGAATCACTTGATTGCATTGAGTATTGAAGAAGTTATGAACATTTAAAGTTTACCCAGTTTTTGGCGAGTTTTCAAGTTTTTACTCGGACTAGTCAACTTTGAGGCTATTTTTCGGCCATCTCCGACAACCATTGGGATTTGAAATGGTATAATCTTATTCTACACTTTACTATCTTCATTTTGATATATTATGGGTCAAATTTGGTTAAGAAACGATTGAGTTACGAAACTTTGAAAATTGCCCAAACTTCCGACTAAGAGCTCCAGGATACTTAACGGAGTTTTTAACGGAATGAACAAAATGATGGATGGTGGACAATTTCAGGGACCACTTTTATCGATTTGAAATCTCAGAGACTAAAATGATGAGTTATGCAAATCTCATGGACAATTTTGACGATTTACCCCATAAAATATTATATATAAATATTAATCACATAGGACTTTGGCCCTATTGAATTTTTAGGTCACCCCTTAATAATTTTGTTACAGGAGCTGAGACAGAATCTTGTGTCTGACTTAAAAAAAGAAAGTTTCTTGTAGATAGTTTTGGAGTTTTGTTGTAATGAACTATGTAAATTATATTTTGTTTAATGAAGTGTTCCGTTCAATACTGGCACCTGTTATTAGTTAAATTTAATTTATCCTTTAAATCACGCCTTAAATCAATTTAGGGTGTGACAGCTTCAACTGAAGGAGAGACTTTTCAGTGTGATCGGTACACGAGGTGGTACACCACGTGTCATTATACAAATGGTGGAATATATGTGCTGAAAAGTTAATAATTTAAAAAATAAAATTTTTCATTACTTATATAAAAACACGTGATGTACTATTCGTGTTTAAATCATAATAAAAAATTTCTCCAACTAAAGATCAATAGCACGCTACCGACTTTTACTATAGCATCCTAGGATTCGTGAAACGATATCGATCAGCAGCGATCCCACCTTCCCATAACACCAAATTATATATTCTACAAAATATATTTTTGGTGCAAAATCTCTTATAATTATATTTCAGACACTAGAAAAACAATGACATAAAATATAAAACTAAATAATTTTAATTTAAACATGATGTGGAACGGATGTCTAAGCGGATGGAAGAGTAGGTCGAGAAGCATAAAGACAATGTCAAGGTCCAAGGATTGTAGATTTGGGCTTTGGCATCGGAATCGTCACTATAAATTATTGTGGGATGTCTACACAACTTTGGATTTATGTAGATTTTTGCAAGAATGATTAATGAATAGTGTATTAAAAGATAGGCATTTGGATTGTTGAAAACATTATGGAATGGGTCGTACAAGGTGTCCTTATAAAAATAAGCTTATTTGAGAGATCCCTTGTAGATCCAACTCCACAATGTTTTTTTTTTTTTTTTTTTTTTTCAGGAATAGAACCGTCTATCTTTTAGGTATATCATATTTACAAAAAAAATCACCAAAATCCGAAACCATATAAGTGTTGGATTAAATAATAGTTATTTAGTGGTTAAAAAAAAAACAGTATTAGCGTTATGCAATAAGTAGACTTCACACCCTTGCCACATAATTTGTGACACACTTCTGTGATCTAAAATTTGATCGTCTAATTTGTTGATGAATTCCTTTTGCTATCGTAAAAACTGCAAATGCAAGAGAGGAAGAAATTAAACTAGAATTCTTTGAGCCAAATATTAGTAGTGGCTACGTTGCATAAACTAAAATTTATTATCCATGTGAAAAATTATCAAAGAGTGGGTACATAAACATAATCATAACTTTATTAGGGGTTCTCGATCGTAGCCGATACGAGCCAAGTACACAGTTAATGACTCTTCAAGACCTCATGGATGGTTATTGAAATCATGATCTTTTGCCTTGCTTGACCTTCATAGACACAAATTTGATGGGGATTGTCGCATGAGCCTGAACAGCAGCAGTTGGACTTGGGCATGGGGGAGTGGCTGAAGACGGAGCGATGTAAATAGCTACCTTTTGCCCTCTGGGGCAGTGCCCGTCAAAGGTGCTCGTGAAATAAAACGTGTCACTTGCGAGAAATTTAAGCGTTGGTGGTTCATCGAAATAAAACAAGGGATTCGAGGTGTTACACGCATCAAAATCTTCCTTGGTTACCATAGCCAAGTCTTCTTCTCCTTCAGTGAAGTTAAATACTGCACGTACAAACAACAATATGTATAATTAGTCTAATTCTATATTGTTTTATCTCAAGAAGCTAATATTGTCTAATCTTTTAATTTATTTATAAGAAAACAATAATATAATTCTGTGATCATCATGATCCATGCAGCTAGATCATCCAAATTAATTCAAAAGAAAGAAAAAGAAATTAAGAAGTATAAAATCCAAGAGGTAATTAACTAGTTCACCTAGAATATCGTTAACGAAGAAGCTATGCTTGGAAGCCCAGGCAGCATAATAGCCAGCTTCGGGAGGAATAGCCCAACCCAACTCGTCGCCGACGGTATACAATGCAGCTTCTGTTGTAGGTAGCACTACGGATATTGCTATGATTGCTATAGCAAGGACCATCACATTGTTCATGTTCATGGTTCTAGCCATCTTTTCTATAATATTGTTGTCCTTGTGTATTGGTCTTGACTTTACAGCAACTTAATGGTGTCTGAATTTATAGAGCTGAGAGTTCTTGAATTTTAGGATGCGGGTGAAATACACCAGCCAAATATTGTAAGTTGTTTCATCAATTGTATAAATAAGCTGTGACATCCGGCAATTGCTAGCTGTGTGTGGAGCGGCTAGATTATTAATTGATAAATTATTCATGTAATGATAGGTCGATGTTAACTATATGTGTTGATTATGTAAAAGAATTTTTGGATGATAATTCCTAAACACAAACAGTATGATTTTAATAGGCTCTTTTTTTTTTTCATTTTAATTATTATATGACAAACCTGCAGGCCTTGTAACCCTAAAAACGAACGGTTACAAGTAATTGTAACAGCAATGTGATATAAGTTTGGTTTTATATAGCATTACTTAACCCTTAAATTTCTGGTTGGATTCTTGTCTCGGATGCTATAATGATAATGCAATACAATACAACAAAAGTTTCAATTTCAAAAGAGTTCTCTTTTCGGTGTGACATTTATACTTTTAACAATATGTAATGTTACGCATCCGGCTATGTACCTGCCATAACTATTTAAAAGCGTCAAGGACCAATCATTATTTCATTCTTTAAAGAGGTAAGACCGTAAGATTTTGGTTATCTTTTCAAGTTTAGAGGTATTTCGGTTTCCTTATGGTCGCAGGATCAATCATTCTTTCCTGATGAAGTAGAAAGTTTGTGCATTAGTTCTTAAACAAAGAACTGACTTTCTTGATGATGTACTTGAGACTAATACATGTGACGAACATCATGAGTTTAATTTTTTTTTAAGCATTGGATAACAAAACAACTAAATTCAATTTGTAAAATGTTAATTACGTTCATTTTCAGTTTCTTGCCTTTTTGTATCTAGTTAGGAGTTTAAAAGATTTTAAAAGATTTTACTAATTCAAGGGTATTCAATCAATATTTTAAATAATTTCACGGAAGTTCATGGGTAAATCAAAATTTTAAAGTTCATCTTGATGTATTTAATCAAAATTTTAAAGTAGCCCACAAAACTCCATGTGTAGAATTGATTTTAAAGTATTTTAAAAAATTAAGGATTTTGATGGATTTAGAAGGATTTGATAGTGTATAAAGTCTATGAAACTCCACTAGAACTCCATCAAACTTCACGAGGAGCTGCATCAGGAGAAGCAAGTAACAACAAGAGCTTCTTCCCTCTTTGAAAACTAGGTCCCTCAAATATGTGCACTTTTGTCCCAACCCGTTACAGGCCTTCTTCCTAGCCTCGTGGGTTAGTGCGGAAGCCTGATTCCATTTGGTTCCTGGGTTCGAAGGTGAGTGATGGTGATCATTGCATATATATACCGACTGTTTATTCTTGACTGCTGCTGCTGTCTCTTACAGTACTTGGGCTTCAAGTACATCGTCAAAATCGTATCCCAACCCTATCGACTGTATGGCAGCTTCCGTCTCTGCCGTCACCCCTTTCTTCCCGCTCATCCAACTGCACTCATCCTTCTCTCTATATTTTCCTCTCACTTTCCCATCAACCAAGCACCTTAACCAGCACGATGGATTGCCAATTACTCATCCTTCTCTGAGTTCTCTCTATGTTTTTGATTGGACCCAAATTTACACCATCGGCCCGTGTAATCAAGGCCGTTGAGTAAACATAATTCTCGACCGTCGGATGGAAAAGTGAAGATATTTTTGTTAAAGGAAAATATTATGATTTTTTATCATAATAATTATTTTTTAATGATGAATTATCTTGATATTTTCTTGTACAAGATAGATGAGATGCAAATGTAGTTCAATTTGATTTGGGATTCTTGGAGTTAAGACGCGTGGTGGATTGGGAGCATCAGAGCACGTTATTAAGAGTCCTAATACACTACTGCATTGTTGGCAAATGGACAATGATAGAGATATTAATGCTTGCATGAAGATGAAGATGTTAAATTGGAGATGGATAGCCACGTGTGAGTGGATTTGGTGGAGCCATGCATGCATATCATTATTTCAAGTCAAGATGCTTATCAGCACTAATTGGTATATGCTAATATGCTATTAATTAGCACGAGGTGATTTCGTGTTAGTAAGTGATAACAATCTTTTATTTTGCATGAGATTGTTATGAAGGAGGACTTTGATGTTGGCGGCAGCTTTACAATGCGAGCCGTCAGGATGAGGATGATACTTATAAATACAGAGTCGCAGACAACAGTTAGGACCACCTCCAATTCAACACACAACTGCCTTGCGCAAACTCTCTCAACAACTTTGAGATTTTTTATTTTCTCTTTTCGCTGACACATCTTCCGTTGGCATCAACATCACTGTGAAAGCAACCGGTGATATCTTCAGTCGGCATAGATAGCTCTGTCACCATAGAATCAGCCGATCTCACAGCATCTTCCGTTGGCATCAATAGTATTGCGGCGATGACAGTTGGTTATCTATCCAAGTCTCGGTCGAAAAGGATTTCCGAATCCTTATTGGTCGAGGTCATCTCATTAGCCTTTTCGGCAAAGTGAGGTGTTACAAGTTACTACATTCGGCACGTTGAAAGCCGAATTTGATATTGAACTTCGCTAAGTTAGCAGCCTTGTCTTCAGGCTCTAGAACCCGAAGGCCGAGACAAGTTCCTTCCTCGGCCGCTGTCGCGAGATTCAGAAGTCAGTAGCGTACCCAACGCAATATCAACAAATTTTACTCATCGGCCGAGCTCGGCCGACGAGTTGGCATGCCCCGCATACAACCGAAGGACGTAGTTAACTTACTAATTACTTGGTCTGCGCGCCACATAGGCTTGGTAGTTTTTAGGATCAACAGTTTTCCTCTCACTTTCCCATCAACCAAGCACCTTAACTAACTAGCGTGACGGATTGCCAACTGCCATGTATTTGGCTTAAATGGGTAAGAAGATAAATTTACAAATTAAATTAGATTTGTAAGGGTAGTTTTAGGCAAAAAAAAGTTGGGTTTAAAACGATATTGATAGTTCTCCTTAATACTTCCCTGCTTTATGGAGAATATTTGTGTTTGGTTTGGTGGAAATTTGAAAGAGGAGCAAGAAAAATAAAGAGTTTTGTGTGCATTGCATAGAACCCAAGAAAAATCACCAAGAGTTGGGCGTAACCATAATTATAATATAAAATTGGTACAAAAAGCAAATTAGGAAATATACTTGCTTGGCTAACAAGGACATACAAGGACTCTATTGTTACAGACAATTTAATTTCTTTTCCCCATCTAATTTAGACAGGCAGAAATTCGAGCGGCAGGGCCTGAGGAGCTTCTGTAACACTTGGACTTGGACTAGTTGAAGAGGTGGACGACATGGTTGAAGAGTCACGGACACGAACCGTTACCTTTTGCCCTTTCTTGCAATGGCTGGGCAAGCTGGAGGTGAAATAATATATACCACTTCCACCAAATTTGATTTTAACTGGATCCTTCCTTAGAAATAAGGGATCTTTAGTGTTGCATTTGTGGAAATTCTGCTTTGTTACCAAAACTAAGTCCTGTTCTCCTACTGCGAAATCAAACACTGCCCAAAGAACGCACCATGTCATCGTCATCATCACAAAATTTAACCAAATTTCAGTGACAATATATTTTCAACGGAATAAAAGAAGAGAAGTAGCTAAAATGATCAGAATCCAATACTCAATTGTTGATGAACTAATCAAAATTAAATATTTTTTTGCAACTTTTTTTTTTTTTAACACGGATAAAGGAGGAGGGGGAGGGCGTCAGGTAGTCGACAGCCGGCACTCCATGATCACGTCGAATCCTTATGAAAATGAATCCAGAACAAAATCGCGCTAAAGCTAGGGCGTCACCCGTAAGTGGCGCGCTGTGTGGCCCGAGCACAGTGATAAGTGAGCAAGGGTCGCTGTATCTCCATCGGCACCCGAATGCAGTGTTAAATGAGCAAGGGGGCCGTAGAAACTTCTTTTCGAACGACTCCACTCAAAGTTGTTTGGGAGCATATGCTCCTATCAACTTTACACGGGACACACAAAAGAAGTATTTTGATCCTATTAGACGGGGGAGGGTGAAGAAGCTAGGACAGAAGGGTAGAGTTCAAGAGAGCAAAATGCGTTTAGGAACGTGGAATATAGGAACCTTAACGGGAAAATCTATGGAAGTAGTGGAAGTTATGGTGAGGAGAAGGATAAATATTATGTGCCTACAATAAACTAAGTGGGTTGGTAGTAAGGCAAAGGATCTAGAAAACTCAGGGTTTAAACTTTGGTATTCGGGCACAAATAGAACGAGAAACGGTGTTGGCATCATCGTGGACAAGGCCTTGACACAAGATGTTGTAGATGTCAAGAGGGTAGGAGATAGAATCATAGCAATCAAGATTGTAATAGGACAAGAACTTATCAATGTGATTAGTGCGTACGCACCTCAAGTAGGGTTGGGTACGAGTTCGAATGAGAAATTTTGGGAAGACCTTGGAGACTTGGTGCAATGAATTGCTCAGACGGAGAAGTTATTTATAGGAGGAGATTTAAATGGACACGTGGGCAGGGAGACAGGCAACTATGAAGGTTTTCATGGTGGCCATGGTTTTGGGGAGAGAAACGAGGATGGGGAAGCTATCTTGGATTTTGCAATGGCATATGATCTCTTCTTAGCCAACACCTTCTTTAAGAAGAGAGAAGAACATGTGATCACCTACAAGAGTGGGTCGTCAAAAACACAAATAGATTTTCTTCTAATGAGGAAAGGGGATCGTATAACTTGTAAGGATTGCAAAGTTATACCAGGAGAGAGCGTGGCTAATCAACATCGCTTGTTGGTGATGGATGTACATATCAAAAGAGTGAGACAAAAGAACAAGACTTGGAAGTGCCCAAGGACTAGATGGTGGAATCTAAAAGAAGAAAAACAAGCCATTTTCAAAGAGAAGGTAATCACCCAATGTGTGTGGGATAGAGAGGGGGAAGCTAGCCAAATGTGGGATTCCATGGCTAGTTGTATCCGAAAAGTAGCAAAAGAGGTATTAAGAGAGTCCAAGGGCTTTGCCCCACACCAAAAGGAATCTTGGTGGTGGAATGAGGAGGTACAAACAAAGGTGAAGGCTAAGAAGGAATGTTGTAAAGCCTTATACAAGGAGAGGACCGATGAAAATGGTGAAAGGTATAGAAAAGCGAAGCAAGAGGCGAAGAAAGCTGTCAGAGAATCTAAGTTAGCGGCTTACGACGATATGTATAAACGACTAGATACCAAAGAAGGAGAGTTGGATATCTATAAACTAGCTAGAGCAAGGGAAAAGAAGACAAGGGACCTAAACCAAGTGAGGTGCATCAAGGATGAGGATGGAAAGGTTCTTGCTACAGAGAACGCGGTTAAAGACAGATGGAGAGGTTATTTTCATAATCTTTTCAATGAAGGACATGACAGGAGTGCTTCTTTAGGGGAGTTGAGTAACTCAGAAGAGTGTAGAAACTACTCTTTTTATCGTCGAATCCGGAAGGAAGAAGTGGTTGTAGCTTTGAAGAAGATGAAGCATAGAAAAGCAATAGGCCCAGACGATATACCAATCGAAGTGTGGAAAGTTTTGGGAGAGACAGGTATAACATGGCTCACTGACCTTTTCAATAGGATTTTGAAAACGAAGAAGATGCCAAATGAGTGGCGAACGAGCACTTTGGTGCCTATCTACAAGAATAAGGGCGACGTACAAAATTGCATGAACTATAGGGGTATTAAGTTAATGAGTCATACAATGAATCTCTGGGAGAGAGTCATTGAGCATAGATTGAGGCAAGAGACACGGGTTTCGGACAACCAATTCGGGTTCATGCCAGGGCGCTCAACCATGGAGGCAATCTATCTCTTACGAAGATTGATGGAAAGATATAGAGATGGGAAAAAGGATTTACACATGGTCTTTATAGATTTGGAAAAAGCGTATGATAGGGTCCCAAGAGACATTCTTTGGAGGATTTTAGAGAAGAAAGGAGTACGAGTAGCATATATCCAAGCTATAAAGGATATGTATGAAGGAGCAAAGACTGCCGTAAGAACTTATGAAGGACAAACCGAAAGCTTTCCCATAACTGTAGGATTACATCAAGGCTCATCCTTAAGTCCTTACCTTTTTGCGTTGGTAATGGATGAGTTAACAGGACATATTCAAGATGATATTCCTTGGTGTATGCTTTTCGCAGACGATATAGTGTTGATAGATGAAACTCAGGAGGGGGTAAATGCAAAGCTTAACCTTTGGAGAGAAGTGTTGGAATCTAAAGGTCTTCGCCTAAGCCGATCAAAGACAGAATATATGGAGTGCAAGTTCAGTGCAAATGGAGGCCAAAACGAGTTAGGGGTGAGGATCGGAGATCAAGAAATACCAAAGAGAGACCGTTTTCGTTACCTAGGATCTATCTTGCAAAAGAACGGAGAATTAGAAGGAGATCTCAACCATAGAATACAAGCTGGATGGATGAAGTGAAAGAGTGCATCTGGCGTGTTGTGTGACCGCCGTATGCCACTGAAGCTCAAGGGAAAATTTTATAGGACGGCAATAAGGCCGGCGATGCTTTATGGCACAGAATGTTGGGCGGTGAAGCATCAACACGTACACAAAATGGGTGTAGCGGAGATGAGGATGCTTCGTTGGATGTGTGGGCACACGAGAAAGGATAAGATTAGGAATGAGGATATCCGGGGTAAAGTAGGAGTAGCCGAAATTGAAGGAAAGATGAGAGAAAATCGGTTACGGTGGTTTGGACATATGCAAAGAAGGCCTACTGACGCTCCGATTAGAAGATGCGACTATGGGACAGAGGTTCAGGGCCGAAGGGGTAGAGGAAGACCTAGGAAAACTTTGGAAGAGACTCTAAGAAAAGACTTAGAGTACTCGGATCTAACGAAGGACATGACACAGGACCGAGCACAATGGCGTTCTAAGATTCATATAGCCGATCCCACTCAGTGACTTGGATTTTCCAAGTCTCCAACCGAGAAGTTTTCCTCACTCGAAAAATTAAGGGAACACTACCCCAACCTACATGCTCCACTCAGAAAGCTTCAACATACAAGCTTCAACAAAAGAAAATTCAAAGAACTTAGCGAAGAAGGCTTTGGTGTATTTAACACAATACGTTGAAATGAAGGAAAACTTATTTATTGATATCCCCGATAAGCTACAAATATGTACATATACATGAGTCAAAATAAACAAACAAGATGGAGCCTTCACAAAGGTTGCTTAGGAGAAGTCTCAGCAGTCGGTAGAGCCCCAGAAAGAGAAGGCATCGGAGGGGGATCATTCGGAGCCTCAGTACTGGACAGAACCCTAGAAGGAGGAGGCATCAGAGGTTGATCATTTGGAGCTTCATTACGCGGTACAGTCCCAGAAGACGAAGGCAATAAATGCCTCTGGAACAAACCCACAAATCTCTGATGATCAAGTAAAACCTGACCATCAGTTTCCTTCATCTGGTCAAGCTTCCTCTTCATGTTTGTAGCATAGTCATGTGCGAGCCGGTGCAACTGTTTATTCTCATGCTTGAGCCCTCTAATCTCCTGTTTGAGACTCATCACTTCGGCCGCCAATGATTCAACTTGGCGGGTTCGAGCAAATAGGCGTTGGGCCATATTAGACACAGAACCTGCACACTGAACACTGAGAGCCAGCGAATCCTTAACAGCTAACTCATCAGACCGTTTGGAAAGTAGTCTGTTATCTTTGGGAGTGAGAAGGTTCCTGGCCACCACCGCAGCGGTCATATCATTCTTCATCACGGAATCCCTAACGGTAAGAGGACCAGTAGGGGAAACGAAGGATGGGCGCCATATGTTATCTGGAGAAGGCGGGGCTGCCTCTTCAACAAGGTTCAAGTCAAAACGACGGTCGGAGGGGCCAGACATTTTCAAAGGTGTTGAAGAGAGAAGAGGTCGGACAAATCAAGATCTTAGAAGTGCAAGAATGGAGCTTCTACTGGTGGAGATTCAAGTGTGCTTTGGAACTTAATGCCAGCCCCTATAAAAAGCTGCACTCGACGGAGCTTCAGACATCGAAGAGGCGCCTGCTCAGAAATCGAAGAGGCGTTTGCTTTCTCAAAAGCTGGGCTGCTTAGAGACCACGAGGGTTGATCTCATAAATCGAAGAGGTGTTTGCTTTCTCAAAAGTTGGGCTGCTCAAAGACCACGAAAGCCGATCTCAGAAATCGAAGAGGCGCTCGCTTTCTCAAAAGCTGGGCTCCTCAGAGACCACGAGAGCCGATCTCAGAAATCGAAGAGGCACCTACTTTTCCAGCCTTGTCAGCACCTGTCACACGCACACTCAGCTTTGCGGAAATTATGGGTATTCTGTCGAAGATTTCTGGGGAAGTAGAAAACACATGAATCTTACTGTCCAATCACCCACTTCCCACACGCAACAATAGCTCATGGGTACCACAGATAACTTTGCCAAAGTTCTCTGCCAAAGTTGAGCACGTGAAGCTTGCAGCTCCCACTACATCGCTCTGACCAAGAAGGGTAAAAGAATAGCAAAGAAACAGCACTAACAAAGTTTAGACCCAGAAATTTTGAAGGTCTAGCTACCATATTATTACCCACAAGGGTAAAGGAACTGTACCACTGCTGGATAATTGGAAAGTCCCTGTGTGTCAACCTCTGTGCCTCGTGACAAGGTAGACTAGCAAACATGCCCAACCTTTACTCACATTCGAGAAAACACTCCCAATAAGATTGCTTGCTCCAAAATCGAAGAGGCACCGTCCTCCGAATCTCGAGAGCCAGACTCCCAACATGACTACTTTCTCAAAAATCGAAGAGAAGGTAAAGGAACAGTACCATTGCTGGATAATTGGAAAGTCCCTGTGTGTCAACCTCTGTGCTTCGTGGCAAGGTAGACTAGCAAACATGCCCAACCTATACTCACATTCGAGAAAACACTCCCACCAAGATTGCTTGCTCCAAAATCGAAGAGGCACCGCCCTCTGAATCTCGAGAGCCAGACTCCCAACATGATTACTTTCTCAAAAATCGAAAAGACACTGCTCCCCGAATCTCGAGAGCCAGACCCCCAGCATGATTGCTTTCTCAAAAATCGAAGAGGCATCGTTCTCCGAATCAATCGAAGAGGCGCTCGCTTTCTCAAAAGTTGGGCTGCTCAGAGACCACGAGGGCCGATCTCAGAAATCGAAGAGGCACCTACTTTTCTAGCCTTGTCAGCACCTGTCACACGCACACTCAGCTTTGCGAAAATTATGGGCATTTTGTCGAAGACTTCTGGTGAAGTAGAAAGCACATGAATCTTACTGTTCAATCACCCACTTCCCACACGCAACAATAGCTCATGGGTACCACATATAACTTTGCCAAAGTCTCTGCCAAAGTTGAGCACGTGAAGCTTGCAGCTCCCACTACATCGCTCTGACCAAGAAAGGTAAAAGAATAGCAAAGAAACAGCACTAACAAAGTTTAGACACATAAATTTTGAAGGTCTAGCTACCATATTATTACCCACAAGGATAAAGGAACAGTACCACTGCTGGATAATTGGAAAGCCCCTGTGTGTCAACCTCCGTGCTTCGTGGCAAGGTAGACTAGCAAACATGCCCAACCTTTACTCACATCCGAGAAAACACTCCCAACAAGATTGCTTACTCCAAAATCGAAGAGGCACCGCCCTCCGAATCTCGAGAGTCAGACTCCCAACATGATTACTTTCTCAAAAATCGAAGAGACACTGCTTCCCGAATCTCGAGAGCCAGACCCCCAGCATGATTGCTTTCTCAAAAATCGAAGAAGTATCGTCCTCCGAATCTCGAAAGCCAAATACCACATACCACTTTTTCAAAGTGCTCTGACAGAGTTAAAACATGTGAAGCTGGCAGCTCCCACTACCGTGCTATGACCAAGCAGGGTAAAGGAATAGCATTACTACTTGTTGTTAGGGAGACTCCTATATATGTCGACCTCCATCCCCAACGGACAGGCAGACCTGCAAAAATGCTCAACCCTTCCTCATATCTGAGAGGGCACTCCCAACGAAACCTTTCGAAATATTCAGCTTTCTTTCCCCCCGATAATACCTCTGCAAACAAGCTATACTAGAGCAAGAATATCTCATATCATCAGGGTTAAAAGCAAGAGTATCCCATATCATGCTTTTTCCCTGTCTTTTCCTTTGGCCTTGTTTTTACCTGCAAGACAAGGAGAAAGAGAGCAATCAGTCAGCACTTGAAATCAAGCTCCCAGCCAGGAACTGACTGCCTGGAACCCCTTACCTGATTACTTACCTGGCATTGCTCTCGAGTACTCATCTTCAACATCTTATGTTTCCAGGGAAGATACCGCATCTGCTTGAGGAACAGATAGGGCAAGTGCGAAGGATACAAGGAAGCATGTGGAGACAAGCGTAATAGCACACGTGCCGATACATCCATTACTCTGTCAAAAGCAAAAGTATCCCATATCAGCAGGGTCGAACGTACTCTAGATTTGATGGACTTGTTTTGACCCTCAAATTCTTCAGTCGGCCTTATACTCTGGAGGAAACCAGAAAACCCTCCAGCTCAGTTCAAGAATAAGCCTGTGGAAAGTTACTTCTTCAAAAGCAAAAGTATCCCATATCATCTCTTCTCATTTTTCTTCTCTTTATCCTTCATGCTGCTGCAAGATGGGGAGAAGGTGAACAATCAGCCGGAGCTCTGATTGCTTACCTTGTCTGGCAGCTCTTTCAGCAGATCCCCTAGCTCGGCGACTTGGGGAACTCCTACTACATGGTTGGTATCGCGCTGGACCAAGCCTGAAACTACAAGTAAGCTTCAAGTGAAATTGATACATTACCTTGTGCATCTCCACCAGTTAAAGATACCACCCTTGGATGGAGGAAGAGTACTTCCAGAGAAGCTGCCACATCTACCTATGAGACAGATAAGGCAAGTCAAGATGATACCACACTCCGATACTTAGAAGTTTCGTGATTACGAGATCATTCTCCCACAATATTTCCTAATGTCATTTGTACTCTAATGTCATTTGTACTAAATCATTCACTGGTACTCACTAAAGGAGAGCTTGAACCTATGTACTTGTGTAAACCCTTCACAATTAATGAGAACTCTTCTATTCCGTGGACGTAGCCAATCTGGGTGAACCACGTACATCTTGTGTTTGCTTTCCTATCTCTATCCATTTATATACTTATCCACACTAATGACCGGAGCAATCTAGCGAAGATCACAAAAGCGACCGTTTTCGCTACCTAGGATCTATCTTGCAAGAGAACGGAGAATTAGATGGAGATCTCAACCATAGAATACGAGCTGGATGGATGAAGTGTAAGAGTGCATCCGGCGTGTTGTGTGACCGTCGTAGGCCACTGAAGCTCAAGGGAAAATTTTATAGGACGGCAATAAGGCTAGCGATGTTGTATGGCACAGAATGTTGGGCGGTGAAACATCAACACGTACACAAAATGGGTGTAGCGGAGATGAGGATGCTTCGTGGGATGTGTGGGCACACGAGAAATGATAAGATTGAGAATGAGGATATCCGAGGTAAAGTAGGAGTAGCCGAAATTGAAGGAAAGATGAGAGAAAATCGGTTCCGGTGATTTGGACATGTGCAAAGAAGGCCGACTGACGCTCCGGTTCGAAGATGTGACTATGGGACAGAGGTTCAGGGCCGAAGGGGTAGAGGAAGACCTAGGAAAACTTTGGAAGAGACTCTAAGAAAAGGCTTAGAGTACTTGGATCTAACGGAGGACATGATACAAAACCGAGCGCAATGGCGTTCTAGGATTCATATAGCCGACCCCACTTAGTGGGAAAAGGCTTTGTTGTTGTTGTTGTTGTTGTTGAAACGATATTATCTACCTTAAGGGGGAGAGGGTAGACTTAGCCTCATAATGGGCTAGCAATAATGTGGTTCAAATTCGTCTTTGACTAGAATCAACATTAGACCTCTCACTTATAAGTGAAGATGGATACCACTAAACCGTAGTACTATTAGATATCCACAACATAACGATCAAAGATTGACGATGTAAATTAACGACATACTGAAAAACTGAGCAATTGAGATTTGAAAAATGATCATTTTGGCCAATTTTGTAAAAAAAAAAAAAAAAGAAAGATCTAAACTGGAAAATATAGAGAAGTTTACCTATAACATCGCCAGTTACAAAGCTGTGCTTGGCTGCCCATGAAGTATAATCGGCAGCGCCACCCGGAGGAATGGTCCAACCCAACTCGTCTCCAACTAAAAATTCTCTACCTTCTGCTCTAAGTAAAAAAATTGCTGCCATTGCTACAACAAGAAGCATAACATTCATAGTAATTTTAATCATCTTTCAAGTTCTCTGTCCTTGTGTTCTAGCAATTGTATGGAGGTTATGCTCGATATTTTGGATTTATAAGGGAAACGATCTTAAACCTCAGGAAGATAGCCGGCCGGCCAATTGGTCGTTCACAAGGGGCCGGTTCTATAAACATTCTCTCATATATGCATGGCATTGTGTGGTTGGGTGACATCGTCCGGCAAATCCAATCTCTGTATTGGTGAAGTTTAATTGGCACGTTATGATCTACGGGTAGGTGAACTTCGATATTTATTATGTCAAAGTGAATACTGAAAATTTTTAGTGAATTGTTATTGGTACTCTAAAACTTTTATGTGCATTCTAAATTTTCTATAATTAGAAAGAAAAATACATTGCCGAGGGATGTAGAATGATATTTTTTTCAATGCTAATAACAGTTCCCAAATTTTAATGATAAATAATAAGGAAAACTAATGAAAATGGCTTGAAAAATTTTAGTTTTAATAAAAAAAAACCATGTTATAAGTTTTGTTTAATGATTAGTACAAGGCCCATTTAAAGTAGTCCAACTAAAAATGGTCCAACTATAATAAATTATGATTTGTCGATTTTACCCCTAACTTTTTTAGGTCGAGTTTCATATTTTCGTCGTTAATGGAGTTCATCGTTGTTTTGCAGACATTCTTCTTTTTCTTTGAAACAAAAATATAGATCCTCATGTTATTTAATTTATATTTTGTATTATTTCGTTGAAGTGTGATCGTCGTTATTATTCATAGTGTATGCGATGTACTGTTTTTCAATTTTTCTTCGTCAGTGGAGTTTATCGTTTGTTTCTCCAAAAAATAAATTTGAGATATGCATGTTATTCAATAATAACGACGGGTCACAGTTTCTGGACTGTAAAAATAAACTGTTTCTGGATCCAAATGAAATAGACACGCTGTTTCTTAAATGTAAGCTAGAAAATAAATAGTAAATTTCACTATATTTGGATTCAAAGCAATATAAGCACATTGTTTCTTAAATATAATCAACTGATGCATGAAAGAAAAGAAACAATCAAAGGTTAAAACATATAGACTGTTTCTGGAATCTAAGTCACTGTTTCTAGAATTTAAGTTACTGTTTCTGGATTTTGGTTCTTTTCTTACCAGATACAGTGTTTGTTTGTGCACAGACAAAACAAACATTGTATCTGATTTTTT
Organism: Malus domestica; assembly: GCF_042453785.1. Classification (NCBI taxonomy): domain Eukaryota; kingdom Viridiplantae; phylum Streptophyta; class Magnoliopsida; order Rosales; family Rosaceae; genus Malus; species Malus domestica. Next base: position 2,227,003 of record NC_091662.1, read on the forward strand.
TTTTTCCAGAAACAGTGTTATGTTTTGGGTTTTCCAGAAACAGTTTTATGTTTTGGTTTATTTTTTTCAAACATTTTTTTGCCGCTTTATGCCATTAAACTTCTTTGAACTTGTTTCGGCGGCTTTGTTCTGATGAATGCTTCATTTTTCAAATTTGATTTGAACTTTGATTTGGTTGTTTTTGAAATGGGGGAATTCGATTTTATAAGAAGATAGGGAATTATTATGGCAATTTGTTGAGGTTGATCAAGAGTCAAGACAATATCGAATCATTTAGAGGTATTTAAGGAAGTGTAGATTTATAACGGGTTGGGCTTGTAAGTTTGACCAGTGGACAATAGTTTTGGATGATTTTTTTATTAAACTTTGAGCCATTTTGGTTAAATAATATTTTGATATGAATTTTGGTTAAATATTTGTTAGCCCAAACCCTTTTCATTAAAACTCCCTAAATAATATAGATAGGGGTGTGATATCCACACACCCCATTTTACTTCTCACACACCTTTTTACCTTTTTAATTTTCAACCGTCGAATTGGATGAATTGAAGAAGATTAACGGACAGAAATTATTAAGGGGTGTGTGAGAACTAAAATGAGGTGTGTGGATAGCACACCCCTATAGATATACCTGCTGCTAGCCAAAGTAACTTAGTTGGAGAGTGGAGACTATTGATATAAGTAAAATTCTTTGTTATAAGACTTTTGTAGTTGTAATTAACTATAAACAATTATTGCTAGTATGTAAATAAGCATATTATCCTTTTATTTTATTTTTTTTCTGCATTTGTGTGTTAAACCAAGTGGTTAGAGCACCTAAGTTTAAATTTCACTTTTCAAAATTTAGAATGATTTAAGATATCACTTTTGTAAACATTTTACAACAAACATTTTGATTTAATAAAATTTCTCTCATACCGTAGAAATTTCTTTAAAAAATAAAATTTACAACAAATACTGACAAATTAGGGCAATCATAAGTATTTCTATCGGCTAAAGGCATAAGCCACTAGGTACATACCAAAACTCGTTGTACCAGAGAAATTTTTCATTGCACCCGAAGCACATGTTGTATATCATGTGTCGTTATATATATACAGATATATTTTAAGTTGTTAATTTTTACTGGTCACATCTTGGAAACTAAAAAGAACAATATTTTGAGTAGGAGTTCTTACTCATCTTTGATTAGCTAAATATTTTACAATTAAAAATATCAAACTTTGTCACAACACATATTCAGTGACGAAGAGCAACGTCAGCAAAGAGTGAACCAGCCACTAATTTTATAACCTTAACCTTTGACGACTTGCGAAGTCAGCATTAAATGTATCAGAATTTCGTCAGTAAAAGATCAATACTGTCGCTAAACCTCAGAATTTCAATGTACGCACTTCAATATTCGTGGCTTGTACCATGGACACGACATCCGTGGCTGAGATCTCCTTTTGTAATGTGTTGAAACTTCTACTGAAATTTCCCAAAACAAAGGGACGGTTCAAGAAAGTTTATTTTTCTTTTTAACTAGCCGCTAAAAGCCGAAGGCAGTTCATAGTTAATTTGTTGAGAATCTGTCTATGTCCTTTTTCTTAACGTTAATGATAAAAATTCTAAACATTTTGATGCATGGCTATGGAGTGCTAGCTTTTAGCCTACCAAATAAATCTTTGGGTTTTCCTCTCTTGATCACTAGTAGAATATAGGCTAATTATAAATAAAACTACATTGTCGTGATCTTACTAATTCTTAGTTTATTTGCCCCTTGTCGAGGAATTCCAATACATGTGTATGGTTTTTATCGAAAAATAATTCATCATAAAGGACTTTCACGCAATTAAATAACAAATGTTACATATCACACTTTTTTGTGCCCAAGTCTTTCAGAGATAAATTTGACGGGCGGCAGGGAAGTAGCAGGGGTAGGAGGAGCACCACTTGGACTTGGACTTGGAGTATTTGAAGAGGGAGCGAAATAAACCGCAACCTTTTGGCCTTCAGCGCAGTGGCTGGCGATGGTGCAGGTAAAATAATGTGTCTGACGCAGTAAATCCAATTATACTTGGCTTCTGAAGTTCAAGTATGGGATTTGTGGTGTTGCAAATCTCGAAATTTTCCTTGGTTACCATAGCCACGGTATGTTCTCCTTCTGTAAACTTGAAGTCTGCACAAATTAAGCAACGATATCATCATGTAAATTAACTAATTATAATTGAAGGCAATGTGTGACACTTTTCAACATACACATGAAATAAAAGTTACTAATTAATGAACTAATGGTGAATCAGTTCAGAGAAGTTTTTTACACACATAGAGCATCGTTAAGTACAAAGCTATGATTGGCAGCCCATGAAACGTAATAGGCAGCGCCGCCAGGCGGGACAGTCCAACCCAAGTCGTCTCCAACTACATACTCTGTAGCTGCTGTTGTATGTGACATCGTTGCTACTGTTGCCACTGCTATAGCTAGAACCATCACGTTCCTAAAGTTCATGGCTTTGATCATCTTTTCCCTCTCTTTCGTCCTTGTATTAGAAAACGAATGCCAATGTGGTCACCTATTTACATTAGTGTCCGAATATATATGATACTGATATCCGGTAATGTATAATTAATTAGTTAGTTAACTGCACAGTTGCATACAATGTAGTACACAGTACACTTGATCAAATGTTGAAGTTATCAAAACTATTTCATTGTAATCATACTAAAATGATTTCAGACGATCGTGAATAGGATCCTCCGCTAGAATGACCTAGCCGTCTGCCGCACAGAATGTTCTAAACGAATCTATAATAGCTAGAAAAGTGTTCATACTAGTTACTAACTTAACCTGTGCTAACTACTCGTCTAGACCTACTTGACAATATTTCTTATAATCTAAACCGATTATGTATTAGGTGATCATTTAAATACTAGCCCTACAAAATTTTATTGAAACCGAAAGTCATTTAGATATCTATATGTGACATGATAAATAGACGAATAAGATATTGTCAATAAACAAAATGCTTCATAATGATAATCAATCCGATTGGAGTGAACAATAAGGATGAGATGAAAAAATATATATGAGATGAAAAAAATACTTTCATAATAAATAAATGGCCAAATGGTTTATTTTGGATAAAAGTTTTGGCGGAATGGCCTTTGACTGAAGGCCTACTATTTGAATGGTTCTTATCATGGGATTATACTGTACATTTCGTTAAGAGTTTTTCTATTTAAACACGACTACCTATTTAAGTTCATCCCAATTTCTATGTACACACATACACAACAGAAAATGGATGATGTGGAGCGCATGTGGCCGTTAGGCTTCACACTTAGGCAACCTACTTTGATACCATGAAGAAAGTTGGAGTTCCACTATAAAACCAATTAGCACTACGAAGAGTAATCCAAATCAACGTGGGATTCTCTTCAAGGGGATAACTGCTTGTAAAGATAGAGAGAAACTGATTTCCTTGGATTATGATTAAGTGATTACAGACTCTGTTTTAACAGTAATAACCTTTTCTTTCATTCTTCTACTAACTAACAACCTCTCTCGTCTTGTCAGTGGTCAATTACGTCTAAAAGTCGCAGACTCGTCAGTGGCCAAGGAAAGGTTGAACACGAATGAGGCACGAATCCCGTCCTCGTGCTGTTTACTAGGTAGTGCTATTGAATGCACATGCCACACTATCCGTGCTTTATAACCCCCCCCCCCCCCCCCCCAAAAAAAGCCATGATGGTGAGCCTTGGCCACCAAATCCGTGGCTCATGCCTATTTTTCAAGTAGTGTGTTTAAACTTGAAAGCTTCTCCTGGAATCTCAAAATTAAAGGGATGCATTCAGGAAAGAGTGTATTTTTCATATTATCTAGCTAAAGCCAAAGGCAGTTCTTAATTGACCTATTGAGTAAATTAAGTATGCGTTTGAGATGTAGTTCTTCTTTATCTTATATTCTTAATCACTAATGCAGGAGAGATGGAATGCTTTTAGCCTACCAAAAAAATCTTTGGGTTTCTCTCTTAATCAGTTAAATATAGGCTAATTATAAATAGAAGTACACGTTCACGATTTTATTATTTCTTAGCTCTTTCCCCCTTGCTAAGGAATTCCAATACAAGCGTATGATTCACGCCATTAAATAATGAATGTTACAGATTACACTTTCCTGAACCCAAGTTTTTTGGACACAAATGTGAAGGGCAGGGACGCAGCAGGAGGAGGAGCAAGAGGAGCAACACCTGGACTTGGACTTGGAGTGTTTGCAGAGGGAGCGATATAAACCGCAACCTTTTGGCCTCCAGCGCAGTGGCCGGCGAAGGTGCATGTGAAGTAAAATGTGTCTGACGCAAGAAATTGAAGTGCACTTGGTCCATCGAGTTTAAACAAGGGATCTGTGGTGTTGCAAATCTCATAATTCTCCTTGGTTACTAAGGCCACTGTATGTTCTCCTTCTGTGAAGTTGAAGTCTGCACAAACAAGGATATCATCGTGTAAATTAGCTAAAATTGGTCAATGCATGCATGACACTTTTCAACACGCGCTCGCACTCACACAAAAAGATAATGAAATAAATGGAGAATGCAGTAAATAAGTTTATTACATAGAATATCGTCAACTACAAAGCTATACTTTGCAGCCCACGAAGCGTAACTGGCAGCGCCGCCTGGCGGGACAGTCCAACCCAAGTCGTCTCCTACTACATACTCTGCAGCTTCTGTTGTATGCAACATCATTGTTACTGCTGCCAATGTCATAGCTAGAACCATCACATTCCCAAAATTCATGGTTTTAACCATCTTTTCCTGCTCTTTCTTCCTTGTATATTGAAATGAATGTTAATGTGTGTCCTAATTGCATTAGTTTCTGAATATATATATAGAGGACAACTTGAACTTAGGAAACGGTTGAGTGAGACTATCCGCCATGTGATATGAAATGTGCACATTGTGTATGATATCCGGCAGTTTATAATTTATTAAATAATTGCAAAGCTGTATGGGAGATATATAGTACTTGAAGAAATGTTGTAATTATCATAACTAGTTGTTTTATTGTATGAATAATACTAAAAGGGCTTCAGACAAGAATAGGATCCTCCGCTAGAATATTATATCTCAATTGGGAGGAGCCAACTTGGGGATAGTACATGTTTTCCTAAGAAATACGATTTCAATTATATTTTTTAGAAATTAGCAAAGAAAACAAAGTTTAAGTGAGTCATATAACCGGCATCAGGCTGACAAATTACATTGTATATTAGGCTTATTTTTAGTTACGCCTCTTGAAACTCTATTTTGATCTTGTTTTGCCTTTGTAACTAAAAAATTATCACTTTACTTTCTGAAACTCAAAATTCGTTTCACTTTGACTTGTGTAATAACTAAAGACACATGGCAGCTCTATAGGCCACCCTGCCATGTCAGCTAAGGTTTGTTAGAAGTTAGTTGCACTATTAGGAATTGGTTAGTTAAGTGAGCTGGATTGAGAGAGTGCTATGTCATCAAAGAGTGTAAGAATGCTAAATATAGCAACCTAAGTGTAATAGCACTATACCGTTGTAAAAGCAATAACAAAAGCATATTCAGTCTCTCTCTCTTCTTTCATCTTCCACTTCGTTTTCTTGCTGAGCATTCTTCTTCATTTCTTCATTAATTTAGTTCAGTTCTTCATTAATTCAGAATAGTTAAGATGGTACTAGAGCCAGTGATTTTGCTGTGAGGTTTGATTGTTTGCTATGTTTCCAGCTATATTCTAGTGATTTCTTCAGCTGCTGCAACAATGGCAATCTGGGTTTCAAGTGTCAGTGCCGACTTTAGTGAAGATTCATGTGAATTGTTCCAAATTATTCATAATCTCAATGTTCTATGAAGGTTTCTGCGATTCTTTCTTTCAAAGTTGAAAGATTTGGAATTCTTGTTTTCTGGGTAATTCTTGAAGATTGGTTCAGAAAGTTTGTATTTCAGTTTGTTAGAGAAGTAATGATCTTTCTTTGAGGGCACGAAGCCATTCTTGATTAAATCTTGAGATTTTTTGTGGGCACGAAGTCATTTCTGTTTGATTAGTTGAAGTTCTGTTGAGGGCACGAAGTCATTTCTGCTTATTTAGTTGGATTTTTTTGGGCATGAAGTCATTTCCGTTTGATTGAATATTGGTGATTTTCTGAGTTTCTTTGAAAAGGATTGTATCAGGTAGCTGCTTGGTGATTTACATCTTCAGAATCTTGAAGAATCGTAATAAACTTTGTTGATTAATTACATTCTTTCAGTGACAATGACATCACCTTCTGTGAAAATTGAAGGGTTTTTGGGTATGCTGACAATAAAGTTGAATGATAAGAAAACATTTCAGTTTACATCTGTACTAAAAGGGTATAAATTGTTCGGTCTTTTTTATGGATCTGCTAAGTGTCCATCTAAGTTTGTGATTAGCACTGATCAGGGGGTCACTAATACAATTTCTGATGAATTCTTGGAATAAGAATCTGTGAATCTTGCTCTTTTGAGTTTGTTGATTGCTACGTTGTCAGATAAGTCTATTGGACATATTTTAGGCCTTAAAACTAAGAAGCTTGGACCAATTTACATGATAGATATGCTTCTATTTCTAAAGCTAGAGTTAATATTCTGAAAACAGAATTTCAGACCATGCAAAAAGGGGGTAATTCTATTGACCAGTACTTGTTTAAACTCATAAGTATTCAAGAACAATTGATTGCTACTGGTGAAGTTGTGAGTGATAATGATTTCATTGTTGCTGCATCATTTGGTTTGCCAGAGGAATATTTTGTTATTAGAACTGTGATATTTACAAGAGATGCAATTATGTCCTTAAGAGAGTTCAGATAACAGTTGTTCTGTGCAGAAAGAGAAGCTGACTCTGTGGCGAACAATTTATCTCCTAATTTTGTTGGATTGTATATGCAAGGGGCTACTGGATCTGATTCTCAGTCTTCAATGACTCAAGGATCTTCTAGTAATGAAGATGTATTTTTACTACTGGAGGTGTTCTTACACAGATACCAAATGGAGGTTCAACTTTTGGAGGTTCACATCAACAGGGATCTTCTTCATCAACTGCATTTTAGGACTCGCGGAAGCTCTCTTACAACTCCCCGAGGCTCCTAGGACAATTTTGAAGAAGCTTTGACGTCGAAACAACCGAGTCTCGAGGAGCCCGATTTTGGTAAGATATTTCAAGCCATTTTCAGGCCACATCCGTCCATTTTTTGGACTCCAAAGGTTTGAAAATTTTCCCATAAACCAGCTACTTTTTCCAGATTCCGGCGAGTTCAGACGGCGGTGGATGGCGAGGACCACTGGAGAAGACGACAGAATATTCCTAATGGCCGTTAGGCCTCCGTCAACTCTACCTGCGCGTTGTCGGCGCATGTGGCCGTGCCATAGCCGGCGCGTGGTGGCTCGTTTGGCGTTCAAAAATTTTTCTGAAAATTTATGTAGCTCCGTGATGTCGAGTAGATTGATTTCATATATTTAAACCCTAGGTTTGAGCAAACTATGGGGGTTTTATTTAAGTTTCCGTATATGTGCTTTAATTAATTTAAAAATAGTTATTTCACATATAGGAGAAACATATCCCGAGGACTTGAGGGGTTAGGCAAGGCTTGGGGGCTACAATCTGACAACGTATTTGTGACTTGGCAGTTTGTTTTTATACCTATACATAGTTATAGTTTCCATAAATGCGTATTTACTTAATTTTTACGCTTATATTGCCAAGTATCGTTATTGTGCTATTAATTGTGATACATGCTGCTATATGGTTGTGATATTACTGTAATGACATTTATACATAATTGTACATGTTCATCTTGCTGCACCCTCGTGTTAGTACTCGCCCCAGGGCCAGGGCCAGTCTTTCACGTATATGTTCACATCCGCATCATTCGCTTGCCTTGGATCCAAGTTAGGTGCCAGTCCTGTCGCACAATTTGCATTAGGCAATTGCGACTCATATGTGACCGTGCTTTTGCACCAGCCTTCACGTGATCGTAATACTAGAGCGTATTGATTACACCCAGTCTTGTTCGCATCAGAAATTATCTGTACGAATTCGTGTGTCAGCTTAGATGGATGAGCACTTGTTTATACTTGATTATCACATGATTATATTATTGTGGCATTTGATATATCATGACTTGGCATATTTCTGGTTATATTGTTGTTGTATTATTGTTTACATACTTATGTAATATGTTTTAAGGAAACTATACTTGTTTTACAGCAAATGGTTACTATGTTCGAAATTAAAGGTTTTTCTTACGAACATTGTTTTGTTGACTCGCTCAACTTTGTTTTTCGCCCCTGCAGGACCTAGATAGTTGTACTCTCTGTGGCATTCGAGGAACTTTCGGCAGTTCTGACATTATCTCTGTTTAGAAGTATGAACTTATCTACTATTGTGTAATAAGTGTACTTTAGCAACTTTGACCACCTTATTGTAGTCGTACTGTCTATTATGCTCTGAATAATTGTAGTGGGTTCTTCCCACGACTGCGCACTCTTTCACTGTTTAGTTTAAATTACTTCTGGTTTGGTTTTAATTTATTCACTTTTTCACAGCACTTACCCTTATGGTTACATCACCTCACGGTGACGGCCAGCATGCTTCGAGCTCCGTCGGTCAGGGTGTGTCAGTAGGAGTTACTACTCATCTTTGAGTGGCTAAGTATTGTTCAACTAAAAATATCAAACTTAAAACTTTGTCACGACACATATTCAGTGACGATGAGCAACGTCAGCAAAGAGTGAACCGGCCACTAATTTTATAACCTTAACCTTTGACGACTTGTGAAGTTAGCATGAAAACTAAAGAAAATGACTTGAAAACTTTGAATTTTATAACCTTAACCTTTGACGACTTGTGAAGTCAGCATGAAAACTAAAGAAAATGACTTGAAAACTTTGAGTTTTAACCAAAATGACAAAAAGGTGTTGTAAGTGAATAGTACCATAAGTGACATTTTAGAGTAAAAATGTCTTTAACGTTAAAAGTGAACAGTACCAGAAGTGTTTCGTTAAGACTCCCATAAATGTATCAAAATTTCGTCAGTAAAAGATCAATATTGTCGCTAAAACTCAGAATTTCAATGTACGCGCTTCAATATTCGTGGCTTGTGAAAAAAAAAAAAAAACCCACGTGTGGTGAGCCATGGACATGACATCCGTGGCTCGGCTTTCCTTTTGTAGTAGCGTGTGTTGAAACTTCTACTGAAATTTCCCAAAATAAAGGGACGATTCAAGAGAGTTTATTTTTCTTTTTAACTAGCAGCTAAAAGCCGAAGGCAGTTCATAGTTAATTTATTGAGAATCTGTCTATGTCCTTTTTCTTAACGTTAATGATAAAAATTGTAAACATTTTGATGCATGGCTATGGAGTGCTAGCTTTTAGCCTACCAAATAAATCTTTGGGTTTTCCTCTCTTGATCACTATAGTAGAATATAGGCTAATTATAAATAAAAGTACACTGCCGTGATCTTACTAATTCTTAGTTTATTTGCCCCTTGTCAAGGAATTCCAATACATGTGTATGGTTTTTATCGAAAAATAATTCATCATAAAGGACTTCACGCAATTAAATAACAAATGTTACATATCACACTTTTCTGTGCCCAAGTATTTTAGAGAGAAATTTGACGGGCGGCAGGGAAGTAGCAGGGGTAGGAGGAGCACCACTTGGACTTGGACTTGGAGTATTTGAAGAGGGAGAGAAATAAACCGCAACCTTTTGGCCTTCAGCGCAGTGGCCGGCGATGGTGCAGGTGAAATAATATGTGTCTGACGCAGTAAATCCAATAATACTTGGTTTCTGGAGTTCAAATATGGGATTTGTGGTGTTGCAAATCTCGAAATTTTCCTTGGTTACCATAGCCACGGTATGTTCTCCTTCTATAAACTTGAAGTCTGCACAAATTAAGCAACGATATCATCATGTAAATTAACTAATTATAATTAAAGGCAATGTGTGACACTTTTCAACATACACATAAAAATAAAAGTTACTAGTTAATGAACTAATGGTGAATCAGTTCAGAGAAGTTTTTTACACACGTAGAACATCGTTAAGTACAAAGCTATGATTGGCAGCCCATGAAACGTAATAGGCAGCGCCGCCGGGCGGGACAGTCCAACCCAAGTCGTCTCCAACTACATACTCTGTAGCTGCTGTTGTATGTGACATCGTTGCTACTGTTGCCACTGCTATAGCTAGAACCATCACGTTCCTAAAGTTCATGGCTTTGATCATCTTTTCCTCCTCTTTCGTCCTTGTATTAGGAAACGAATGCCAATGTGGTCACCTAATTGCATTAGTGTCCGAATATATATGATACTGATATCCGGCAATGTATAATTAGTTAGCTAGTTAACTGCACGGTTGCATACAATGTAGTCCACAGTACACTTGATCAAATGTTGAAGTTATCAAAACTATTTCATTGTAATCATACTAAAATGCTTTCAGACGATCGTGAATAGGATCCTCCGCTAGAATGACCTAGCCGTCTGCCGCTCAGAATGTTCTAAACGAATCTATAACAGCTAGAAAAGTGTTCATAATAGTTACTAACTTAACATGTGCTAACTACTCGTCTAGACCTACTTGACAATATTTCTTATCTGAACCCATTATGTATTAGGTGATCATTTAAATACTAGCCCTACAAAATTTTATTGAAATCCAAAGTCATTTAGATATCTATCTGTGACACGATATATAGACAAATAAGATATTGTCAATAAACAAAAAATTTCATAATAATAATCAAACCGATTTGAGTGAACAATAAGGATGAGATGATGACCTTAAGAGTGAACAGTCATGAAAAATTACTTTGTGAACAGGCCTAGATGAGTGGTTTGTTGAAGAATCAACACCAGCCCAAAAGCCCCAGATTTAATTAAGCCCAGTTTATTTGTGAAAAAATTCCTACATAACTCTAGAATAAGAAGTTGGTTAACAAACCAAATTCTAGAGTAATCGAAAATACTAAAGAATAATCTAGATGGGCATTCTTAGCCAAGTAATAAAGTTGGCTACTAAGAAGGGCTTGTATGTCGGTGCAGTATGTGCATGAATATGCACTAGAAAGTGCTAGTAAAGTCGGCAACCATGCCTATAAATATGGGTGTGGTGTTGTAAGCTTGTAATAAGAAGAAGTAGGCAACCAAGTGAGAGTGAGAAGTAAGAGTAGTCTTGTGAGGAGTGTGAGTGATTTAGAGTTTGTCTCTAGAAAGTGAGTGAGTGTCATAGCTTCTCAAGTGTGTCCTTGAGAGTTTGAGTATTGTAATATTTTGTGTGTGTAATACAAGTAATTTGTTTACTTGTGTTGTCTCTCCAACACTTTTGTTAGAGTTGTGTACTCTAACTTTTTCTCAACAATTGGTATCAGAGCGGTACGATCAGGGACCGTCTCTAGTGAAGTTTTTAAGAATTGTGAGAAGTTTAGTACTTCGCAAGATTATTAGTTAATCTTGTTCGGCTCATCAAAATTTTGCCGACACGATGGGAGATCTTCAAGTTGTTGGAGGAATCAAGAAGTTAAACAACAAAAATTACAACACATAGTCGACGTGTATGGAGTCTTACCTACAAGGCCAAGATCTTTGGGATGTCGTCGGCGGTAATGAAGTTATACAGCCGGAAGAAGACACCAGTGGCATTTTGAGGAAGTGGAAGATCAAGGCAGGGAAAGCCATGTTTGCCCTAAAAACTATAGTCGAAGATGACATGTTGGAGCACATACGGAAGGCTTAGACACCGAAAAAAGCGTAGGACACCTACGCCACACTCTTTTCAAATAGGAACGATACAAGACTACAGCTTCTCGAGAACGAGTTGTTATCGGTGGCCCAACGAGACATGAATTAGATCCTAGTGCTTCCATTGTAGAATCCAGGATAAAAGGAATAATTATCCATGGATTAAGACCTGAATATCGAGGCTTCGTTGCTGCTGTACAAGGATGGCCGACCCAACCATCACTTGTTGAGTTTGAGAATTTGCTTGCCGATCAAGAAGTTTTGGCAAAGCAAATGGGAGGGGTCTTGTCAAGAGGTGAGGAGGAAGCACTATACACCGAAAGTAAAGGCAGTTTTAAGCGGCGTGCTGGTAGTGGATCTAAAAGAAATGGTGACAAGGAAAAAGGTCATCAAGGAATAGGGAGTTCTCGACCAAGGGGAGTTCCGAAGTATCACGGCAACCATGGTCAGTCCCAGAATAATAAAATGTTTGAGGGCAAGTGTTACAATTGTGGAAAGAATGGCCACATGTCGAAGGATTGCTAGTTCAAAAGGCCTGCAGAAAGTAACGTCGCCAACTCAGAGAAGAAAAATGAAGATGATTGGGATGTCATTGCGTCTCTAGCCCTGGAGGAAGAATGGGACGCTGGAGCATCCGTTGCTATGGAAAAGCAAGAATCAGCTCTCACAGCAGCAAGTCCGGAGTCGATTGACTACCAGAATGATTAGATTGGGGATTCAGGCCGCTCAAACCATATGACAGGTGATGAGAAAAAGTTACAAAGTCTGACTAAGTACAAAGGAGGCCACTTAGTGGTGACGGCTAACGACTCGAGGCTACCGATTGCTCACATCGACAAGACAGTAATTGAGCCCCGATACAACACTAACCATGTGCCGCTTCAAGATGTCTACCATGTTCCAGGTATGAAGAAAAATCTACTTTCAGTGCCGTAACTGACGTCATTGGGAAATTATGTCTTTTTGGTCCACGAGATGTGAAGGTGTATCGACACCTCAATATCTTAGGGACGCCAACAATGGAGGGACGGCAGTGCAATCAATCTATGTAATGTCAGCAGAAACTGCATAAGTAGACAAGACAAGGAAAAATGAGACAGCAGATTTATGGCATATGAGATTAGGTCACATTAGCTATCACAAGCTAAATGTGATGATGGAGAAGTCAATGCTTAAGGGGCTACCTCAGCTTGACGTGAGAATAGACACGGTTTGTGCAGGATGCCAGTATGGTAAAGCACATCAACTACCATACGAAGAGTCGAAGTTTAAAGCGAAATATCCATTGGAGTTGGTTCATTCTGATATGTTCGAGCCCGTCAAGCAACCATCAATAAGTGGAATGCGATACATGGTGAAGTTCATTGATGACTTCTCCAGGTATGTTTGGGTTTTCTTTATGAAAGAAAAATCTGAAACATTTTCAAAATTTAAAAAGTTTAAGAAGACAGTTGAAGGAGAAGTGGGAAAAAAGATCTGTTGCATACGCACGGATAATGGAGGAGAATATACCTCGAATGATTTTTCCCAGTATCTACGAGAATGTAGAATACATCACCAGTTCACATGTGCCAACACGCCACAACATAATGGCGTAGCGGAAAGAAAGAACCAGCATCTTGCATAAATATGTCGAAGTATGCTCCATGCCAAGAATGTACCAGGAAGGTATTGGGCCGAAGCAATGAGAACTGCAGCTCATGTGATCAACAGGCTTCCTCAACCAAGGTTAGAATTTGTCTCACCCTTTGAAAAACTGTGGGATATGAAACCTACAGTTAGTTACTTTCAAGTCTTTGGCTGTGTGTGCTACGTATTTGTTCCAAGTCATTTACATAGCAAGTTTGACAAGAATGCAGTCCGATGTATCTTTATGGGATACGACAGCCAAAGAAAATGGTGGAAATGTTGTGATCCTACGACTGGAAGGTGTTACACATCACGAGATGTGGTGTTTGATGAAGCATCTTCTTGGTGGTCTTCAGAAAAAAAGGCATTGCCTTATTCGAGAGAGATTGAAGATAAGCTGCAACAGAAGATGGGGGAGCAAAATGTTCGAATCCAATCAAGACCAGATGAATATGAGGATTCACTTGATGGTGATGGTGTTGAGAAAGCAGTGCCCCAAAACCCTTGGCAAGCTGACGTATATCAACAACCAAAAGAAGATAGACCTAGTGAAGTGGAAGTATCAACTCCACAATCATAACTAAGAAGGTCAACAAGAATCCGGAAGCCAAATCCTAAATACGCCAATGCAGCCATAGAAGAAGAAGCAGTTGAACCTAAGTGGCTCAAAGTTAGGAGAAGAAGTCACTGTACTTGAGCAATATCAAACTTGGAACTTAGTGCCAAAGCCAAGGGAGGTAAAACGTTATCAACTTGGTATGGAGAAAAGAATGAGCTAGTGTTGAGGGGGAGTGTTGAAGAATCAACACCAGCCCAAAAGGCCCATATTTAATTAAGCCCAATTTATTTGTGAAGAAATTCCTACATAACTCTAGAATAAGAAGTTGGTTAACAAACCAAATTCTAGAGTAATCTAAAATACTAAAGAATAATCTAGATGGGCATTCTTAGCCAAGTAATAAAGTCGGCTACTAAGAAGGGCTTGTATGTCGGTGCAGTATGTGCATGAATATGCACTAGAAAGTGCTAGTAAAGTCGGCAACCATGCCTATAAATATGGGTGTGGTGTTGTAAGCTTGTAAGAAGAAGTAGGCAACTAAGTGAGAGTGAGAAGTAAGAGTAGTCTTGTGAGGAGTGTGAGTGATTTAGAGTTTGTCTCTAGAAAGTTAGTGAGTGTCATAGCTTCTCAAGTGTGTCCTTGAGAGTTTGAGTATTGTAATATTTTGTGTGTGTAATACAAGTAATTTGTTTATTTATGTTGTCTCTCTAACACTTTTGTTAGAGTTGTGTACTCTTAACTTTTTCTCAACATGGTTTGCGTAGTATTAATTACTATCTATCATTATAATGTGTTTTGTTTTATTCCAAAATAATGAAATCTTTTTGGGAAACCTTCCTTTTTAGAGAGAGCCATGAATAAAACTCGTCATAAGGGGAGGAGGAAGGAGAAGCACCTCTTCTTTTTTAGTCCATCATAGTGAACAATATATTGTAGACTTAGTCATTGTCTAAACCATGCTTAGATATGAGTTCCCATCGCTTATTTTTCGTTCATTTTTCAATTAATCGAATCATTTTCCCAAAAACCTCCCTGTAAATTTATACTTTCCTCTAAATCTAATGTCACCTAGCCTATGAAGTTGGATCCAGCGAATCTTAATCTTCTTAAGATTCGTCTATTGTTCTACAAGTGTTGATGACAAGTATTGTGCACCGAGAAACGCCACAAAATACGCGTTCAACTGTATGCATTAAGCTTTGTGCACATGATTATATGTATAATATGAATTGTTTATTTATTAGTTCTTGTTGAAAACTCATCCCTGTTAAGTTTGAGTCAACTTGAAAAAAAACGTGTAGTATATTGTGATCAAACAAATAGATGAAAAAAAAAATATACGAGTTGAAAAAAATACTTTCAAAATAAATAAATGGCCAAATGATTTATTTTGGATAAAAGTTTTGGCGGAATGGCCTTTGACTGAAGACCTACTATTTGAATGGTTCTTATCATGGGATTATACTGTACATTTCATTAAGAGTTTTTCTATTTAAACACGACTACCTATTTAAGTTCATCTCAATTTCTATGTACATACATACACAACAAAAAATTGATGATGTGGAACGCATGTGGCCGTTAGGCTTCACATTTAGGCAACCTACTTTGATACTATGAAGAAAGTTGGAGTTCTACTATAAAACCAATTAGTACTATAAAGAGTAATCTAATCAACGTGGGATTCTCTTCAAGGGGAGAACTGCTTGTAAGAGCAAGTCCACCCATGGACATTGCTCGGGGGACAGGGGAGAGGAAAGGGCCCGAGGCCCGGTGGACAATACTCCAGCCTTGGAGAGCCTGAGTGAGGGTGGGAGCCCGAGGGCCGGGGGGTGGGGAATTGACGGGCCTACAGCCCGAGGGCCAAGCCTTATTTAATTTTTTTTGTGTCAGGCGCGTGCCCCTCACTCGCGAGTGGGAGCGCATCGCCCGATCGGAAATCAGGCGCCAGGGCCCACGCGCGCAGAGATGCCCAGTGACCGATGGAAAGCCACGTGGCTTCCCACGGTCCGTTCGATCCCAAAAGGTTTAAATACTAGTTGTCCGATGCAAGGGTAATAAAAAGAAAAAATAGTTTTAAAATTAAGAAAAGTTATTGTTGTGACACGTGGCACAATCTGGAGTGTTGGAATTCAATTTTTTTTAAATCCAACAGCAGAGATTAATTGTTTGAATAAAAAATTTTAAAAAAAATGTAAAAAATTGTAAAAAATCTGAAAAAAAATTTGTAAAAAATTCTTTTTACTTTTCTATAAATACCACTTCTTCTCCATCTACCTTACACCACAATGACACGTGGCGCAACGAGAACGATTTAAAAATTCTTATCCGAAATTACAAATAATTTTATTTTGTATTATTTAAACAAACAAAAAAAACTAATATTTTATTGCCTATTGCCAGGGGGGAGGGCTCCAATGGTGGAGATGCAAATGGCAATTTACTATTCATTAATGACAGTTACTATTCATTAAAGGCAGTTACTGTTCAATAGGGTGGATTGCCAGAGGGGAAGGCTCCATAGGTGGAGTTGCTCTAAAGAAAGATAGAAACTAATTTCCATAGATTATGATAAAGTGATTACAGACTCTGTTTTAACAGTAATAACCTTTTCTTACATTCTTCTACTAACTAACAACCTCTCTTGTGGCCAAGTAAAGGTTGAACACGAATGAGGCACGAATCCCGTCCTCGTGCTGTTTACTAGGTAGTGCTATTGAATGCACATGCCACACTATCCGTGCTTTCGAACCCCACCCCCCCCCAACAAAAATAAATAAAAAATAAAAATAAAAAGCCATGATGGTGAGCGTTGGTCACCAAATCCGTGGAATCTCAAAATTAAAGGGATGCATTCAGGAAAGAGTGTATTTTTCATATTATCTAGCTAAAGCCAAAGGCAGTTCTTAATTAACCTATTGAGTAAATTAAGTCTGCGTTTGAGATGTAGTTCTTCTTTATCTTATATTCTTAATCACTAATGCAGGAGAGATGGAATGCTTTTAGCCTAACAAAAAAATCTTTGGGTTTCTCTCTTAATCAGTTAAATATAGGCTAATTATAAATAGAAGTACACGTTCACGATTTTATTATTTCTTAGCTCTTTCCCCCTTGCTAAGGAATTCCAATACAAGCGTATGATTCACGCCATTAAATAATGAATGTTACAGATTACACTTTCCTGAACCCAAGTTTTTTGGACACAAATGTGAAGGGCAGGGACGCAGCAGCAGCAGGAGGAAGAGGAGCAACACCTGGACTTGGACTTGGAGTGTTTGCAGAGGGAGCGATATAAACCGCAACCTTTTGGCCTCCAGCGCAGTGGCCGGCGAAGGTGCATGTGAAGTAAAATGTGTCTGACGCAAGAAATTGAAGTGCAATTGGTCCATCGAGTTTAGACCAGGGATCTGTGGTGTTGCAAATCTCATAATTCTCCTTGGTTACTAAAGCCACAGTATGTTCTCCTTCTGTGAAGTTGAAGTCTGCACAAAACAAGGATATCATCGTGTAAATTAGCTAAAATTGGTCAATGCATGCATGACACTTTTCAACACGCGCTCGCACTCACACAAAATGATAATGAAATAAATGGAGAAAGCAGGAAATAAGTTGATTACATAGAATATCGTCAACTACAAACCTATACTTTGCAGCCCACGAAGCGTAACTGGCAGCGCCGCCTGGCGGGACAGTCCAACCCAAGTCGTCTCCTACTACATACTCTGCAGCTTCTGTTGTATGCAACATCATTGATACTGCCGCCAATGCCATAGCTAGAACCATCACATTCCCAAAATTCATGGTTTTAACCATCTTTTCCTGCTCTTTCTTCCTTGTATATTGAAATGAATGTTAATGTGTGTCCTAATTGCATTAGTTTCTGAATGTACATATAGAAGACAACTTGAATTTAGGAAACGGTTGAGTGAGAATATCCGAATATGATATGTGCACATTGTGTATGATATCCGGCAGTTTATAATTTATTAAATAATTGCAAAGCTGTATGGGAGATATATAGTACTTGAAGAAATGTTGTAATTATCATAACTAGTTGTTTTATTGTATGAATAATACTAAAAGGGCTTCAGACGAAAATAGGATCCTCCGCTAGAAAAGTACATCTCAATTGGGCGGAGCCAGTTTGGGGATAATACAGGTTTTCCTTAGAAATACGATTTCAATTATATTTTTTAGAAATTAGCAAAAAATAAAGTTTTAGTGAGTCATATTACCGGCAACAGGCTAACAAATTACATTGTATATTAGGCTTATTTTTAGCTACGTCTTATTGAACTCTATTTTGATATCGTTTTGCCTTCGTAACTAAAAAATTATTACTTTATTTTTTAAAACTCAAAATTCGTTCCAGTTTGATTTGTGTAATAACTAAAGACATATGACAACTCCATAGGCCTCCTTGTCATGTCAGCTGTGGTTTATTAGAAGTTAGTTGCACTATTAGGAAATGGTTAGTTAAGAGAGCTGGAATGAGAGAGTGCTATGTAATCGAAGAATGTAAGAATGCAATATATAGCAACCTGGAAAGGGATTTTTTGTAACATCCAACATCGATCAACAGAGAGAGGAAGTTGTGCTTTATGTACATGCCCACCTCCAAGTAGCACGAGGTCTTTTGGAAACTCATTGGCTTTGGGTTCTATTGAAACTCCGAAGTTAAGTGAGTTCGGGCGAGAGCATTCCTGGAATGGGTGACCCACTAGGAAGTTCTGCTCGCGTGAATTCCCAGAAACAAAATCGTGAGGGCATGGTTGAGGTCCAAAGCGGACAATATCGTGGTGAAGCCCGGGATGTGGTGAAGCTCGGGTTGGGATGGTGTGGTCGGGGCCCAAAGCAGATAATATCGTACTACGGCAGAGTCGAGCTCAGGATGTGGTGGAGCCTGGGTTTGGATGTGACATCCTCTCCGGATTCCTTCCACCTAATCCTACAAGTTCACATATCCGGACCTTTGAAATTTGATCCAACAACTAAAAATAAGGGGTCCATAAAAAGTTATAATAACTTTAATTGTTGAATCAAATTTCAAAAGCTTAGATTTGTGGCCTTGGTGGATTAGATGGAAGGGATCGAGAGATCCCTTTCTATAGCAACCTAAGTGTAATAGCATTGTACCGTTGTAAAAACAATCTGACTGGATCCTTTCCTGATTGTGAGGATCTTGGGGATCCTCAAATCGTATCTGTTTATTGTATATCGTGTGACTAATTTTCATCATGTACTGTTTATGTTTAATTTTAAATAAAAATATTTAAAATAATTTTTTATCCCATGATATACAATAAACGGACACAATTTGAGAATCTCCAAAATCCTCACAAAGAGAATCCAGAGATAACCTCATTAAAAAAACTATAACAAAAAACATATTCAGTCTCTCTCTCTCACTCTTCTTTTCATCTTCCTTTCGTTTTCTTGCTGAGCATTCTTCTCTTCATTTCATTAATTTAGTTCAGTTCTTCGTTGATTCAGAATAGTTAAGATGGTATTAGAGCCAGCGATTCTGCTGTGAGGTTTGATTGTTTGCTATATTTCCAGCTCTATTTCTAGTGATTTCTTCAGCTGCGGCAACAATGGCGATCTGGGTTTCAAGTGTCAGTGCCGACTTTATTGAAGATTCATGTGAATTGTTCCAAAATATTCATAATCTCAATGTTCTATGAAGGTTTCTGCGATTCTTTCTTTCAAAGTTGAAAGATTTGGAATTCTTGTTTTCTGGGTAATTCTTGAAGATTGGTTCAGAAAGTTTATATTTCAGTTTGTTAGAGAAGTAATGATCTTTCTTTGAGGGCACGAAGCCATTCTTGATTAAATCTTGAAATTTTTGTGGGCACGAAGTCATTTCTGTTAGATTAGTTGAAGTTCTGTTGAGGGCACGAAGTCATTTCTGCTTATTTAGTTGGATTTTTGTGGGCATGAAGTCATTTCCGTTTGATTGAATATTGGTGATTTTCTGAGTTTCTTTGAAAAGGATTGTATCAGGTAGCTGCTTGGTGATTTACATCTTCAGAATCTTGAAGAATTGTAATAAACTTTGTTGATTAATTACATTCTTTCAGTGACAATGACATCACCTTCTGAGAAAATTGAAGGGTTTTTGGGTATGCTGACAATATAGTTGAATGATAAGAAAACATTTCAGTTTACATCTGTACTAAAAGGGTATAAATTGTTCGGTCTTTTTTATGGATCTGCTAAGTGTCCATCTAAGTTTGTGATTACTACTGATCAGGGGGTCACTAATACAATTTCTGATGAATTCTTGGAATAAGAATCTGTGGATCTTGCTCTTCTGAGTTTGTTGATTGCTACATTGTCAGATGAGTCTATTGGACATGTTTTAGGCCTTAAAACTAAGAAGCTTGGACCAATTTACATGATAGATATGCTTCTATTTCTAAAGCTAGAGTTAATATTCTGAAAACAGAATTTCAGACCATGCAAAAAGGGGGTAGTTTTATTGATCAGTACTTGTCTAAGCTCATAAGTTTTAAAGAACAATTGATTGGTGTTGGTGAAGTTGTGAGTGACAATATTGATTTCATTGTTTCTGCATTATCTGGTTTGCCAAGGGAATATTCTGTTATTAGAACTGTGATATTTACAAGAGATACAACTATGTCCTTAAGAGAGTCCAGAGAACGGTTGTTCTATGCAGAAAGAGAAGCTGACTCGGTGGTGCAATTTATCTCCTAATTTTGTTGGATTGTATATGCAATGGGCTACTGGCTCTTATTCTCAGTCTTCAATGACTCAAGGATCTTCTATCAATGAAGATGTATTTTAACTACTGGAGGTGTTCTTACACAGATACCAAATGGAGGTTCAATTTTTGGAGGTTCTTATCAACAGGGATCTTCATCATCCAATTTAGGGTCTTATCCTTCTCCTGGTTCAATGCAAATGCCATATTCTCTTCGTATCCACGTGGGCCCTAGATTGGCATGTGACGCTTAATCATTGTCGGCGTGGACGCCACGACACAAGTTAACTGCTGTTTTAACATAAAGCTTAACAAATGTATGAAACTGTCCAAGAATTATCACTTTAGGTAATAGACTGGGATGAAAAACTTAATGTATGAAATGTTGAAAGCCAAAAAACTTTAGGATAGTAAATTGAGATTTACTCTAGCTTTTAATTTTTTAATTTTTAATTTTTAATTTCTAATTTTTTTAATGTCCATGTGGCACTAGATTGACACATGGCACTTAATTATTGTCCACATAAGCGTCACATCATCAATTAATGGAAGTTCTGACGGAAAAATTAATGGATGTATGAAAGTGTCCCAAAATTATGACTTTAGGTACTAGACTGTGACGAAATAAACCTGATGTATGAAATATTGAAAATCAAGAAACTTTAGAGTAGTAAACTAAGATTAACCATGTATAGGGTTGAAATATATATATTTGTCATTGATTGTGGTTTATTATCCAACAGTTTCTGGTAGTTAAGCTACATTGGTAAGGTTTACTTTTACATGCAAAATGTAATTAGCCAGTAAGCATATAATTTGTTCAGGTGATCTAAATTCTACGAGTTCTTTAAATTAAGTGCACCAAAGTACTTGAGTTTAACAAATTTGGCATTAAGCTCATCGGGAGATGCTAGCTTCGAGTTTATATGATATAATCACGAATATTGTAAAATATTTAGTGATTTCTTTCTTTTACGAAGTCTTTGCTGCTTTTTTTTTTTTTTTTTTTTTTTTTTTTGCTTGTTTGATTGCATATATATATTCTCCTTCAAACACTTTCATTGCGAGTATTGATTCGCTTGCGAAGTCTTTGCTTGTTTGATTACATATAAATATTTTGGTCCTTCAAACACTTTCAATACGAGTAACCTTTTTTTTTTCTTTTTTCTTTTTACTTGGGCATAACTCAGGTTGGAAATTGGAATGAGTAACTTGATTCACCAGGAATATTTGAAAAGCATTGCACCAAGACAAAGAACAAAAGATTAATCAATTAATATCCTGTCACAAAATAACCCAGGAAAGAATGTGGGTAGCGGTACTGGGTGGACGGTCTAATTTTCCCTTTGGAAAATCCTTATAATTACCACTGCTTAGCTTTCAAATCACTTCTGACCATCAAATGAAATTGACTTAATTTTGAATAAATCAATCATAGCTTCATTATTTTGTTTTGGTGAATCACACGACATACATTCACTATTTGGGGTCACACCAATGAACGTAATATAAAGTACCTCTAGATATTAGTAACTAAGGTAATAATAAAAATGTTCCTCTTTCCTCTTGGCATATATAGCTAGTAGCCAATTGACCCCAATTGTTTCCTGAACCCGTTTTCTTTCTTGGACACAAATTTAACCGCAACAGATATTTGAGCAGCACTTTGGCTTTGTCCTTCACTTGAAGTTGGACTTGGAGAAGGAGAAAAGGGCAATCTTTTGGCCTTTGAAGCAATGGCCGGCAAAGGTGAAGGTCAAGTAAAATGTGCCAACTTTAAGGAGGATTTTGACTCCTGCAACACGGTGGATTTTGGGCACGTCTTTACTTACTAGCCACCGCCAATGGCCACGGTTCAGTGTTCTGTAATGGTTTTCCTTTATGATTTTTTTTTTTTTTTTACGCAGAAGTCAGGTTTGAAAGTAGAATGTGTAACATATAATTTGGATTCATCAGGAGGGAATATTTGAAAGTAGAACAAGGACTAACACATTACTCACATTCATGATTTCAACTATCTTTTAATTCCCGTATTCGTGTTTTGTTCTTGTACGTAGGAAGTTAGCAGTGCGATGTTGGGATGCTGTGAGGTCAGAATTTATACTGGGGAGACTTCTCGGATTTTAGGAAGCAGTTCAGGGTGTCCGCCCAAAATGCATTGTCTATGACATCCGGAGTTGCAAGCTAGCTACCTTGGTGTGTATATGAGGTGCAGTGCTAGATAGATCAAATCACTAATTAGGGATGTTTCAATGAGCAGGCGTCGATGTTAATTATGTTTGAAAAGAAACAAATTTAAACTTTTAAATCATGGTAGCTACTGAACCATACAATAATATAATTATATATGGACTTTAAACTGTTTTTTGTGAATTTTGAGGTGTATATAAAACACAAACCTGCAGGCCATAGCATTGCTGATTCCCTAGCAAAGAATTTTGACAAGTAATGTAAAATTGGCCACCCCGTTCAATTAGGGTGCGTTTGGTACGTGGGATGGGACGGAACAGAGTTGGACGGACGCGTTCCGTCCCACGTTTGGCGTGCTAAAATTATGTGGAACGGCTGTCCCGCGGGACGAAAATGGGCTAAATTTTGGTTCCGCGCTCCCCCCTGGAACGGGTTTTTCCATCCCGTGGAACACAAAAATCATAAAATTTAAGACAAAAATACCCCTTAACTTTTTCAATATTTACACCATCTATATCATCCAACAAACCCTAAAACTATCATTTCTCTTCTCTCTGCCGCTGTGAACGTTCATCCTTGCGCATCTCCCCTTCACGAACTTTCAGCTCTTCATCCCTGCCCATCTCCCCTGCTGCTTGTAAATCCTCCAATCTTTATCTTTAATTAATTTTGATGCTGCTTGTAAATCCTCCAATCCCTAGAACGGGTTTGGTGTTTGCTGTTGCTTGTAAACCCTCCCTTCGCGACCTCGTTTTTCTTCCTCAGAAGCTCCTCCACGGTTTCCTGAGTCGGGTTCTCCGGCGGTTCTAGGGTTGAGTCCGCGGAGTGAGCTTCGTCTGTGAAATCTGCGGCAGCTGCTTCGGATGAAATTGAAGCGTACGGTCGCGAATGAACATTGTACGGAGCAAGCCTGAGCGCTAATTTCAAATTCAAATCACAAAATTGAGTTAGAAATGTGTGTATGAGTGTCGAGAGAGAGAGAGTACCTTGGTTGGAAGGAAGCGGAGAGAAGATGAGGGAGGGGAAGTGGAGGAGAGAGACGGTGGGTTGATTGGTTCGGAGGGTGGAGGTGATTGAGGAGAGAGATGTACGGACTAGGGTAAGTTAGTCATTTTAATATTTTGATTTCGTTCCATCCTGCTTACCAAACGCAGAATGGAACAACTTTTCCGTTCTGTCCTGCGCATACCAAACATAACATGAAACCACTATTCCGTCCCGTTTCGTCTCGTTCCGTCCCGTCCGCGTACTAAACGGTACCTTAAGAAATGGGGCACCTCGTTCAAAGGAACTAGTTATTATTTTAATATTGCTCAATTTTTTTTCCTTAAAACAAAGGGTGATGATGACTAAATCCGGCAAGAAGAGTTTGACCTTTGGCATGATTAAAACCATTATTTAGCTGTCCTCGATCGTAATCGATAAACAATATTAGTGTCTCTTGATTATACATATGGTGAATTGTTATTTGTATGTAAGTTAAACTATTTTTGCTTCAAAACACAAGGAAGCACAATTATTTTCTCCTTTCAACAAAGTTTTTCTACGCCTCTCAATTTGTAATAGCGGAATAAACAATGTCAGAAAGCAATTAAGTTATGTTTGGGTGAGACACTTTTAATTTAGAAAGTATTGAAGTATCATGTCGCACCCTGAATTCGAGGTCGGTGGAAAAAGAATAACTCCACACTCAGTGCACAAATAAAAGTAAAATAAAGATGAAAATAAACGAATTACAGGGTTGAACAAGGCACGTGTTCCCGAATATTGTTTGGAATTTTGGGTTAAGTATTACTGCAGGACCAATTGTAATTCCTTTGTTACATATATTGAGCAGTTTATTTCAACACAAAAGATCAAATTAAAATCATCATGAATATTGGATTAATGGAAGTCTTGTGGAAATGCAGTATGAAGCATTGAACTCACAATATTAACTTAACACTCAAGAACAAAAGAGTACTAGAAGAGGCAGAAAAGAGCAATGGTAATGGACATAAAAACAGTAGAAAAAGTAGAAGCTAGGGAAGAGGCTGCTGACGGAGGAGGTGCCGTTGTGGTTGGTGGCGACAAAGGAGTCTTAGTGTCAGAAGGAGGAGGAGCCATTGTGGTTGGCGGCGATGCAGGAGTTTCACTGTCAGGAGGAGGGGCAGCAGGGCTAGCTGTCACTTTGATGCTCAACTTCTGACCCTCGTTACAGTGGCCTGGGAAGGAGCAGATGAAGTAGTAATCGCCGGTTTTGTTGAGGCTGTAACTGGCTGGTCCTTGGTTTAGTACGCCCAGAATATCGGTATTGTTGCATTCATCATAAGCTGTCTTTGTAAGTGTGGCTACATCATGTCGTCCAGTTGTGAACTGGAACACTACCAGAAACAAAAAACCAAACTAAGATCATATTGAACTTGTACGAATAGTAAAAATTTAGGTAGCGTTTTGACCCTTATATTTCAGTTATCTACACCTCAAACTGCATATTTACGATTTTTCAGCTCTCATAGGAATAGTACTAGAAACTAAAGAATGAGTGTTGAAATCACTAGCCTTAAAAACGTCAGCTCGCTTAATAACCAAGTTTTCAATTTTTAGTTTTCTTGAAAACTGAAAACCAAGATCAAACCGAATTTTGAAAAGTCACAAAAGTAGCTTTTAGTTTTCATTTTTGTGAAAACTGAAAATCTATTAAACAAGTTTTCAGTTTTCAAAAAAAATAAACAAAAAACGAAATGATTATCAAACAAACTTTAAACTAATCAGAAAAGGTTAAAAAATGATTAATGAACTTGAAAGGTAAATTTGGATTTACCTAGGGTGTCGCCAACTTTGAAGGTATGTTTGGCAGCCCAGGAAGAATAAGTGTCGGAATCAACAATGTTAGTCCAACCAGTAGCATCACCAACTGTGTGTGTTTCAGCTTCTGCTCTTTGTGTGATCAGTGCTGCTGCTGTTATTACAACAAAAGCTGTCACAAAACCAAGCATTTTAGGCGCCATCTCTCAAATTCTGCAGGATATCTGTGTGTCCACAGGTTGCCCCCACTTATCAAGCTACCTGTTTGGTATATATTTTGGTGTGTGTTGGCAATACTGGTTCTCTTTACAATATATAGACATAGAGAGGGACTGCCCTTTGCTTGCATAATTTGGGTTGTGGTTGCAATGGGCTTATATAAATAACATTATCAGCATGTGAAGCCGAAGTCAATGACTGGAAACATGTTGATATCAAATGGTGCGATGAATTATTCCTGATTGACTTGGCAACTTCACATCTCATGAGGCATATAAATTTATTGGGAAGAACTTTTACCATGCTGAAATTGTAATATCAACTCGTTTATTAAGCGTGAATTAGTATTATCACGTGACCGTAATATATATAATCGCAAAAATTTCTCCAACTTCATCATTATGTACTTCAATCTCAAATCTACCTTTACGTGTCTTTCAGTTAAAAGTAATGCTAAGGAGACTTAATTTGTAAACTAAATTTGCAAACTAAATGAATGTGTCACTAATAAAAAATGAGCACGTTTATCAACGTTTAAGTAATAATTTAATCATCAACTTCCATGTCATTTAGTTTACAAATTTAGTCTCCCTAGCATTACTCTTCAGTTAATACACAAAGGCGAAGCCGCTCATAGGCTAGGGTGGGCACTAGATCAGTAAACAATTTGGGTAAACAAATTTTTGGTGCTAATCCTTATGAAGTTCACCCACTTAATGAAAATAAGCTCACCCCAGATAACTAAAAGTCGGACTATATATGTCTCTTTCGTGAAAATTTCTGACTCCGTTCTTGGTTAACTACTAATTATACGTTTTTTATGTCACTTAGAGGTTTCGGTTGAGAATGAAATGCGGCAACTTTGAAAGAGTAAGCGAAATTTGTTTTATACAAATAGATGTCTGTGAGACCAAATCAATAATAATTATGTATTGAGACCCACACCATACTATAAACCAATGCATCTATCCACTCCTTGCAAGCATATTAAAATTGCAATGTGAGAAAGAAATAGGAAGCTTCCTGCTGTTTATGATTTATCTACTCCCTTTGCATGACTTATTCTTTGGCAACTTTAAATTATTTTATCCTAAGTTTTTTATTCTATGGAAAAATTGTTATTTGAGACAAACTATTTGTTATTGGAGAAATTTTTCAGTGTCTCCGAATACGGGATTGGGTGTATTACTCCATGTTTCAAGCACATTCAAGAATTTCTCGTGTTGTTTAAGTATGACCTTTTATTTTCCAGACAAGCAGAAACTATATAATTTTTGAACTTTTCTTTTCCAGAGTAGCAGATTTTTTTTATTTTTTATAATGCCGTGGCCGGCATTACCCCTTTTTTTCTTTTTGTTCTTGCTGTAAACGATTCGGCGTTTATTATGACTAAGAAAGAACAACGGAAGTTTTCCATGTGATCCATGACGAGTGACATAATTTCCTCGTGCTTTAGTGAATACGAATCGGGAAGCGACACTCTTTTTTCCCGTCGTTTATCCAATGGTACTGCATAGAAAGGTGATTTCTAAGCAAAACTGATATACATTTCATCATATGGATACACTTGATAAGCAATGGCTAGCTGCTAGCATATAATTTACGAAACTCAAGAGTCCGTTCAGTTACGGTGTCTGTACTTTGAAGGAGATTCGACAACCAAGCTCTGAACTCCGACTGCTGCTGCTGCCCCGGTTTGCTCAATCATTATTTTAAAAACAGAAGCAATGATGCAGAAGAAATTGATAGCATCAAGAATTGCAAACGAGACCAACCTTGCGCTCCAATGTGCTGTAACAGCGTACATAAGGAAACCAATGAGATGAGGAAGCTCTTCCAATAATATAGTAATTCAGTAATAAAAATCGTTTAATGTGCTTAGCACGACCACAACTGCTGAAACTCAAAACATGTTATACAAGGCAAAAAGCTTTCGTGATGAAAAATCTCATAAATTCCTTTAGACTTTAGAGGATAGCAAAGACGCGCATCTTAACATTGAGGTTGATATCCTACTGTTCAGTTTATTAGGCACCTCTTCTTGGTGATGGTGCTCAATCACTTCCTTATTGGTGGATAAGTACCACTGTTTTAATTCTAATACCGAAATGCCTTTATATGTTTCGTATGTGCATCTAACCCCATTTCTAAAGGCAATGATCAAAGCAACGCAATGACAATTTAAGGTAATGTAATGGGATTTGAAATTAATCATTGTTTCTTCAAACCAATATTTCATTTACTTATATGAAAAACTCAGAATAAGCAACCCAATCGCCAAGAAATGAGCATTCAAATGACTTTTATGGAAGGTAAGGGAATTTGTACCTTTGAAGATAAAAGCAATGAATCTGCAGATGATGATACAAGCCCATGATACCCAATATCATATGCAATGGTCCCATCAGGCTTGAACAGTCCAAAATTTCGCTCAGAGGTTGCACCAGTTTTCAGGTTCTCATTAAATAATGCAAAAATGTATGCCTTCACTACAAACTTTGGCCGCATAGGGGTCCCTTTTTTCTTTGCTAGCCTTTTACGTAGATTATAATTGTATGTCCTTGCATTATTTACAGTAGCTGCAGCTTCATTGTCACCTCCACGTGAAGCCCACCCTGTCTCTGTAACAATAACTTCCATCTTTTTGAACCCAGCATCTTCCAATGCTGCATAGGCTGCATCAATCTGAGCATCGAGCATATTATCATAATGAAGGTCAGTTTTTGGATCATAAATCCCCTGAGTTTTCTGGAAAAGAGCATAATTAATATCAATATTCTCCGGATCACTCATGTAAGCAAGGAACGGGTAAGCATTTAAACAGAAGGGAGACCCAATTTCTGAGAAGAACTCCAAAAGTGGCTTCATGTACTGCTGCTTAACAGTATCTGTAAATATACATGAAGAGGGTGGATAAGAATTAGCAAAAACGGCCTGTGAATGTGCAGTCGTAATCTGAACTACATCAGTTAATCCTAGCTTCTTGGTTGCATTGTAGATGTTTTTAACCGTGCCCAAAAGAGCTGCCCACGATTCATAATCACCCCCACCTAGGACTTCATTACCCACAGCAATCCCGCGGATGTGTGTCTCGGGAAGGAATGCCTGCACATTCTCTTTAACCCAATCCATTGCATGATCCTCATTGGCACTCATGTCTTTCAGGTACCCATTTGGAAGTCCAACCACTAATTCAAGCCCAGTCCCGCTAAAGGCCTTGAGAACACTGTGATCAGCATCATATATCCTGACATTCTTTATCTTTGCTGCTCTGAGAAGAGTAGCAACTTTATCAGGAGAAGGGATGTTATCTGCAATTCTTCCATAATTGATTCCATATGCTCCGGTGAATGCTTGCACCGCCACAGAGGCTGGGAAAGAACAGAAACAGCACCATCAATCATGTGATCAAGTGGTATTGAGAGACGATGGCAAACATACAAAGTTCTATATTTACACTCAAACTAACATTACAATCTACTCTAGTGAACCACGAAAATGGAATAATCCAACTGAACATCACTAACTTTCATGATACTGTGATATAAAGAGTAGATCTTGATTTATTTATCTTGCTCAATATTATGATAAACTGTTAAGACTGTAGTATCATCTAAATTAACATTGAAAAGTACGAGTCCATCAACTGGAAAATTTACAGATTGTTCATAACCACAACTAGTTCAAGAGAATTTATAATATATAATATGAATTATTCATGTACCAATCCCTCTGAATAGGTATAACGAAAAAATTTGTTGATAAGCAGGACAAGTATCTTTTGTCAACCTGTATACAACAACAACAACAAAGCCTTTTCCCACTAAGTGGGGTCGGCTATATGAATCCTAGAACGCCATTGCGCTCGGTTTTGTGTCATGTCCTCCGTTAGAACCAAGTACTCTAAGTCTTTTCTTAGAGTCTCTTCCAAAGTTTTCCTAGGTCTTCCTCTACCCCTTTGGCCCTGAACCTCTGTCCCGTAGTCACATCTTCGAACCGGAGCGTCAGTAGGCCTTCTTTGCACATGTCCAAATCACCGGAACCGATTTTCTCTCATCTTTCCTTCAATTTCGGCCACTCCTACTTTACCTCGAATATCCTCATTTCCAATCTTATCATTTCTTGTGTGCCCACACATCCCACGAAGCATCCTCGTCTCCGCCACACCCATTTTGTGTACGTGTTGATGCTTCACCGCCCAACATTCTGTGCCATACAACATCGCTGGCCTTATTGCCGTCCTATAAAATTTTCCCTTGAGCTTCAGTGGCCTACGACGGTTACACAACCCGCCGGATGCACTCTTACACTTCATCTATCCAACTTCTATTCTATGGTTGAGATCTCTCTAATTCTCCGTTCTCTTGCACGATATATCCTAGGTAGCGAAAACGGTCGCTTTTTGTGATCTTCGCTAGATTGCTCCGATCATTAGTGTGGATAAGTATATAAATGGATATAGATAGGAAAGCAAACACAAGATGTACGTGGTTCACCCAGATTGGCTACGTCCACGGAATAGAGGAGTTCTCATTAATTGTGAAGGGTTTACACAAGTACATAGGTTCAAGCTTTCCTTTAGTGAGTACAGGTGAATGATTTAGTACAAATGACATTAGGAAATATTGTGGGAGAATGATCTCGTAATCACGAAACTTCTAAGTATCGGAATGTGGTATCGTCTTGACTTGCCTTATCTGTCTCACAGGTAGATGTGGCATCTTCTCTGGAAGTACTCTTCCTCCATCCAGGGGTGGTATCTTTAACTGGTGGAGATGCACAAGGTAATGTATCAATTTCACTTGAAGCTTACTTGTAGTTTCAGGCTTGGTCAAGCGCGATACAAACCATGTAGTAGGAGTCCCTCAAGTTGCCGAGCTAGGGGATTTGCTGAAAGAGGTGACAGACAAGGTAAGCAATCAGAGCTCCGGCTGATTGTTCACATTCTCCCTATCTTGCAGGCAGCATGAAGGATAAAGAGAAGAAAAATGAGAAGAGATGATATGGGATACTTTTGCTTTTGAAGAAGTAACTTTCCACAGGCTTATTCTTGAACTGAGCTGGAGGGTTTTCTGGTTTCCTCCAGAGTATAAGGCCGACTGAAGAATTTGAGGGTCAAAACAAGTCCATCAAATCTAGAGTACGTTCGACCCTACTGATATGGGATACTTTTGCTTTGACAGAGTAATGGATGTATCGGCACGTGTGCTGTTACGCTTGTCTCCACATGCTTCCTTGTATCCTTCTCACTTGCCCTATCTGTTCCTCAGGCAGATGCGGTATCTTCCCTGGAAGCATAAGATGTTGAAGATGAGTACTCGAGAGCAATGCCAGGTAAGTAAGTTCCAGGCAGTCAGTTCCTGGCTGGAAGCTTGATTCCAAGTGCTGACTGATTGCTCTCTTTCTCCTTGTCTTGCAGGTAAGAACAAGGCCAAAGGAAAAGACAGGGAAAAAGCATGATATGGGATACTCTTGCTTTTAACCCTGATGATATGAGATATTCTTGCTCTAGTATAACTTGTTTGCAGAGGTATTATCGGGGGGAAAGAAAGCTGAATATTTCGAAAGGCTTCGTTGAGAGTGCCCTCTCATATATGAGGAAGGGTTGAGCATTTTTGCAGGTCTGTCTGTCCGTTGGGGATGGAGGTTGACATATATAGGAGTCTCCTTAACAACAAGTAGTAATGCTATTCCTTTACCCTGTCAGAGCACTTTGAAAAAGTGGTCTGTGGTATGTGGAAAGCTGATGTTGCGTGTGAAGATTACAGACAGCTTTATCCAAGGAGATCCGGCTCTTGTAGTTGGGAAAGTGTTGCCTCTTCGGTTTTCGAACAAGCAATCCTATCAGGGATCTGGCTCTCGAGATTCGGAGAACGATGTCTCTTCGATTTTTGAGAAAGCAATCCTGCTGGGGGTCTGGCTCTCGAGATTCGGAGAGCGGTGTCTCTTCGATTTTTGAGAAGGTAATCATGTTGGGAGTCTGGCTCTCGAGATTCGGAGGGCGGTGCCTCTTCGATTTTGGAGCAAGCAATCTTGTTGGGAGTGTTTTCTCGAATGTGAGTAAAGGTTGGGCATGTTTGCTAGTCTACCTTGCCACGAAGCACAGAGGTTGACACACAGGGACTTTCCAATTATCCAGCAATGGTATTGTTCCTTTACCCTCTCTTCGATTTTTGAGAAAGTAGTCATGTTGGGAGTCTGGCTCTCGAGATTCGGAGGACGGTGCCTCTTCGATTTTGGAGCAAGCAATCTTGTTGGGAGTGTTTTCTCGAATGTGAGTAAAGGTTGGGCATGTTTGCTAGTCTACCTTGCCACGAAGCACAGAGGTTGACACACAGGGACTTTCCAATTATCCAGCAGTGATACTGTTCCTTTACCCTTGTGGGTAATAATATGGGGTAGCTAGACCTTCAAAATTTATGTGTCTAAACTTTGTTAGTGCTGTTTCTTTGCTATTCTTTTACCCGTCTTGGTCAGAGCGATGTAGTGGAAGCTGCAAGCTTCACGTGCTCAACTTTGGCAGAGAACTTTGGCAAAGTTATCTGTGATACACATGAGCTACTATTGCGTGTGGGAAGTGGGTGATTGAACAGTAAGACTCATGTGCTTTCTACTTCACCAGAAGTCTTCGACAGAATGCCCATAATTTCCGCAAAGCTGAGTGTGCGTGTGACAGGTGCTGCCAAGGCTGGAAAAGTAGGTGCCTCTTCGATTTCTGAGATCGGCCCTCGTGGTCTCTGAGCAGCCCAACTTTTGAGAAAGCAAGCGCCTCTTCGATTTCTGAGATCGGCCTTCGTGGTCTTTGAGCAGCCCAACTTTTGAGAAAGCAGACGCCTCTTCGATTTCTGAGATCGACCCTCGTGGTCTCTGAGCAGCCCAGCTTTTGAGAAAGCAAACGCCTCTTCGATTTCTGAGCAGGCGCCTCTTCGATTTCTGAAGCTCCGTCGAGTGCAGATTTTTATAGGGGCTGGCATTAAGTTCCAAAGCACACTTGAATCTCCACCAGTAGAAGCTCCATTCTTACACTTCTAAGATCTTGATTTGTTCGACCTCTTCTCTCTTCAACACCTTTGAAAATGTCTGGCCCCTCCGACCGTCGTTTTGACTTGAACCTTGTTGAAGAGGCAGCCCCGCCTTCTCCAGACAACATATGGCGCCCATCCTTCGTCTCCCCTACTGGTCCTCTTACCGTTGGGGATTCCGTTATGAAGAATGATATGACCGCTGCGGTGGTGGCCAGGAACCTTCTCACTCCCAAAGATAACAGACTACTTTCCAAACGATCTGATGAGTTAGCTGTTAAGGATTCTCTGGCTCTCAGTGTTCAGTGTGCAGGTTCTGTGTCTAATATGGCCCAACGCCTATTTGCTCGAACCCGCCAAGTTGAATCATTGGCGGCTGAAGTGATGAGTCTCAAACAGGAGATTAGAGGGCTCAAGCATGAGAATAAACAGTTGCACCGTCTCGCACATGACTATGCTACAAACATGAAGAGGAAGCTGGACCAGATGAAGGAATCTGATGGTCAGGTTTTACTTGATCATCAGAGATTTGTGGGTTTGTTCCAAAGGCATTTATTGCCTTCGTCTTCTGGGGCTGTACCGCGTAATGAAGCTCCAAATGATCAACCTCTGATGCCTCCTACTTCTAGGGTTCTGTCCAGTACTGAGGCTCCGAATGATCCCCCTCCGGTGCCTTCTCTTTCTGGGGCTCTACCGACTGCTGCGACTTCTCCTAAGCAACCTTTGTGAAGGCTCTCTCTTGTTTGTTTATTTTGACTCATGTATATGTACATATTTGTAGCTTATCGGGGATATCAATAAATAAGCTTTCCTTCATTTCAACGTATTGTGTTAAATACACCAAAGCCTTCTTCTCTAAGTTCTTTGAATTTTCTTTTGTTGGAGCTTTGTGAGTGGAGCATGTAGGTTGAGGTAGTGTTCCCTTAATTTCCTGAGTGAGGAAAACTTCTCGGTTGGAGACTTGGAAAATCCAAGTCACTGAGTGGGATCGGCTACATGAATCTTAGAACGCCATTGTGCTCGGTCCTGTGTCATGTCCTTCGTTAGATCCAAGTACTCTAAGTCTTTTCTTAGAGTCTCTTCCAAAGTTTTCTTAGGTCTTCCTCTACCCCTTCGGCCCTGAACCTCTGTCCCATAGTCGCATCTTCTAATCGGAGCGTCAGTAGGCCTTCTTTGCACATGTCCAAACCACCGTAACCGATTTTCTCTCATCTTTCCTTCAATTTCGGCTACTCCTACTTTACCCCGGATATCCTCATTCCTAATCTTATCCTTTCTCGTGTGCCCACACATCCAACGAAGCATTCTCATCTCCGCTACACCCATTTTGTGTACGTGTTGATGCTTCACCGCCCAACATTCTGTGTCATACAGCATCGCCGGCCTTATTGCCGTCCTATAAAATTTTCCCTTGAGCTTCAGTGGCATACGGCGGTCACACAACACGCCGGATGCACTCTTCCACTTCATCCATCCAGCTTGTATTCTATGGTTGAGATCTCCATCTAATTCTCCGTTCTTTTGCAAGATAGATCCTAGGTAACGAAAACGATCGCTCTTTGGTATTTCTTGATCACCGATCCTCACCCCTAACTCGTTTTGGCCTCCATTTGCACTGAACTTGCACTCCATATATTCTGTCTTTGATCGGCTTAGGCGAAGACCTTTAGATTCCAACACTTCTTTCCAAAGGTTAAGCTTTGCATTTACCCCTTCCTGAGTTTCATCTATCAACACTATATCGTCTGCGAAAAGCATACACCAAGGAATATCATCTTGAATATGTCCTGTTAACTCATCCATTACCAACGCAAAAAGGTAAGGACTTAAGGATGAGCCTTGATGTAATCCTACAGTTATGGGAAAGCTTTCAGTTTGTCCTTCATGAGTTCTTACGGCAGTCTTTGCTCCTTCATACATATCCTTTATAGCTTGGATATATGCTACTCGTACTCCTTTCTTCTCTAAAATCCTCCAAAGAATGTCTCTTGGGACCCTATCGTACGCTTTCTCCAAATCTATAAAGACCATGTGTAAATCCTTTTTCCCATCTCTATATCTTTCCATCAATCTTCGTAAGAGATAGATTGCCTCCATGGTTGAGCGCCCTGGCATGAACCCGAATTGGTTGTCCGAAACCCGTGTCTCTTGCCTCAATCTATGCTCAATGACTCTCTCCCAAAGCTTCATTGTATGACTCATTAGCTTAATACCCCTATAGTTCATGCAATTTTGTACGTCGCCCTTATTCTTGTAGATAGACACTAAAGTGCTTGTTCGCCACTCATTTGGCATCTTCTTCGTTTTCAAAATCCTATTGAAAAGGTCAGTGAGCCATGTTATACCTGTCTCTCCCAAAACTTTCCACACTTCGATTGGTATCTCGTCTGGGCCTATTGCTTTTCTTTGCTTCATCTTCTTCAAAGCTACAACCACTTCTTCCTTCCGGATTCGACGATAAAAAGAGTAGTTTCTACACTCTTCTGAGTTACTCAACTCCCCTAAAGAAGCACTCCTTTCATGTCCTTCATTGAAAAGATTATGAAAATAACCTCTCCATCTGTCTTTAACCGCATTCTCTGTAGCAAGAACTTTTCCATCCTCATCCTTGATGCACCTCACTTGGTTTAGGTCCCTTGTCTTCTTTTCCCTTGCTCTAGCTAGTTTATAGATATCCAACTCTCCTTCTTTGGTATCTAGTCGTTTATACATATCGTCGTAAGCCGCTAACTTAGCTTCTCTCACAGCTTTCTTCGCCTCTTGCTTCGCTTTTCTATACCTTTCACCATTTTCATCAGTCCTATCCTTGTATAAGGCTTTACAACATTCCTTCTTAGCCTTCACCTTTGTTTGTACCTCCTCATTCCACCACCAAGATTCCTTTTGGTGTGGGGCAAAGCCCTTGGACTCTCCTAATACCTCTTTTGCTACTTTTCGGATACAACTAGCCATGGAATCCCACATTTGGCTAGCTTCCCCCTCTCTATCCCACACACACTGGGTGATTACTTTCTCTTTGAAAATGGCTTGTTTTTCTTCTTTTAGATTCCACCATCTAGTCCTTGGGCACTTCCAAGTCTTGTTCTTTTGTCTCACTCTTTTGATATGTACATCCATCACCAACAAGCGATGTTGATTAGCCACGCTCTCTCCT
Source organism: Malus domestica (assembly GCF_042453785.1). NCBI lineage: Eukaryota > Viridiplantae > Streptophyta > Magnoliopsida > Rosales > Rosaceae > Malus > Malus domestica. The sequence goes on from NC_091662.1 coordinate 2,263,059, forward strand.
GGTATAACTTTGCAATCCTTACAAGTTATACGATCCCCTTTCCTCATTAGAAGAAAATCTATTTGTGTTTTTGACGACCCACTCTTGTAGGTGATCACATGTTCTTCTCTCTTCTTAAAGAAGGTGTTGGCTAAGAAGAGATCAAATGCCATTGCAAAATCCAAGATAGCTTCCCCATCCTCGTTTCTCTCCCCAAAACCATGGCCACCATGAAAACCTCCATAGTTGCCTGTCTCCCTGCCCACGTGTCCATTTAAATCTCCTCCTATAAATAACTTCTCCGTCTGAGCAATTCCTTGCACCAAGTCTCCAAGATCTTCCCAAAATTTCTCCTTCGACCTCGTATCCAACCCTACTTGAGGTGAGCCACAAAAATATCGTCAAAAATAGACTAAAAGCTGGCGGTGAGCCACAAAAACATTGATTTTGCACATAATCCCTCACCATACATGACGATATTCGTATCAAATAAGCCGAACAAATTCATGCATTCCTACAAATGTAAATGGTATCACTAGACGGTAAGGAAAGAGAAAGGGCCTTTCAACCTCTGCTTGAGTTCCTCTTTTCTATGGTTATGGTCTTTCTCGAGGCACTACCTACCTACAAGGCAAGATTAATTGAACCTTCACCTTAAACTGCGACGGGTCTAAATGCAGGCACTTCGGGCAGTAGTTGTTATAGATCAATCCATGGGAATCGTAACTATGTTTCAAGTAGTCATGCTATCAAATCAATACCAGAACAAGGCTCTACAGTGTTCTTTGTTTTCAATAATTTAAAAACAAAAAAGCACAAACCCAGAATTCAATATCTTTTTCACTAAGGAAACTACAAAAAGCAGCATCAGATAACCAATAAAGGAGAAAGCCAATCAATCCTCACTTACAACACACACAGATAGAGACCCAATTATCAAGATTTACCAATGTTTCCAACAGAAAGCAATCAATAGAATACAAACCTCATCGACCAATCGAAGTCAAGAATCACTAAAACATCGAAACCCAATTTCCAAAAATCAAACTTTTCCACTACAAACAATCACACACATATACACACACACACACACTGCTGTTCTATAACCATCCAATTCATCAAATTCAAGCAGATAACAGTCAAAACTCAAACCCAACTCCACAAATCAACTAAAAAACAACAATCTATGATCAAATTCAGATCAAAGAAAGAAATTTACCAATTGGAGGGAAGAACACCAGGAAGATGAGAAAAAGCCGAGCAAAAATACAGAAGCTTTTCATGGTCACAGACAAAAACCCACCAAGAAAAGATTCAATCTTTGGCAAAGATCCAAAAGCAGAGACCCTTCAAATTCAATGCAGTGCTTCTTCTTCCTCAGGCATGCCATAAGACATCAGTGTCTAAATACCCTTTACTCTTTTCCCTCCATCCTTGCCCTCATCTGGCAGAAAGGACGCTCCTTGGATAAGAAAAGTAGGATTGGAGAAGGAGAAGATGAACAAAACGTGGGTTTTGGCCGTCGTTTTGGGAGGATCAAAAGGGAAAGGGGTTGGGGTTCTGGGCGGTTTGCTGCTTTTATCGAATCCGTTTGACGGTGTGTGAGTGTTTGCTTACGTCTCTTGCTCTTGGTTTGGTTTTTTGGGTTTTCTTGTTGTCCACTTTGGACTTTCACTTTGTTGGTGCGGAATTCCGCCTGACTACTTTTCTACTCCCAATTGGAAAATAGGAGGATGCCACGTTTACATCAACTCGTTTGTCTCTGTAATCTCACGCGCATGCTTTAGAAAAAGCTTTACCACCTGGGTACGAAGTCACGTCGTAAGTTATTTACCATGTTACTTTTCATTTTTTTAATGATAAACATATTTTAATACGTAATTGGAACATTGATGGTATTAATAATATGAAAAGCATTTGATAATCGAGAATGTGTCTCTATTTCTTGAAATTGAATGATCGAATTAGTCGCATGGTTAGATGGGTTTCTCAGAGGATGATCATATTTACCCAATTAATCAATTTAATTATCGGCTTCATTTTAAGAAGAGAATCAGCTGATGTTTTTATCACGATAATACATTTTTGTATCGGCAAAAAAGATTCATACAAACATTTTAACTTATTTGTAATCATCATTATGTAATTTATCAATGTAAAAAATCAAACTTAAAATATGTCGTTTAGAATACTAGAGAGGCTTGATTAATTATCTTTTCCTTTATAAGGTTTTATTTATAAGAAACATGGCTTTACCCCTCCCTATCTTCCCTTCCTAGACCCACAACACCGACCTTGGTCGTCAGCAGATTTGGAACCATGACTAGTGGTATTGGTGATGCCAACAGTCCGTATCCTTTTGATGAGAATTTTGAAGATTCGTGAATCGTATTTGTTCATCATACATTGTGCGGTTAATTTTTATTAAGTACTGTTTGTGTTTAATTTTAAATTAAAATATTTAAAATGACTTTTGACTGCACAATGTACGATGAACGGACACGATTCACGAATCTCTGAAATCATTACAAAGAGTATCCAACGAAGATCCAGATTCATTGGTGATGAGGACTTATTTTAAATAAATAAATAAATATAAATATATATATATATATATATATATATATATATATATATATATTCTACTAAAAACAGGGAACAAAACATAACTCTAACCAGATAAACAAAAAATGCTAATTTAGAAAAATAATTGGACTATTGTTTGGTAAATTATTGTTTAAATCAATGGGTTAGGTCTATAGCACGCAGGAGTTGTTTGGTAAAGAAAACCAAGTTAAATAAATATGATACACAATGAAATCGTTAGGTACGGATATTAGCATTTTGAAAATGTCATTTGATACTCGTCTTTCTAACCCTATGATCGACTTGGACTCAACAATTGAGCAGTGATGAATGAATGTTCAGAAAATACATGAATGAATTGGCCTAAGAAAACATGAGTGATTTAAAAGCGACATACTAGCACAAATAAAAGGGAAAGAAAAAGTTTATTTATTGATTACTATGGTCCAACGGCAATTATAATTTTACGAACTTTTTAAATGCGCGTCGAAAAATCATTTGTCCTATTGAAACATCTTTGGGACCTGTCCTCTTGTCCTTTGGTACTGCATATTGCAGAGTTGCCCCAAATACACGTAGGAAGAAAACGAAATATTTTGAACAACTTTTTTGGGTTTGCTGTAGTCTGTCCACTGTCGACATGAGCATTAAAAAGTTGGTCCATTATTTCTCACAACGTTGGCTTTCAGCCTTCAGTTATTGCATGTTCTTCACAAATGATAACAATCTTTGACACTTTGCCGACCTGCATGAGTCATGACCAACTGTGCGATAAGATGAAAAACTTGAGTAATGGTGATTAACCACCACGTTCATAAAAACATGGAACTCTTGTATGTATTTTGGTCTCACACTCACTCAACTCTGTTCCGCTTAGAGGGAAATATCTGCGCGAGCTGTGGTGGATGAAGCGGAAGCAAGAATATCGGCTCATTGGTCTCATTTAGTATGAGAATTGTCCTAGTCAGATAAATTTGCCAAAATTTCTCTAAATCTAATTATTATTCACTTTAACTTGAAAGTATCTTCATTTAGCAAAAGCAATCTTTTTCTTTGCTGACTTGTCAAAACTCTTTTCCAACCCGATAATTTTTGTTATCTTTTCTCAAATGTTTCAATAGTGAATTGAGCATATAGAGATGAAAGAAAAGTTATCGAGATTCTTATATGTGGAAGTTGAAGGATCGCAATCCCTCATGGACTTCATATTTCTTATTTCAAAAGAATAGAGAGAAAAAAAATGCTATTGGCTTATTGCTCAACGAATATATGATATCTGTCAACTTTAATGATTGGCCATAAGAAATACAAAAGTAAAATCCACATATCAAATTGTAATTTTATTTGAGTAATATTAGGGAGACTAAATTTATAGACAAAAGTTTGTAACCTAAATGACATGGAAGTTGATGATTGTTGATAAATGTAACCATTTCCTATTAATGACATGTCATTTAATTTGCAAATTTTGTCTACAAATTTAGTCTTCCTAGCATTACTCTTAAACTCATTTTATTTTCTTATTTTTTTCTTTTCTGCTTCTTAATAGAAGAGAGATGTTGAAGGAAGAATTGTAACATCCCACATCGCCCAGGTGAGTGATCCTTAAATGTATATTCTCATCCCTACCTAGTAGGAGGCCTTTTTGGGAACTCACAAGCAACTTCCCAGTGGGTCACCCATCATGAAAGTGCTCTGGCCTCCTTCTCGCTTAACTTCGGAGTTTCTACGGAACCAGAAGCCAATGAGCTCCCAAAAAGCCTCGTGCTAGATAGGGATGGGAATATACATTTAAAGATCACTCCCATGGGCGATATGGGATTTTACAATCCACCTCCCTTAGGGGCTTGACATCCTCGTCGGCACACTTCCGTCCAAGGAAATAATGAAACAGTTATCAACATACTAACCCCCACATTTTATATATAATGAAAACTACTAGCATAATAAGTGATGGATTTAATAAAAATCCTAGCATGCCAAAATATCTCAAAAGTCATATTGCGGAATAACATTGCAGAAATCAAAACAGTAAACGTCTCATAGATCGTCTCGTAAGCGTATTGTGCTGCTAGAAAGATCACTGAATAAATATAACTCCCAGCCCAATGCCTGCTCCGTGGTCTCTGCACCCGTAGCCAGAGATTACCAACTCCCGGCTCAATGCCTGCTCCGTGTCCCTCAACCCGTAGCTAGGGATTATTTCTCCCGGCCTATCTGCCAACATCAGATCCTCGCCCCAGACGGCATAGTGTTTACTAGGTACGCACAAATAGTTACACCTCTCATAAATAACTACTTCATAGTATAAAGTCATCCATCGTCTATACTATAAAGAGGGGTTTCTAAAACATGTTATAGCATCCTATCGTCATCCATCAGATAATCTACCAGTTCATGGTTTTTATAGAAAATATGATATATTAAAATATAGCTCAATATAGGCTAACAATTAATTCCTCACCAAAAACACGAGACGAAAATCAATATATTTGATAAACAAGCTTAACATAAATCAAAACATAACTTGTAGGCATGCTAATCATTTATGCAATTAGACTATAAAATCATGTAATTTTAGAAAGGGTCCGCTCACCTTTGCTTTGCGCCCCCCATTCAGGACTTAGGATCAAGGCACCTAATCCCGGCGTCAAGACACTTCCTCAACAGCATCTTTGAATCCTCTCGATGTATGACCCACTTATTTATTCATTCAATTTTATCTTAATTCTTTTTAGTGATTAGGTTTAGTTGTATGCTCTGAACACGTTCCTAAATTGTTAATTCATTGTATTTAAATTCATAACCCGTATTTATTTCTTATTCTTAGCTTTTGTATCAATTAATGGCTTTCGTCACCCTCGGGTGTCGGCCAACACGTGTCTATCCTGGTATTCGGGGAATATCAGGGTCGGGGCGTGTCAAGAATTCATATTATCTCTCCACACAATTATTCTTCACATGCATAAAGCAACACTATATGTATGATTTTCACTTAGAAATTTAACATGTGACAATTTTAAATTTTCTAATTTTTTTCCCCATCCAAATAAAAGATCAACTTGTAAGCGGAACATTTTAAATTCAACCCCCGTAATAGTAAATTTAATATCTAATTATTACGGCTTAATCCAATTCATCCAATTCCACCGCATAATGTAAATATCATTGTATAAGAAAAATACTAGCCTATAATATTTGTCTAAAAGTTTGAACCTTATTTTGCATGAATAAATTGATATAGTAGTAGTACACTACACTCTAAAAGCTAACTGATGTTCTGGAAAGAAGCAAAGGATAGTTTTCTTAGAGGACAAGGCACTTGGTAGCCTTCCTCAACTAAAACTTTGTCTTTTTAGTTTTATTTTTCTCGATCTTTTTTTCTCTTTCTAAAAAAGAATGAGTTAATTAAACGCGTATGTTGCTATATGATCCCACTATAATCTCAGTTAATTACAGAAGGACAATGAAGGTTATCAGTCACAAATAATCGCAGTGGAGGTGGAGACTTTTTTGTTTATTTCTTGGAATATATGCTCATAAAGTGTGGAAAAAGCTGAGAGTTCTCAAGAAAGTAAGAGGTAGAGACCCCTTTGTAATGTTTGGTGTACCTTTTTAAGAAAATATCAGTGACCTCCTAGGTCGTAAGTGTAATCAGAATCCGACTTAAAATTGGGTATCGGTGATGGTAGGGTTTTGTAGCTCAGGTGTTTAACAATATTCATTTTTGAATTCGAGCTAGGGCATCTGCTCAATTTCTCCTTCTAATATGTTTGTGTACATCAAAATAAATGAGAGTTTGGTGATGCGTGAGATGTTTTAAGGCATATGGTATCTAATTAAAATCTGATTAGTTATTGCATCCGATGACATGAGAGGGTTGTCTTTTGAGCTGGTTTAAAGAGAGAGCATTTCGCCAACATATTCTGGTAAATGTGAAAAGACGAAAGTGATGGATCAAAAGATCGTTATAAAATGCAGAAGAAAAAAAAAGGTTGCCTCAGCCTTTTGCCATACCAACTGATATGATCCACGTATATGGGAATCTACTTTTAAATCCACTGATCGTGGATTATATAACAGTCATAAGAGCATGGATGAAGCTACCTTTTTTCTCATCGTTTAGAACTGGGAAATCCTTCCAGGGACCCCATTACAACATTCCCCTTGATCCACGATTGGTAAATTAGAACCCCACATGCCCATTTTCTAGCCCGTTTGTACCTTTATTTGATATGTAGGTTCTTAAATTTTAGTTACTTTCAAATAGCAGACGTGGGTTAGACCAGTTGACTAGGGCACTTTGTATGTTCGATTCACTCTTTCCGTAAATTAGAGTAGCTAGTTTGGAATATCTTTTGTAGCCGAATATAAAATATTTTCTTACGTTCTGGACAAAGTTTGAGTACTAAACTTAAGAAAGAAGTAAAATTGTTCCTTTTAGATTATGATGATAAGAGACAAAATTATGAACCATTTTCAAATGCCGAGTTGGTTTTGATAATTAGTAACGATGGATGGCCATATCTAAGTATATGGATTGATGGGGACATCTGACTTTGGTTTAGAATTTGAGTCTAAATATTGTGTCAATTTAGATTGTTTAAGCATCAGAAAAAATGACTGAGCTTTCCCATAAACATAGCAGAAAATAAGGTAAACAAAGAGAAAAAAATGGCTAGACAATCTCTCTACTGACTACTGTTGTCATTTTTAGAGCAGAAGCAATGCAGCAGCGGAGATCTGGAACAAAAAGTATCGCAAATGAAACCAATGTTGTTGAGCTCCGATATCCTGTAAGAAATGTACATAAAGAAACCAATGAGATAGAGGAAGAACTTACAACAATATACGAATTCAGATAACAAAAAACAATTTGATGTATTAACAAAAACATAGCATTCCGTGTGGAGCGACTTATGGTAAATGGGGAGGTAAGAAAACTTGTACCTTTAGAAGTTCTATAACAATCCAATTCATCAAACTCAAGCAGAAAACAGTCTAAAACTCAAAATGCAACTCCACAAATCAATTCAAAAACAACCACCTAGGGGAAAATCAAAAGTAGAAATTTACCAATTAGAAGGAACAAGACCAAGAACAAGTGACCAAACTGAACAAAGAACCAGAAGCTTCCCATGTTCAACATGCGACGAAGATTCGATCTTAGGACCAAACAAAGAGGAAATCCGACAAGTACGAACACTTGTTGAATGCAGTGCTTCTTCTTCCTGGGGGGTTCCATGAGAGACATTTATAAGTGATGCCCTTTTGCTGTTTTTCTCTGACGTCCAGGTTTTGCGGGTGTTTTGTGAGGAGCAGAGAGAGTTAAGGTATTGAGCGTTTTGGCGGTTTCGTTGTCGACTCTTGCTCTAGTCGGTCAATTTCTTTTCCTTTTTTTACCCACTTTGGACTTTTACTGTTGTTTGCGTGGAATTTACTTTTACTACTTTCTACTTACAATTTGCCAATTGGAGGACGCCATTTGTAAGGTATTATTTCAAAATAGTAACTTTTATAAAAAGGGAAAAGCGATTGTGGGTGTTATTTCACGTCAAACACTATTGTCGTATTAAAAAGTTAGATTTTATGTTTCTTTCTTACTTATCACTTATCACGTGATTTGTTTTGATAAAATCATAAATTTTAGGAGTATATCATCTCGTGATGCTTTGACGAAAACTTATTCAGGAATATATCTATCATACTTTCCCCAAAAAATGAAATATGTCAATCGTGTTCCCTCTCCACTTCTCGAGCAAGCAGTCACTTTAACAATGCTAACATTTTGCAAACTAAATGTAGCCAAGTTGGTTAAGGCAATATAATTTATGTTACACATCAAGGTCCGAATCTCTTATCCGCTAATAAACAGGTTTTATTTTGTAAATTGTCCATGCATATTACAAAAATACCATTAAGCACTAGGGAAGAAAATGACTGGATATCAGATGGACAGAATCCTGCAACCTTATCCTCAAAAGTTCTAACATGTCAATTCAATACCTCTGAATTTTTCCACAAAAAAAAAAAAAACACCAGAAAAAATAAGGTAAAAAAAAAAAAAAAAACCAATCAAAGAAAATGGCCACAGCCATTCTCTCCACTGCAAAATCCTTCCTCCCTTCATCTTCTGCTACTCCTCCTTCTTCACTGACAACAACACCAAAACTAATTCATGTCCAAAAAACAAGTACAAGGAGAGGATTGACTTTTTGTCAGGCACTGAGTGAAGAGCCGCAATCACCTGCTCCAATCCTCACTAAAAGAAGCCTGTCCATCTGCTTTCTCACCAGCTTCGCCTTCTCATTGGTTGGCAAAGATTTCAGCAGTTCTAAAGCAGCAATTCTGGAAGCTGATGATGACGAGGAACTGTTGGAGAAGGTTAAGAAGGACAGGAAGAAGAGGCTTGAAAGGCAAGGAGTTCTCAGCTCATCAAAGAAAGAAACAGGTTTTGTTTTAATTCACTTCAAGATCCCATATAAAATGCTTAATTTTCTCTTGATGTTTAAAATTCAACAAAATATAATTCCTAGTGATAGTTTATATATATATTTGTGCTGATGTGAAAAAATATCCCCGTCGGGTAATAAGGAGTTGGGTCACTCTTCGTATTGATGATTAGTTCTGGTGTCAAACTTTCACTTTTCTCGTAGTATCAGAACAGGTTGACTGTGTGAAGAGTCCAAAGACCAATGGCTATATGTGCTACACATTACCCGATAAGTATTGTCCATGTTCTGTAATTTAGGCTTAAGGCTTTAGCTTGAAGGCTTGGAAGTTCATATTTTGTGCCATGGGAAGCTGCATTCTACCTGATTTTGGTCAAGTCTCGAGACTGTTTTCCTTTCATTTTTTGAAGTATTGAAAACTCAAACTGGAGAGCATGCACCTTCTATATCAACATCGTGTAGTTCTCGACGAAAAAATGCTCTTTGCACCGAACACGAAACTAGTTTTCCATCAGATGGTTGTTCCCTAGTTAAATTTCTTTTAATATCTCAACATAAACCAAATCAGTGTGTAATTCTCTTGTTCTATGAAAAAACGTTTTGTTGGCATGCTAGAAACTTACAACAATAGTATCATCTGTTGCAGGATATCTGCAGGAACTGGTGTACAGGCTGAGCAAAGCAGGCCAAGCCATTGACAGTAACGATTTGCCTGCAGCCAGTTCGGTTCTTGGGGGCAGCACTGACACAGATTGGGTTCAGAAGGCGAATATCGCTTTGAATAAGGTCATCCCTCATCCTGGTTTACAAGAACAGCACGAAAAAACTCCGATAATGAAAACTGAAAGCATTGCTCTACCCTCATTCGTTGTGTATTGTTTTTGAATTTTACATTGTGCTTAGTCTCGGTTTCTTGAACAGTCATAGCATCTGCTAGTTGTTATGTTGGCATTCATTGCATAGCTTTCCAACTGTTTTTCGTGTACCTTCTCAACAGCTAAGCTCTAGCCCTGAAGAGAAGACTGAGGTGGATACATTCAACTCCTCACTAGCTTCATTGATATTATCAGGTGAGTTACTCCATCACTAGAAATTATTCAATGAGATTGCATTCAACATCAATGCCTCACTTATATTACAGAAAATCATCAGTTATCCGACTGGAAAATCTTCGGTTTAACATACTTTTTCGTGGGTCAATCTTGTTTTGCAGTAACCCGGAACGATGTGGAGTCCTCCAAGCTTGCTTTTGTGTCTTCTGCAAGTGCAATTGAGAAATGGACGACATTAACAGGGCTCATTGGCCAGCTTAAGGGACTTTAACCACACAGAAGACCGCTCATTTGATCACTTCGTTTCGTTTTTTTATGAGAGCAAGACTATTAATTCCAATATTTCTATCAATCAGTAATACAAAAAAGGAGTTCAACAGTCTCCATTGAGTTCCGGCTACAGCAGTTTTCGCTAAAACTACGACTTCCGATTTCATTGTTCTTTGTACATTGAATTGAAACAATGATACTTTTTTCATATATTTGCCAATCTGCACAACTCAATCAGCTATGGATGTTTCAGCATTTTACGATCCCAAAACTCAAATCTTTGTTCATCCAAAAAAACACGGACTTAACCAGACCTGTGGAAATCAACAACTAGATCGAGCGAAAGACAAAGTTCTCACTACAATAGTACAGAGCTGCACAATATTAAAATTACATCACCAGTATTTTACAACAGAATGTTACAGAGGTCACTGCCACCTACATTCTCTCTAGTACACAACAAAAGGAGGGTACATTTTATACGTCTAAACTACCGATCCTATGGACGGAGGCTTCAATGAACAATCAAAGATCTAAAATTAACAACACTGAAACTAATGAGTTTTCCCAGAAATGTGCAAGGGTCAGAATGACGGAAGAGACACGGGGTTTGGATGAATCATCAAGGTTCGACCTTTGTAGCCTCATTGCCGGGGCAGCCATTCTCAGTCACTTCTTCAACCTTCTTCCCGCTTCATGAACACCTGAACTAATATGTTCCTCACCATTCCCTTTCGCTGTTGCTTTCTCCATATTTTCTACTTCGGTCTCTTTGCCATGTTTCTTTTTTTCCTCTCCTTCTCCTTCATGTTTGTCATCATCAGCAATAGCAATGCCGGGTTTGCCCTGATCCCCTGCCACTTCCTTTTTCCCTGCCTCAACAGGTGGTTGCTCGACCATTTCTTCTTTTTTCCCTTCAACCTCCTTCCCATCAACAGATGCTTTTGAATCTCCCGGAGCTGCAGCATCGCCAGGTACATTAACTTCTTGTTGAACTTTGGCTTGTTCAGGAGGAGCTGGTGCTTTTTCCTCATCTTGGTTTTCCTTCACGTCAACCTTTTCCATCTCAGTATCTGCATCCTTCTCAGCTTTTTCAGCATCTTGCACATCACTAATTTTTGTCTCCTCAGCTCCTTCAGGAGCAGCTTCCTTTTCTTTGTCCTCCTTCTTTGCCGAAGTTGATTTTCTGCTTCGCTTCTTTGGGGGCTCACTTTCTATTGGCGGCAGAGTTGCTTTGGCCTTCTCACTAATCCTTGCTGACCGCCTTGGTGTCTCACCAGTGCCCCAATCAAATTCTGATGCCACAGGACCACCGGGGTGTGCTTTCAGGTACTGTTCCAACTGTCTTTTGCTGGTGATCTCTTCTCCCGTTGGGGCTGTAAACACAATCTCATTTTTCTTAGGAGTTCCACTTTGCTTGGGCAGAAACTGCATGTTACACAGACCAAACTCAGCGTGTTAAGTTGACTCAATAAAATAGAAAAAATACATAACAATATAATATGCATTGTATGAAAAACATTCGAAAAAGGTGCTGTGAGACGACTTATGCGAAAATGGAATAAGAAATAAACTATTGCACCGTGGTAGGCAGATATTGAAATTGCACTTGAGAGACAAAGGACAGTGACCATGCACCTTATGAAATCAACCAGCACGGAGACCTAAAAGTTCATTGGCATAGTGCACAAAAGATTTTAAGTAAAGCAACTCGCGAAAGTTACGAAGGCTCATAATGGAATCAGCTAGAGCTCTAACTAGCGGGTACACTTAGAAGGCCAAATATTAAAAGTTACTTCCTTTTCTTTGTATTTTGGAATATTCCGTTGTCAGTTATGTGCTCATTTGCCAAATCAATTATATGGTAAAAAATTGAACGTCTTTTGGTCAACACGATTTCCATAATTGCAAACAACCAATATTCCTATTACTCAATCAGTTTAAATCCAACTACACATAGAACTAATCCGTTTGAGTTTCTTGTTAGGCGGAAGCCAATCAATCCCGGAAAAAGAGTCATTTCCATTTTATATAGGCAATATCATGTTCACCTAACATCTTAATCGTTTGGTCATACCAAAAAGAATTCGAGTAATTAAAAATAACAAAGATAAATTCGAAAGGCATTTGAAACAAATCAGCAATATATTGAATAGCAGAATCTCCTCAAATGAAACCACAGAGATTGTAATTGCCTCCACTTTTCAAAACCCTCAATTCTAAACTGCATTCCTCCATGAAAATTTGAAAATTCTCATACAATTAGCAATGCGGAATTCCAAGAAACCAGTACAAAAATCGCTTCCCCCCGAACCCTACCAGACAAATTAACCTCACAAACTATATGCAAAAGCCCCAGAAATTAAGCACAATTCCTGAAAATTCAACACAAACCCTAAAACAGAACCATTACCAAATCCTCAAATTCTACCACAAAAACCCACCAATCCACAAAACCCAATTGAAATTTCCCCAAATAAACATGACTATACTAATTTAGCTACCCAAAAATTCAAAATTCAAAATTCCATAGCTCAGAAAATTATATGGGCAAAAAAATACAGAGCCAATAAAAACAGATAGAAAGCAGATAAACCTTCTTCACCCAACCAGAAGGAGCTGGAAGTTCCAAGGACACAACCTCCTCCTTCCCACCCTCCTTCTCCACTGAGCTCGCCATTTCACTTCCAACCTGCAAAAATTTAAACAATTATTTTCCAAAACAACAAAAACCCTGAATTTTAATAACCAAATTACAAATTAAATAATTGTCAAAAAATTAAATTAAATGCGAGAACAGTAAGGAAAGAGAGAAAGCTCCTTACTTTCTCTGTAAAATTCGCAGGCTGTGAAAAATTCGATTGAAAGGGAAGAAAAAAAAAGAGGGCTAACCAAATATACACGTTGTTGAATCAGAGCATTTGTGCTTCTTCTCTTTCGAGAGCTCGTCTGTGATTTTTGTGCTGGGCATTTTGGAACGTGACGGCGTCATGTGGGCATGGCACCTGGATTGGATAGGGGATTATGGACGGTTGGGATTGCATGTACGTAAGTTCGTTGGTTTTGACTTCGAGGAGCTGTGAGTCACCGCTTAGGGGTTGTGACGGTTGGCTTGCATGTGATTGCTTTTGCATTCACAACCATACAATCACTATGGTGGACATGAGACGCAGGAGAGGAGCTCTTGTTTTGAATTTCAAATATTTTTCCCTTTTGTCTTGGCATCTAATTAAACAATAGAAAAGAATATCCACTTATCCATCATTTGTTTTGAGATACTGTCCTAATGACATATCTGGTGTAGATATTTAGTCTCGTTAAGACATTTACGTATCTAATTATACAACATTCATCATCGGTCGAAGATTACAAATGCTAGTATACATGGAGTCTCAAAACTCGTATTTGCTAAAGCATTATCCTCTATGTATGCATGTCTTATGACACGCTTCTAATTACGATTTATCATAAGAAAAAACAAAATGTTGTTCGAACAACCCATTGTATTTCTAGTATATTTCATGCTTCAAGTGAACGGAGGGTTTGATGTGCAGCCAAAATTCAATCGTTAAGAATCTAACTACAAAAAATTCATGCATATAATTTATATCTAAGCATACTAAAAAAACTTGTACGTAAGATTTCGAGTCGACCTAAAATTTAAGTTACCATTTGATTGTGTGTGTTAGAGTGTAGAGTGTGGGATTGACTTAATTATGAGACAAGCAAAGAACACCCGCGTCCGGGTTTGTTATAAAACAACACAAAATTTAGGGTTATCCATAATTGCCTTATTCGGATGGACTGGATTATACCCTCTTTTTTAATCCTTAAAAAAAAAAGAAATAAGAAATAAAATAATAATTAAAATATTTTCTGGGATTTTCTCCGGGGACATGGATCCTCTCTAGATCCAATTATCCTAATCTACCTAGTCAAATCATCCGGATCATTAAAATTTAATCTAACGGCTAAATGTATTATAACTTTTAAAATTAACCTCTGTTTGTAACTGTTTAATCAAATTCCAATGATCCAAATAATTTAATTAGGTGGATTAGGACAACTGGTCAGGAGAGGATCCATGTCCTTTCTCCAGAGCTTTTGTTTTTTCGCTATTTATTTGCTAGCTGACACCAAATCCTTCAATTCATTTCATGCAGATAGGCATAAAATATAAAAATAAAAAATAAAAATCATTTCATGCAGACCTTGAGGCCCAATTTCATGGGAGTATGTGGAGACTCCATGGAGGCTACAAGAGGGAAGAGGCCTGGATTCTACTTGACCCAATTAAAGTGGAGTGGGTACTTTTTCCTCTATAGGCTAAAGACTTCTTGCTTGATAGATGGTATTTCTCAATTCTCCGTCATATGTGTCGAAACTTCAAGTCTTCAAGTGTAAGATGTGAAGGACTTGTTATGATACCATGAAGAAGTTGAAATTTTATATCATCATAACCAATTGGTTATTGAGAAAGTAATCTGACTTATAAGGTCTTACAAGGTGTCTTAACTTTTTCGATGTGTGACTGTTCTTTACATCCTCACAGTTTACTTTTATCAACTTAACTACTTAATATTATTCTTGGCTTTATTTGATATCTTTAATTCTAAAAATAACCAAAAAAAATATTACATGATTGCTAATTTGCAAGGTTTTTATATTAGTCCCCAAAATCTTGCAAATCATACACGATTTTTTTTTTGAATTCCATAACCTCTCCATTTAAATAGGCCGTCTAGAGTTTGGATACTATATAAAAAGGATAATGCTAGAGAGACCAAATTTTTTTAACTAAATTTGCAAATCAAATGATTTGGTTGTACATTATTGAATTATTAATTAAGTGTCGATTAACGTATTTGTTTCTTATTGGTTACACATGATTTGGTTTACGCATTTGGTTTAAAATTTTGATCTCCCTAGCGTTATCCTAAAAAAAGTAAAGATTTGGACATTCTCATTTAAGTCTAACACTCTAAATTAAGTGTTTACAATATCTTACACTCACGAGATTAAGTGGGAAAATCACTAAGCTGCTAATATGTACATGAATTTACGCACATTATTTTCAGTGTTTCAATCATCATACGTTTCTAATTCGTTTGATCTTAATTTGATCTAAACTTATCCCTACATTTCCATCACATGATCTGACCTTCAAATTAAGTATGCATGCAAGAGAATTTATATAGTATTTGTGTAAATACATGGATGCCCTTCAAGAAATGGAACCACGTCCTTTCATTTCATGGATCAAATATGTGCATTTTGTGCAGGACTTATACCATAATAGTATAGTGTTCAAAGAGTACGTACCACCGGCAAATGGAGCAATCGTCGTCCTTGTCGATAAAACCAACTACTTTTAGCTATCATTATTAATTAATTAGGGAACACCTTCCACATGCAGCGCATGGCTACATTTTCATGGCTTGTATCAATATTGACCCTCTACTGTATGTTGCATTCTGTACACGATACTGCACTAAGTTGTCATTGCGGAAAGTTTGGAGCTTCAGGTTTTGGTCTATTTATGTTGGGAATCCTACTACCCCCCTAACATGCATGGATGATCCATATGTGTGTGTATGTTAACTTTAATTTCAAGAGAAATGTTACGAATACTCTTATAAACTCTTCATAGGCTCTCTATCATCTTATGCTTTTGACACAATATTTTATAATGTTGGCACCAGAATTGACTTTAAACTGTAAGGTGGCTAAGAGTCCCACTATGAGAGAGTCCCCTTAGCATTTCTCTAACTTCAAACCATTCAAAATTATTGTGTTGATATCGCATGCATACGGTGGCTTACGTTGTTAGAATTCAAACATTCAACTCAAAATCAATCGACAATAACTGAAAAAGATACAATATATTTCGATCACTTTGTGCAAAACTTTCATTTCAAACTTAATTAATATGCTCTAGAGTCTCAACAAAATCATATGCATCTAGTTTCCCTAATGTTGTACCAGCTGTCAAAGGATGAGAGTGCTCTAACTAATATATAGGGAGATTTGCTTCACTTTGACCATAGATGTATGCAGGGGTTAATATATAGGCATGTGGATATAAATGGCCAACACAGATAAGACAACATTGAATAAGTTTTTCTATGCAGATGGCGTTTTACTGTAGTAGTGAAAAATAATTATGCATATGCATTTTGATGCGAGTTTGATCCCAACTGATCATCTTCTCACCTAACAACTAACAAACTAATCCTGTATCGTTTGTCAAAAAACGTTTTCCTATTATTTTTGTTATCCACAAACATTGCATATGAAAATCCCAAAAGACCCGTGTGTAGCTCTTCTGGAAAGAGGACAGACGAGTATCTGTATGGCTAGTAATAGTTGAAACCCATGTCACCAATATCATCCATTAACTTTTATTTTAGGCAATACGATCGTCATATTCAAAATTTCTGCTTTATGTTGTGCTGAATATGAAGGATTACAAAGTATAAGAGATTTAGGTTAGGTTAGTGAGAAATGTCCCTACAAAACATTAGATGCAAGCTAGAGTGAACTCCTCCTGCTAAAAAATTATTGGGTGTATGCATTGCGAAGAAGACAGTCCACACGAGAGACTGAGAATGAGCTCCTACTGCCAAAAAAATCACTGGGTGGATAATTATGAGGACAAAATACTTTAACTTCTTCCCACTTTCCATTATTCCCACAAATAGTCGATCGTTCATGAATATGTTGGGAAAATCAACAGTTAATCAATTTAATTAATGGCATATCTGTCGATTTGCTCCCCAAACTTGTATAGAGCTAGCTATCAATTTTCTCCTTGAACTTTAATTTTAGCTGATTACCCTCTGAACTTTTATAATTAGCCAATTCTCCCCAAAAGCTAGATTTTAAAAAACTTCATCTAATTTTTGTCCATTTTGATCACGCAGACAACGAATAACAACTGTATGGGGCAAAAAGAATGAAAACTTGGATGAAAATTTTTAAAATCTAAACGCTAGGGGGGGGGAATGGGCTATTTATAAAATTTTAGAGGGGTAACGAGCTAAAGTTAAAGTTCAGTGGGAAATTAACCAATTGTAGAAGTTCATGGGGTAATCGGCTAAAATTAAAGTTCAGGGAGAAAATTGGCAACTCTATACAAGTTCGGGAGGCAAACCAACAAATACCTCTTTAATTAATTTTTGAAGTTTTTTTTTTATACTTAATTATGTATTAGATTTTTTTAGTAGAATAAGGTTTATGATTACTTTCTTACTTGTTATTAGGGTTTAAGTCTCTCCATTTTGTTTCTAGATTGGATGCTTATAAATACACCTCTTGTCATTTCGTATAGTTTAAGTTCCTTCTTGATTTCATGTGTCCATTTTCGTTTGTTTTATTTTTCTTAGGTTGGTCGGTATGGTGTTTGAAGCAAATCTTGTGAAAGAAGAGAAATTGGGCAAAACTTTGAATCTTATACCATAGACTAAAGGAAATAAAAATACCACAAATTTTTCAAGACGAAAATGACAAGAAATTTAATATGCCTATGGACTTTCAGTACGTACTTGTAAAGATTTGACCATGAAACAAACATGATAGCAAAATGACAACAATTCTATAATTACTTTCCTACTTCTTATTATTAGGGTTTTAGATTGCTATCATATTTGTTTCATTCAAACATACGTTAAACCCTAAACTCTAAGTTACATACGTAGTTTGTTGCTAAGCCCCTTTAAGCCTATGAGATGTAGATAAGGATGGTAACCCCACCTTTATTTCTGAATCCCACCTATCCCTCAGCAATTTAGCATAGCGAAAGAGCAGATGGGAGAATTATGAGCAAGAATTACTTTTGTTGTTCCCTTCTCCCCACTTCGCATTATTCCCACTGATAATCCATCGTCCATGGATATGGGGCTCCACTAGGCACAATATTTTATTCTTCTTGTTTTTCTTTTATGCATATGGATTTTTAGAACAGATGGTGTAACAAAATTATTGATCTGATTATATTTTTTTCGTATATGTAAGTGTGTGTGCATACATAAACTCATCATCATCAATGTCTATCTCTCAATTCTAAATGTAGTTTCAAATTGCTAGGATGTCATTGTCAAAGTCAATCTGACGCCCCAAAGAATGGGGCAATCCCATCGAGTCCACTTGCCAATGAGACTCCTAGATTATTAAAGATGCATGTGAGCAATGAAATGTACAACTTTTTTTCGGCCAGAAAAATTCAAGTTCAATAATTCAATAGAAAGAGGACGAGACTTTGATGAATGTAAGTTCAATAATTCTGTAGTTCTAATTTTAGGAAAAAATTGGGATGTGGTGATCAACAGATCCTATGAGGAGGATTTTGGGGGGACTATTATTTCTAGTTCTTCGATTGAATGGCTTGATTTTCTGGGTGTAATATTAAGAGAATTGCAGGGGTAAATGTTCCTAACAGAAGAAAGCCTAAGGTTTTATTTTAAAAATCAATTGATCAGCCACTTAGTATTACGGTCTAGTGGTATTCCTTTTCACTTGTAAGTGAGAGGTCTTAGGTTCGATTCTCGCCAAATGCGAGTTTGAACCACATTATTGCTGATCTATTATGAGGCTAAGCCCACCCCTTCCCCTTAGTATAAATAATATCGTTTGTTCAAAAAAAAAAATTCAATTGATCATAAAGGGAAGTACCTTAACACCTTATGATTCATTGCAATGTTTTCTTTTTTTCGATGTAAGACAATTCTTTACGTCTTCTCATGCCTTTTTATATGTGGAGAAATTTCAAGCCAAACACATATGCATCACATAGTGGATGACATCGAGCACTTATGGTCGTTGGTTTCACACATGGGATAAACCTGATTTGATATGCTGAGAGAAGTTAAGGTTCCACCATAAAACCAATTAACAATAAATAAAGTGACCTAGCTCTGTAAAAACTCTTACACTGTTCTTAACGCTATTTTTGGGTAAGGGATTTTCAAGTCCCAATGGGTTGATACCAAATTATTAAGGAATATATGGACTACAAAATGTTAGACATAGGGAATTAGAATTGCCCTCCATGACCATTGCAAAGACATGTGATCCATTGATTCCATTCTGAAGGCATAAATTGAGAGAGATTCAAATAATAATTGCCAGAATGTCTAATTATCGCTATTGTTTGTTTTCATTTTTTAAGTCAACAAAGATCAATTGGATGAAGTTCCATAAATTCTTCTGGTATGATTTTATGTTTGGGGTAATGAGGGAGCCAACAACAAAAACCAGTAAAACTAATTAAGCATGGCCTATAATTATATGCCCAACAAAATCAATTTGACATCAGGGATGTAAGGAATTGTAGCTCAAACGGGTTGTGTTCAGAATTGCATTTAGGAATGTTTAGGTGAGGGATTTCTAAGTTTCAAGGGATTGAGGTCAAGTTAGCAAGGAATGAATCACATAAAGTTGATAGATGCTAGTGAATCTGAAGCCATAAATCGATATTCAAAACCTCATATACTGTGTAATATTTATTAATAGTACCAATCTTAACCAATACTGAACTTAAAAATTGAACACAAAGAAAGAAACGAAAGCAAAGAGAGAGAAGGAGAATGCAGAAGAAAAACTATTAAGCTTTAATTGATGAGTAAGATAGCATACATCCACTGATTTATATGCAGTAGCCGTTACACCTTGATTTTCACAAACTAACAGACTTCTTTAACAACCTAACAAAGCTCCAACCAATCTAACTGCTCTATGAAAAGACATGGACACTAGCCAATACAATTGTGGCACTTGTACATTTTTCATTTCTTCACTTATCATCCACCCTTAATCTCAGCTGGGGTATTCAAACCTGAGATTGCAACAGTGTTTAACAAATGTTAGTCCATGCAGTTTTTTGGTGAGAATGTCTGCTATTTGTTCTTCTATTGGAATGTATTATACCACCAAGTCTTTTCTTTGCACTCTCTCTGGTGAAAATCTATGTCTAAATGTTTGATTCTAGTGTAAAACACTGGATTGGAACACAAGGCCAAAGCAAAAAGGTTATCACAATGTAACATTGGTGGTTCATCAATAAATTGATGTAGATCTTTTAACAGAAGCCTTATCCACACCATGTTTAAAGCACAGTGTGCAAAAGCCTTGTACTCTGCCTTTGTAGAACTTCTGGACACTGATGCTTGCTTTTTTTATTGTCATGATATTGGATTGTGTCCCACATAAACCACAAATCTCGTGACTGACCTCCTTATGTTGGGATCAGCTGCCCAATCAGAATCTGAGAAAGCGGTAATTGATGAATCTGGTGAAGCTGCATATGTTAAACCACACTGTATGATACCTTGTACATATCTCAATATTCTTTTTACAAGAGCAAAATTATATTTGTTGGATCGGTCATATACTGACATGCTACATTTACAGCATATGATAGATCAGGTATAGTAAAGTTTAGATACTGAAGTGCACCAACTAACTTCTGCACTCAGTAAGATCAGGTAATAATGTAACCTCAGATGCTAATAGTTAAGTATATGGCTTACATGGAGTTATAGTTGGTTTCCAAGTATCCATCCCATCTTTGTGTATCAAGTCATTTGCATACTTGGACTGATTAATGAAGATATCACCATTGTCTTTATACTGTATCTGCAATCCCAGAAAATATGACAACTTGCCCATATCTTTTAACTCAAACACTCCACTAAGTTCTTGAAGAACGGCTTGAACTTTGACAAAATTAGACCATGTCAATATAATATCATCTACATATAACATTAGAGCAATATAGCATCATATCCATCATGCTTGACAAATAAACAGGTATCAGAATGTGACATTTGGAATCCCATTCCAGACCCTGTGAACTTTGCATTCCGGGCTCTTTGTGCCTGTTTCAAACCATACAGTGACTTCACCAGTTTACAAACATGATATGGATGTGTAGAGTCCACAAAACCCTGAGGTTGCTTTATGTATACCTCTTCTTTCATTTCTTCATACAAGAATGCATTTTTTATATCAAGTTCTCTCAATTCCCACTTGTGATGAGCTGCAAGTGAAATGATTAACTTGATTGTTGTATGCATCACAACTGGACTAAATGTCTCAAAATAGTTTAGGCCAAGTCTTGAGTGTACCCTTGAGCCACTAAACGAGCCTTATATCTTGAAATTGATCCATCAGGGTTTCTGCTTTGACTTATATCAGGGTTCTTCTTCAACTTATATCTTAAAATTGGAACTGATACCATGAAGAAGTTGGGGTTCCATCATAAAACCAATTGGTAATATAGGGAGTAGCCCAACTACTTATAAGCACATGCAAGGCCCATTCTCTCATCGATGTGGGATCCATTCTCAACAAGCCCCTTCACGTGTAGCGAATTTTCAAGCTTAACACGTGGACAACACAACTCAGGTGACGTGGAGCACATGTGGCCATTGGGCTTCACACGTGAGACGTCCTACTCTAATACCATATTAACAGTACCAATCTTAACCAATATTGAGCTTAAGAATTGAACACGGAAAAAGAAACAAAAGCAAAGAGCGTGAAGGAGAATGAGAAGAAAGACTATTAAGCTTCAATTGATGAGTAGGAGAGATTACATTCACTACTTTATATGCAGTAGCCATACACCTCGATTCTAACAAACTAACAGACTTCTTTAACAACCTAATAAATTCCTAACAAAGCTCTAACCAATCTAGCTGCTCTATGATGACATGGACACTAGCCAATACAATTGTGACACTTGTACGTTTTCCATTTCTTCACTTATCAATATTTAGAAAATTGAAACCATATATATGAACAATTTTGTAAATCACCTTAAACCACAAAGGTGTAAAATATAATTGGGTAAATTACACTTTACCCCCTCAGGTTTTGGTGTAATTGCAACCTCATACATCATCTTTAAAACATTTCAATTTCATACATTTTTTATTATTTCATTTCAACTTCATACAACCGTCTCTTTTTCTTTTAGTCATTCTGTCAACTGCCTACGTGGTTGTAGCAGTTCTGACATGTGGATAAAAAAGTTAATTCTTTATTCTAATTAGAAATTCATCTAAAAAAATTGGAAAGATAATTGAATAATTAAAAATAATAAAACTTCCAAAAACACCCAGAACTTCCTTTCTCTTCATGGTCTTCCATCGCCACTTGGTTTGTCATCGTCTTCATCTCCCAACTGAACGATGAGAACATTGACGAGGATGAAAAAGAGGTCATGCCAACTTAAGGACCAAGAGTCCCAGCAGACGCTCGACCTCGAATGTGATGAATCCGCAATCTTGCCTCTGACAGAATGTAGAGTCGTCCAAAAGTCATCGAAGGTGAGCTCAAACTCGTGATTTTCATCGGCACTGAACCTAAAGTCAAAATCCCCAAAACTCATATTTCTCTGCACCTTCGATTTTGTTGCTGGGTGCGTCTCGTGGTTTCGATCGAGGCCAATTCGAGGTTAGAGTGAAAGAATGAGGAAGAGAAAGAGATGAAGGAGGCCGCCGGGATTAGGTGGGAGGGCGACAATGATGTGTAGGGGAGGGGCGATATGTTCCATCTTTTTTCTTCTAAGTAATCTATCTCATATCATATATATATATATATATATATATATATATATATATATATATATATATATATATATATATATATATATTATTTTCGGTTGATTTTGTGTTGAAAACAAATATGGGTTTTTTTGGGGGTGGGTTGTTTGATATCCTAGCTGCTGGTTGTTTTAAGGTGGGGTTGGGTTGCAGGTGAGGGGAATGAGAAGGTTGAAGGTGAATAGAAGTAGTGCCGGGGCCCATTATAAATGTTTAAAAATATTAACATAAATTTTTTCTTAATTATTTTCTTGGGTAAATTACCCAAAACTACCTCAACTATTAGGCCAATCACAATTTCATACCCCATCTTTAAAAAATGTCAATGTCATACCTCATCTATGAATTTATTTCAATTTCATACCTTATGTCAATTGTCTGTCCATTTCTTCGTTAAATGCTGATGTGGCTTGAGGCGGGACCTACTTTCTATTAAATTTTTGATTTAATATTTAAAAAAAATAATTAAATATTAACTAAATATTTTAAAAAAAACAAAAAAAACTAAACCCACACCCAGATCCCCTTCCCCCTCATGAAACTTCTCATCACCCTTCTACCTTCTCTCCACCGCGTCCCACCCAACCCTCTCTCCTCCGATCCTACACCCAAATCTTCAAGTCAGTCTTCACCCATGGATTTCTTCAAGTCGGTCTTCTTCGACGACCCCTTCCCTCCGACGATCTGCACCCAGACGCCCAAAACGACGACATCGACCTGAACCCGGACTGGGAACTAGACCGTAGTCCGCGTCCGAATTACGGCATCGGGGCATGAAGCTTCAAAGGTCTGATTTGCGACGAAGTCCGAGTCTGTCATCCCGAACTACCACTACGATCTCGAGGAGTTCGGGTTCGAGTTGAACAATGAGACAACAGTGATCCAGGAGAAGGCTTCACGCACCGTCAAGGATCTTCTTGGTTCGCTCGAGGTCGGTTTGTTGGTGGCTCAGGATAAGAGATTAAGTAGCAGTGGGGTGGTGAAGATGGAGGAAGAAAGGCGGTGGTGGGGTGGTGAAGGAAGGTTTGGGGGGGGACGGGTCGATGGGGAAGATATGGGTGTGGGTTTTGTTTTTTGTTTTTTTTTTTTTAATTTAAATTTTTTTAATATTTAGTTAATATTTAATTTATTTTTTTAAAGGATAAATTAGGATGAAATCCCCAACCACCAATATCCTTTGATTGAAATCCAATTGATTTTAAATTTTTGATCAAAGTCCTTCAACATTATACACATCAGCATATTTACATTTAAAACTTTATGCCACCCTTAAATGTAATTAATTCATTTCTTTTCAAAATTTCATAAGATTATGAGAACTAATCAATTCCTACATATTAGGCAAAACAAAATATGTTTTGGTACATAGCTTTTTATTTCGTTTATATCTTAGTTTGAATTCAAGTTATTTCTTTAACGGGTACATGTGAATTTAAATGTACCCATTGATGCATTTGGGATATTTGCACCCATAAACATGTTATGGTTTTTCTAGACTTGTTACATATACAATTTGTATAACGTGTATATTTGAATTCCACATTACAATTGGTATATTCTTTCTCACAATTCCTTTGTTGGAGTACAATTACAGTGGGTACATATAAATATGAGATAATAGGGTACAAAGATGAACACAAAAGGCAGGTTTAATTTGCACTTTGTGGGTAGAAAGACAAAAGAAAGTTTTGGTTCATGGGTACAAAGATTGAAACATAAACAATTGTACGGCAAATATACTACAATTAACGGTGTTATGATTTTGAACTCTAATCAACTTTTGGATTGCTTGGGTGATTTTACAGAAGAAAATTGTGTGTGGGTTCTAGTTGGCTAGGTTGTAAGCAGTGCAGATTATTTCAAATTTGAAAATCAAATTAAACTGATATTTGGTGTGCCTAATATCACTGATATGTGAAATAAATTTGGGATAATTTGGAGGTTAATTAGATTGGATAATTTGGAGGTCTCAGTGGAAAGGTTAGTAATTTAAGGTGCATATATGTTCATCGTTAAGGTGAGCTAGCATAATGTAATTTATCACAATGTAATAAATGGAGGACTTGAATCAAAGTTTTTAAACTAATAAGATGTGAGTCTATAATATATGATCAAGAGGGACTGGAAACTAAGTGTCCCTTTTTAAAATATTTAATCAGTTTTTTAATAGAAAGTGGGTCCCGTCTCAAGCCACGTTAGCATTTAACAGAGGAATTGACAGACAACTGACGGAATGTACGAAATTGTAATAAATTCGTAGATGAGGTATGACATTGACATTTTTTTAAAGATGAGGCATGAAACTATGACTGGCCCAATAGTAAAGATAGTTTTGTGTAATTTACCCTATTTTCTTTCCTATGTGGCATGTTAGTGAAATCCACGTCAGCAAAAATGTAGGTCTTACAAATGCCACATCATTATTTAACAATCAAACTAACGGTTTGACTAACGAATATATGAAATTGCACCAAAACATGAGGGGGCACAGTGTAATTTACCCACTATAATTAGTCCAAAAAATAATGATTAGCTAATATTAGTGCAGGAGTCACTCTAAAACAAACGAAGCTGAATTACGATGATTGTAGTTGGAATTCACTTAGAACTTTAAACTTAGCAAGAGGAAAATGAGGGAGAGCAATTTATATAGAACGTGTTCATTATCGTATGTAGTTTTGTTTTAATGACTGTAATAAAGACGTTATGGTAAACGTTGAATTCATTTCATATAAGTTTTTTTAATAAGGAAGAAGGAGTGGTCACACTCACACTCTATATTGGATCAGAAATAGTTAACATGCATCATAAACAGATTAGGCAATATGCATCCAAAAGTACTCCCTCTCATATAACTCTGTCAAGTCTCAACTCAAATAGATAGTTAGCTAGATATCCTACGGTAGTACCTGAATAGCATATGTTGTCCAATAAATCAAAACCCGGTTTTCCATAAAACCCACTTTTGCTTTCCAATCCCGGTCCCAGCATTCCTTGCCTGCCCTCGCCACTTCATAACCCACTTTTTTTTAATCATTATACTTCCTTACCCCTCACCCCTTACCACTTACCTTACCCTCCTACCCCTCTTTCTCTCTCTCTCTAAATTTCTAGCTCTATATATGTTAGCCATTGAGGTATCGAGTGAAAGTATATAACCTATCTACAAAGCAAGGAGTGGTTGAGAAAGAAGAAAGTGCAATTTGTAAAAGCTGCTGAGCTTGGTTTGTTCAAGGAAAGGAGGAGTTTCTTAATTCGGTGATAACTGCATCCAGGTGATCATAACTAAGCGACATGACGAGCTGCGTCGATGTTGCGACTGAGCAACTCTGTTACATCCCTTGCAACTTTTGCAGTATTGTTCTCGCGGTATCGATCTCTATCTATCTATCTATCTATCTATTCATACATATCTATGACGTTTTCCTCTTTCTTCTTTCTTTAATGGGAGATCTGCTTTTCAGTGATCTTCTCAAGACCCACTGCCTATCTTATTTCTTCCAAATATCCTTCTAGCATATATACAAGAAGAAAAAACAAAGCCGATCCTGAGAAATTGAACAGCAGGCTTGGGTTGATTTGTGATCAGGGTTTAGTGTTATAATTTATTTCAGTGGTGAAATCGAATAGTACGCAATTTAATAGTTTTACAAACAGGGTTTCTTTTTTAATCAGCGAGCTAGGGTACGTATATAGTCAGGTCTCCATCGTTGGACTTTACTTTTCTTTTTTTGCAGTCAAAGAAAAGTCATCATACCTGAAGGTCCTCCTGAAACGCTTAAGACCACACAGAGAGAGAGGGAGAGATCTAGACTCTAGAGAGAGAGAGAGAGTTGATTGTTTAATTTGTGTTTTGTAGTTATAAGTTAGTGGTGCTTCTTTTTAACGTAAGAAACAAGAGGGTTTGAGGATAATCCACTGACGAAGACAAGTCCTCCCTTTGATTTCCTCACTTTGTGACCTTTTTCGTTTCTAAAAACACTGCATCGTCTCGTCCAAACTCATTACCTTCTTTTATTTCTGATAACCTGATGGTGAAAACAGAAAATGAAGCTTTCTTCTGGCACTATCTATTATGTTCTTTCCTAAGAAAACTCCCCTTATAGCAATCAGTTGGAAAGGAACACACTTTTTCTTCTCCATCTTTAGGTTTTCGAATCTCACCTAATCTCCTTTATTATGTGTTTTTAAGGGGAAAAATTAGGGTTTAGTGCTTATAAATAATTTGTAATCAAATTTACACCTTTTCATACAATTACCCCAAATAAATAATTCATTTTCTATCTAGCAGTACCCAATTCGTACTTTCTTCTTCTATTAATTTCTGAGAAATGCATCTTTGCATTTACTTTGATCCGGGTTACTCATGCAGTCCTGATGCGCAGCTTTTAAATCGGTGTATGATAATTTTTGGGTGAAGTTAACGAGTTGAGAAACATATAACTAAGATGATGCATACTTTATAAATGGGCTCATATAGAGGTGATGATTTGTGTCTGCAGGTGAGTGTTCCATGCAGCAGCCTATTTGACATTGTGACCGTCCGATGCGGGCACTGCACCAATTTATGGTCCGTGAACATGGCCGCTGCCTTTCAGTCACCGTCCTGGCAAGATGTTCAGGTGTGCTTTTCGCCCATTTATTTATTGATTTATTTATTATTTAGTAATTCCAAGAAAATAATTAATCATTCAATTAAAAGACTTAATACAAGAACCGCCTCTGAAATCTAGGTCTAGCTTCTTCTGGGTGTTACTTCTTTTTTTAGGAAACCGAAGACTCGAGGATCTAACATAGATCGAGTATTTCAAAGCATTTTGCAGTAGTGCAGAAAAACTAGCTAGGTTGCTCAGACAGCAGCCGCCATAACCCATAGCCCAACACCTAAACTTTTGCTTTATTAATAGGTGGAGGTCAGGGCTTGAACCCTCCTGACGAGAATTTTTTGTTTGTCTATCTGATCACTTCATGTTTAACATAATATGTGTAGACACTATAATTATTATATTTTTAATAATATTTAATGAAAGGCAGCTTATTAGTTTGGTAAAATGGTAACACCGATGTACAATTTTTTATACACAAAAAATATCTCTCCCATCTAACCCTTAATCAGCATTTTATAGTCTCCTTTTCTTTTGCTTGATTTGATTGACACGATTAAATGACAGGGTTCTTAAGTTCAATGGTTTATTTTCCATCAACTTTGTCCTCTACTGTGCAAACACAAACCTTACAGAGTTTTTTTATTTCTTTTCAAACCAACTGTCAATCTGGGTTTTATATGCTTTATTTTATATGACAGTCTTAACTGAATCAGTCCTATCAGTGCTGCTTTTCTTTTCGTGCTCCCCTCTCCCCCTTAAAAAAAACCGAGCCCGGCCACCTGGCAGGGTAGCTAACTTAAACTAGCCCTATATTAATCGGAAAAAAAAAAAAAAACTAGAAAAGTTATGTATATATAAAAAACTGGTTTCTTAGGTTTATCTAATGGAGGCAGATTGTCTGTCCGTTTGGGTGCCTTTTTCATCCTCTCTTATTTGTGGGGTCACGGTTAAGTCACATCAATATTTTATATTTTTAATGTTTTTTCTCTTATTATTTTTATAAAAAAATTAATATAAAATATTGACGTAATTTAACCATGACCGTACAAAATAGCAATCTGCCTCCTTATTTAATTTCATGGTTGGTATTCAATTAAAAGCTATGTATATATTTGATGTTTTCAACTGTTGCAGTTTAACTAATGAATACCGTTCTTATAAAAAAAAAAATTGATCTGCTTGTTTTTGTGTTATGCATTTATTTACTTTTAGGCACAAAACTACAACTATAACTCTCAGAATTACCGGATTGATTCGGGCTCCTCTTCCAAATGCAACAAGAAGAATGCAACCAGAGACCCAACTTCAGATCATCTCACTGAGGAAAGGGGTGTGAACCGACGTGAGTCATCAATTAATCATCCCATAATTTGTAAAAATAAAAGATAATTATGCATATAATATATATGCCTCTCTTTTATTGCTAATGTGTTTGCGTGCCTCTGTGTAGTCTAGTGTCGACTGTTGCTAGAATACATACTGATAAAAATGGTCTGAGTTGTTATTTTCCATTTCAGCTCCCGAGAAGAGGCAACGTGTACCTTCTGCATATAACCAGTTCATAAAGTAACTAAACCATTATAATTTATACCTAATATTTTAAATTTTCTTTTCTTTTAATTTGTTTTGCTTATAATTAATTAAAAATATGAGTATTGATTTATTACATTGATAGGGAGGAGATTCAGAGGATCAAGGCTAATAATCCAGATATTAGCCATAGAGAGGCTTTCAGCACTGCTGCCAAAAATGTAAGTGGACATGCATTTGCAAACTAAGTAGGAATTGACCAAAAAAAAAAAAAAAACTAAGTAGGATTATATCCCCTTCAAATTTTCTTATCTTCGGTTCTCACCTATTTGAACGGTTACAATTAAGTCATGTCAACATTTTATGTTGATTTCTTTATAGAGAGAAAGACAAAGAGAAAAGTGAGAGGGGAGGGAAGGAGAAGAGATTTATAGTGGAGAGAATCCTACTCTACTAGTTGTTTTTTAGATTATGTAAGCAATATTGATGAACTTGTTCTTTCTTTCTTTTTAATTAGTGGGCGCACTTCCCTCATATTCATTTTGGGCTGATGTTGGAGGCCAACAATCAGGCTAAGCTGGACAATGTAAGTAATTAATTTCACTAATTTATGTGTTTCTAAACTACTTCCTTGGCCTAATTAATTTTTTTATTAAAATAAAAAATATATATGTTGCAGGACCCTGAGAAACATCTTATGTCAAGGGCTGCACTACTGAATAACTGATGGCCACGATAATTTCAGGCAAAGACACTCGGTCATATCAAAGTTGTTCTTAGTATACAAGAATTGCCTTGACTGATCTACTGGGTTGTTTCTTTATAAGGACATTTCAATATCCTTCTTCTTTGTACTTGTCAAGTCCCCCTTATTAGGGTTTCTTTTGCTACGTGACTTAAAATTAAGTAATACGCTGCTTTGCTTAATTTAATTTGTCATCTTCATCAATCTTTGATTTCCTAATGACACAATGACATTATATTAAATAAATTTCCTTTTTGTTAACTTTGATCGCTTCCTTATAATGACAAAGTCGACGTAATATATTCTCTTCTATATCAATAGGGAAAAGAAAAACACACACAATTTTTAGCCTCTTACACATTCTTATTTAATCTTGACTGTTGATTTTATTTAATTTATTCAATTCAATGGCCAAACCTAAAAAGGAGTGTGAAAGTCATTTCCCTATCAATATATATATATTACTTAGTGTACAGTTTGGAACATGCAGAGCTGGTATATTTATGCAGAGTTAGTATATTTATGCAGAATTGTGACCACGTACTATAATATATGTTTACGAAGTACATCATTCCATTAATGGAAATGGACTTTATTAAACATCATACTTTTGTTAAAACTTTATCATCATATTAACACGCTTAATTTGTAGCCCGTGCATGGCATATATAGGAGAACTACGTATATATGTTAATTTGTTGGGTAGGCTTAGCCTATATATGTTTCTTGGTTAAGTTCAGGGTTAAATTTTAAAGCTTTTCACGTTCTACTATGGCTCCTTTCTCTTTTAAAAAAAAAAAAAAAAAAAAAAAAGCATTGACCTACAACTAAAGGGTAATTCTTGGAAGATTAATTATTTAGATCAATTTGGTAAATTATATGACATTGTTGATGATAATTGGATTATTATTTAAGTATTGATTAACGTGTTTATTTCCTATTGGTAACACTCACATGATTTTATAAATTTGGTTTAAAAATTTGATCTACTAACATTATTCACAAATAAAATGTGTGTTTGGTCACGCTCACTTCAGGAAAAAAAAGAAGAAGTAATAGTTTTAATAAGTTTAAGAATCCCATGTCCAAGATTTATAAACACATTCTCCAATCCTCCTCCTTGGTATAATGGTATATATCTCAAACTTACAATACAAAGAGGGTTTTACTAATTTTTTTTTAGCTTGGCTTACAAACGAAAATGTGTAAACCTCATCAATTATTTATTCAAAACTAAACTCATCCATGTAAACTACTTCTTTCTTTTGAAGTGAACTTTAAGGGCTAACTACAATTTACACTCCCAAGGGTGAGGTGATTTTCGAAATGGGAGTTGCCCTCTAAATTTTTAAAATTGTATCAATTTACCCAATTACGGATTTTTTGCATACCATGTCGTGAATTTAACAAAAATTCAAATAATTTATTAGACAAGATATATATTGCTACACTTTCAAAACTTTAAGAAGAAATATGTGAGAAAATTGAAGTATAAGGGGTATATGATTAATTGTAGTTAGCAATCTGCTTATGTTTCACTGCAGCTAGACCTAATAGCTAGTCATCATCTGCAAAAACAGACTGATCCTTTTCCTGGGAATCCTAGGGATCACGTGATCGTGACTGTTCATCGTACATCGTGCAATTAGTTTTTGTTAAGTACTATTTATATTTAATTTTAAATTTTAAATTTTGAAATGATTTCTGACCGCACGATGTACGATGAACGATCACGATCACGGGTTTCCTAGGATCCCTAAGAAAAGGATCCGAGGATCCTTTTACTGCAAAAACCACTTTATATCTATACAGACTCACACGTGTCCCTATTGTACCCTTGGTTGAAGACACATGGTTTGAGAGTAAAATTCCAACCGTGCAGCAAGCATATCAACAAGCTAAAGCTACCAGGACCTTACATAATTTGTCCAAATTTCCTTCTGAATTATTGCATGTAATGTGATGATGGGGAAAGAGAAATTAAAGGGTATTATTTCCCTTCATTTTTTTCTTCTTTCAAAATTAAAAGAAGGCAAATATCTAAGAAAAGCCATTGTCTGTCCAAGCATGGACTGCAACTCATAAATATTATGACCCTCTGTGAAAAGGAATTCATGGACCACCATTTTGGTTCTGAGCCAAAGCACTAAAGCTTGTTAGCGATCATCAGGAAGCACTTTAAAAAAAATTTCTTATTTAATTTCTTCAAGGAGTTGCTTCCAACTTTGATCTTATTTAGTCAATAATAATGAGTTTTATCTTTGAAAGTAAGACTTTTATGTTCATGGTAATTATACAGTTTGACACATGTGAAAAAACTTTTTCTTTTTATATTTTTGATGAGTTATATTTGCAATCATTATTTGCACGGATGAAGAATGACTCGTTTGATAAATGAGGTAAGAAGCTAGCTTTTGATACAAGCGACATTAAGGGGTTAGAGTTCAGGCTAACTATAATTAAGTATCGAACTCGTCAATCATGAAAGTTGAACTTGAGACCTCGTATTATAAGTGAAGAATAATGGTATTACTAGATTGTAATGACACTAACCAGCCCAATTTAAGAAAATTTAGAAGAAGAAGGGAGTGAAATATCTAGGGTTGGGGTGGTAGATATTGAAGAGGGGACCATTGGATGTCCTGCGGATCTTGAAGTGGGTTACGGTAGATTTCCGCAAGCTGGCAAGTTTTCATTTTTCCCTTTTTTTTTTTTTTGTAAAAGAAGGTAACGGGAAATATATATTTTATACATATAGTACAATATGGTGGAGCTGGTGGTGGTGGGGTGGGCAGAGTAATACGGCTGAGAGGTTGCCGCTCAGCTCTGACGCCCTCCCACATTTCTGACATTTAGAATCTGAAACGTCAATTTCATGCCTGTTAAGCATTCATCTCATTTCATTGTCATTTCACCTCTGACTTCCCCCCCTTCCCTTCCGCTCTCTCTCTCTCTCTCTCTCTCTCTCTCTCTCTCTCTCTCTCTCTCTCTCTCGTTTGGAATGTTGGTGTCCTCCGAGGGGAGGGGTTTCCAACCCTAATTTACGTGCTGCGGGACCCCATACCATATCATGAGGTTCATGATGATCACGAAGGTGGGCCCCACAGGGTGAGTGACTGGCTAGTAAGCTGAAAATGATAGAGAGAGAAGAGAAGGCTAAAGACGACTAAAGTTTCTTCAATACGAAAAACTGAGGCAACATGTGATTCCTATGGCATCTTGTTCCGTGTCTGGAATGCATTTGTTCATTACAATAAATTCTCTATCTCCCATTTGTCCAATGTGTGTGGTGACAAATTTTGACAAGTACGTTTGTCGGAAACCCTAGCATCACTCGTCCACACATACGAGAATTAATGTGGGTCGTTGATGCAAGAGTTGGTTCCCCGCATCACCGGACCACAGTCATTCACGAGCCACAACACAATTCTTCACACATACGCAAGTTATTGTAGGTCGTTGATGTCAGTGAGTTTCTGAACGCATCAACAACCCACATGCACTCTTAAGGCAACTGATGCATGCTAGCATATATAACTTATCTTTATATGTAGGTAATGTACACACAGTTGTGAGTCATGAGTGCTTCAATTCACCTACCATGTATGCATGTTGATTGTTCAATCATATCATAAAAGAAACAGGATGAGAGACATAACGCAGGACCATTTGAAGGACATTCATGATCAATTACGCTGACTTTTGAAATTAAAACATCATGCGACTCTCTATGCTTCTGCAGAGGCTGATCCATGCGCTGGCTCTCTCACCACATCAAATTAAATGCCCTTCTATGTGTTGTCAAGTATCCATTACAATTTGAGTAATGCTATTCTTACCACAATTTTATACCATATTTTTTTACCATCTTAGGTGGCAGATGAGTTAGACAAGCCACATCATTTAATTTCAATTTCAATTTTTTTATTAATTAATACACTTAAATAAGGAAAATTGTAGACTTCAAGTCTCCCACTGGCGTTAATAACTTAATTGGGTATGAACCCTAATCCGATAAACAAATTTGAATTTGACTCCTAATTCTCATGAAAGCTAATATGCGTTATTCAATGAAATCCTTCTTTTAAACCACAATTTATTTTTAATTTTTTTTAGAAGAAGACAAAAAAAATCACTAGATGAACAACCATGGTGTACCAATGAACATCGGAGACGGAAATACTTGAAGTAGAATGAGGATTGGGACTAAGGGGCATGAGTCTGGAGTTAGAAATCAATATATGGTGATTATGGTATACGAGTGAATTCTATAAAGCTTAATCATAATCATGGAAATCAACAAAAATTAATAAAAAAAACTGGCGTGAAAAAGAAAGGGAAAGGAAGAAGAATTGAAAGGGGAAGGAAGGATGAGACTCCTCGTATACCACAATTATCATTTAATTAACCATCATTTTATTAGTTATTGATTAATTGAATAGTTTTTTAATGAAAATTAAATGCTAATTAATTTAAATGATGTGGTTGTCCACATCAGATGCCATCTAAGGTGGTATACAATTGTGGTACAAAAACATGGTAAGAATAACATTATTGTTACAATTTACACTACTGTCGTGCTGGTTCGAAAACTCTAATTAAGGTCGAGTTCCATGGTGAGTTGTGGTTTGAAGTGAAGAAGGTTGAGGAATGAGGCGAAGCCGCCACCGCTGTTGCTACTGGGGAGGGATTGGGAGGGGGATGGAGAAAAAGAGGGAGAGGTTTCAAGACATAGGAAGAAAGAAAAGAGAAAAAAAGAGTGAGAAAAAAATAAAATTAATAATAAAATAATATCAGTTTTTTTAATACCAATTGCGGCAATTTATTTTAGGGAACTTTAACGAAAAACACCCGGTACTGTTCACTTTAACGAAAAACCACATTTTTACACTAAAATTAAAAGTCAATCATGGTACTATTCACTTTACCCTTTATTTTGTCCTTATCATTAAAACTCAAAGTTTTCAAGCCATTTTCATTAGTTTTCCTTTTATTTTATAGAGAAGAGATGTACTTAAGGATAATACAATAGGCAACCTAATTGGGCGGACAATTATTGCCCTAAAGTGTGGAAGTGCTCTAAAAGTAGTAAACATCTAGGGGTACAAGCAAACAAGGAAAATTAGCCAAAACCCACCAATTCATTCCCAATATGACTGTTTGAGTGAGGGAAATTCAAACTCACTACTAAACTACTTGTCCCGCAATTTCACTCCAATTCCAAGGTACAATGAGGCATGGGTTTAGGTAGACAAAACCCTTGCGAAAATCTTAAAGCTATACTCGAAAAGAAATGCTAATGTGCCTTCCTATTAGTTAATAACAGATGGCATCTTTGCCTATTGAACCGAAAGACAACTTCGGCTCATCTGATCCAATGCTGAACTTAATATCTGAAGCATCGTTCTGAATTTCCGCACTTGTAGAAGGGAATGTAAACACAAGGGGATCAGACTTCTTGGATCCAAAATCGTAAGTAGGAACAGCGTATCCATCTTCGTTGGACTGATGCTGACTGCTTGCCAGGAAAGATGGCATAAGGGATGGTGTCGGTAGTTCAGAAAACACTTCAGACGATGTAGAGACAGGGAAACTGAAGCCAGAGCTACTATCAGAAGAAAATGTCCATTTTGATTCGGGCTTGTCAACGGATATAGAAGGAAACGCACGTTTAGCCCCTGAAGATTGAGATGCAGGCTTCTTTTGTTGATCTAGTACCTCAGAGCCAGATGAAGCAAACTTCGAAAAATCCTGCAAATTAGTTTAGTTAGATCTATTTCTGTTATGTTCGTATAGCTCTAGCAGACTAGCACCATAAGGCAATATTGCTTTTGAGACAATGGGTAAGGAATAAACACCTCATGTGTAATCTTGTTCAGAGATCTTCCATCCCTCCCATCACCAGCAGTGATATTGTTTGCAACAGCCGTGGCTTTTGTAGTGTTCTGCACAGGTGGAATCTTAAACAGAGAATTCCCCTTGTCAGCATTCTCATGTGCAGAA
This sequence comes from Malus domestica, assembly GCF_042453785.1. Taxonomy (NCBI): domain Eukaryota; kingdom Viridiplantae; phylum Streptophyta; class Magnoliopsida; order Rosales; family Rosaceae; genus Malus; species Malus domestica. The sequence goes on from NC_091662.1 coordinate 2,298,888, forward strand.
GTTTTCTGGTTATCTTGATTCATGAGTTTACGAGAATTGAACCCTCCTACAAGAGGTAAGCTATCATGTCCATTCTGGTTGACTGAAGAAACACCAGAAGACGGGGTTTTCTTCCATGCAAAGGCTAGCTTTAACTCTTCTGACTTCTCTTTAGGAGTGGGAGGGTTTCTATCAATGTGCTCCAAGATTGTCCTAGCAATCTGACTAGACTCTGGATGAACAGTTGGCACACCAAACCTGGAAGACTTCCTGTGTGATGATTGGGTTTGGGAGTTCCCACTTAATCCTCCAAGTTCAAAATTCTTGGTGGCAGGCAAGAAGCCTTTGGTAGCACTGGAGTTCTCCACCCGTGAAGGCCCAAATGAAGAGGAATGGACATAAGGAGATCCTCTAGCAGGAGTTTGCGCAGCAGATTTATGTCGTAACCTGCGAATTGGTCCAGCTGATCCATAGCCACCATCCAATGTATCACCCCTTGGCTTCACCAATGCATTGAAACACAAATACATAAGCAATCAAGTTGAGGCCAAAAACATGATTATAAGAACGTCAATTATCATGCAAAATTACATATTAAACTTGACTATAAATGTATGCTGGATATCAAAAAACTATTTGCACACGTGCACTGGCAACTACAGAAACAAACACGTTCTGTGATGCCAAAATCTAACTTAAAATCAATTTCCTAATCTGAGTAATCAACAATACTTGTAATGTAACCATTGGCAATGATCACTGATATGTAAATTTACCTTCCCATATATAGGAGTCTGCGATTGTTTCAATGGAGTAAATACAGTTCTTGGGGCTTTATCATCACCACCTTGTAATTGAGTTAACTGATGACATGCAATAAAGCAAAATTACCATCTGAAGCACAAAGTCTGTCTACTAGAATCAAAATGTTAGAAATCAAAACAAGTATCAAGACCTTTAACATACCTTGGATTTGGATTTTGAAGGGATAGTTCTAGAATAAGGAGTTCGAGGAAGATTATGAAGGCCAAATCTGCCTCTTTCAGTCTGTGGAGTTGAATAATCACGCCAATCCTGTACCATAGAACCAGGCCAGCACGCCGATGGTTTAGATGGTGTTGGAAAAAATGGTTTGGAAGAGAACTCATCGCCATGCAGTGTGGCCATTTCATCTCTTGACACTGCATTCTTAGACGAAGGATCAATTTCTGATGTTCTGCTTCCCATAAACGCTCTTGCAATATCAACAGGTGAAGCACCAACTTGATCTCGCATCTGAAAATTTTAAGAGAAATAATAGAGTCATCTAAGAATATAAGTGAACTACAATCCACAAATATAAAAAAAATAAAAAATAAAAATTCAGTGTATTAATAAGTTAATACTTACCTACCAAATATGTTGTAACTTCTATAAGAAAAAAAATAATTCCCTTTCACGGATATGCAGACTCAAACAGAATGAAAACAGATTGTGCAATTTCACAATTTCACATAAATGTAGATGCGTAACAGAATTGATTCTGCCTGATGACATGTCACAATAAACAGAGCAAGATGATAGTGACACTCACAGCTGACTGTGGTAGAGGGGCTGAGGTTGCCCAAATAGCTTTATTCAAGTCTTCCTGCTTTTCTTCAGATGACTTTGGAATATCATCTGTAATTACAGGCCACTTGGCTTTTTCAGCAGCACTAAAGCTTTGTTTTTTCTTTTTGTGATCCACATTAGGAAGTTCAACAGCCCTCGAATGTATAATTTCCATCAAGTGATTGACTTCATTCCTGGAGAAAGATGGAGTGAGCTTAGAGAGGGCAAGAAAAGACTGGTAAGATAATGCATTTTAAGACCATGACTGTATGCATGGGTGTCCACAGTGAATAAAATTCCAACCTGATCTTTAAATGGAAGAGAAACTTGAATTTCGGTCAATTATAATGGTGGAATCTGATTCACTGTTTTGATATCAGAAACAGGTTTCTCCATTATTCATTAATGCAATCTATGTGGGAAAGCAACCGCTTTATTCACACTTTTTCATATAAGAAACTACTTTATACACATTAACAAGAAGCACTCATTTTAACCAAAACTAAGCTCCACCATTTTGACTCATTAGCATCTTAGTGGCAAACTATTAGAAAATCGATGTTTTATGCATAGCTATAATCATAAATGGAAGAAATACATCACATGCATAACTTGCCTAGAAAACTTTTTCCCCTTCAATAGCTGCTCAATTTCAAAAAGTCCAATATCCTCCGACTGGTCACCCTTCTTATTCCCTTCAAAATCCGAACCACTTTTTAATCTATCGGCTGTTTTGCTAGGGCCTGCTATTTCAGTTATTATGGATATCCCATTCTGCAAAGATAAACGCCGAAGAAGAATTGAATATAAGAAACGATTTTGATGCTGGGAAAAAAAATCATATACAATTAAAGACATAGCCATCCGTAGCTGTCAAGAAGACCACACAAAATAGCGAAAAACTAGGTATGCCTAGATCAGTCAGAAGATAATCTAAATTAATTGTACTTGATATATACCACAAGAAGAAAAAACAAAGAGAAACTGAATCTTATACCTATCACCACATAACATAACAGATGAAAAGGTAACGAATCTGAATTCGAATACTTGTTAATGTCACATAAACAAGATTTTGCATGAAAGAATCACGTATATATGAAAACACAGTCGCATGCGCAACCCGTCAAAATTACAACGGTTATACCAATGACCGAAACTAAAGCACAAAGTGACTTGAGAAACAGAAACTGAAGTTGCTACGTATACACAAAATACAACCCGTGTGGTCTAACTGTTGTACTAAATGAAAAAAGGCCTCACATTTAACTCGGAATTGTCCTCACGATCAGCGATAGCATTTTGTTCCGTCTCCATGTGCTGCTCATCTGCTCCAGAATAACTCATTGAGTTAAAATCCAAAGACTAATCCACAATGTTAACCAGTAATCAGTAAAAGGGTATTCAAAAGCAACATAAAGTGACTACTAAATCCAATCAATTCAACAAAACCAAAGGAACAATCCAATCAATGCTTTTAGTCAATCCAATTACAAAGTAATAAACTTTATTCACCAAAACACCAATAAATTCCCAAAAAAGTAAGGAACAAAAAGTCCAAAACCCTAACAGGGAGAGAATTGGGGCTGACCGTGATGCTGGGCAATGGGCGGTGGTAGGGCATTGAGGGAATTCGATTTGGAGAAGAAAGAGGGGAAGAGCCGAGTGGCGCCTCCAGATATCAGCCGATAAGCCGGATCGACAATACCTGACAGCCACCGCCGCGGTCCCATCGCAGCTTGGTTCGAAGGCGGACGGGAATACGGCGTCCTATTCGGCTTTCGAGACGGTGGCTTCCTCAGCTTCCCTCCCGCACCTCTCTCTCCGTACAGCCCTGCGGAACGCGCCGTTTCGGCGCCGGCCTCCATTCCTCTCTCTCTCTCTTCTCTCTCACTATCTTCCTTAATCCTCTGTGTGCTTTGCACAGAGCTTGTGGTGGATCCGATGTTGAACTCTCGCTTTTTGACTAGCACTGTTCTTCCCTTGTTCTTTGTGGACTCTCTGATGAGAAGCGGAAACTCGGAAACCTGTTTTCTTTTTCTTTTTTTGGATTTTTATTTAGAGATGTATTTAATTAGGATTTTGTGAGATTTTAATTCTTTTAATAAATCTAAGGGTATTTAATTAGAATTTAAAAGAAGTTTATAACATTACAGGTGTATTCAATTAGAATTAGAATTTAAAGAATTTAAGGAATTAGAGGGAATTAGAGAGATTTCGTAGTGTATTTTAAGCATCTACAAATCTCACATCTCCCCATGAGATTTCGAAGGAATTGAATTAAAGTTTTACATAGAATCTATTAGTTAAACTCCATAAAAATTCATAGATTTATGAATCCATTGAAATCTCTCAAATTTCCAATTGAATACACCCCTAAGTTTGTGATTTGGAACTATTGCATGCCAATGTAGAAGCACGCGTTCTTAAAACGGTGCCGTTTCAATTTTTTTATTTTTAGTTAATTGTTCAAATGTTCTTTGTTTTTAACATTTAAGTTGACATATATTAGGGGTGTGTTCGGTTCCAATCGATTTGAGTTTTTGCCGAAATTGAAAACGAAATTGAAATTTCTGTTTGGTTTGGTTTAGTTCATTTTATATTGTTTTTATTCAGTTCGGTTTAATTTTGGTTCGGTTTTGTTTAGTTCAGTTTTTCTATAAAACTAAATTTTTCTAAATATGAAAATTGGTCTATGTTCTACAACTTTGCTTTTAGTTTTTCCATTTCAAACAAAAGTAAAGGAAGAAAAAAAGAGAGAGAAAGAAGATGTAGGAAGAAACCAAAAAGAAGATGCAGGGAAGAAAGATGAGGGTCGGGTAGGGATTAAAAAAGGACTTGATACGCTAATGGTTGGTTTAAAATAAAAACTTAAAACTTGGGTCTAAATTTAAAATTGGACTTGGAATATAAACATTCAATAGTAAATAAATAAATAGAATTAATATATTTAATTCGGTTATGTTTGATTTTTTTTTTAGTTTTGGAATTCGGTTGAATTTTTTTTTTGTTGGTTTTTCAAACTCACCCCTATGTTACGTACCTGAAATAGAAAAAAGATGAATAATGAAGTCCAGGATAGGGGTACATAATTATTTTAGTAGGACGAACACATTGTTATTGTGGTATTTTATGTCAATAATACCATACTTTGTATAAGTTTATTGTCACATGACATTATATTATCTCTAGGCGTCACCTTACTATAAAAGTTGCTCTCTAATTCAAGAAATCCTCCGCTTAGCGAGATCTAAATGCTAATCCATCTCAAAAAAACGTCTACCTTATGGGTTGATTGTGGTGACCAAAAAGAATATTTGCCCAAATATTTTTTCTTTTACAAGAAAGAAAAGAACAAGATTTTTATGTATCACTGTTTGATTTTTCCTATTATATAATATGGAATTAACTTGGCTCCTTAAGATTGAGGACGTGTTTCTTCTCCAGATACTTCGTAGCCGGTTTTCGAAATTTTATGCTTATAATAAAAATCGTTCATATTATAATTATTCAGTAAATATAATCTCTGCAAAAAAAAATATAAATGAGATTGTTTAACCATCGAACTGTTTAAAACATATGCACAGATCCAGTAAAAAAATTACAAACCGTCTATATATTTGCTAAAGTTAATTAATTAAATGATCTTATTTTTAATTGATTTTTTGCATAAATAATCTTTACAAAATGATTTACAACATAAACGATTCTGACCTGAAACACGAAGTTCAATAAATCGGTCACATACTATTTTGAGGAGGAAGTGAATCACAACCATCTAAATATGCAAAGAAAAATCTCTTTTCTGCAAATTTGATGCCAAGAACTCAAAAGCTTTCCTTTCAAGTGTTACATTATTGGTATCTAAATATACCTCAAATCTCAATGGCTTTTTACTCTTTAATGGTACACCACTGCCATCTCCCTCCCTCTCACCTTCTGGAAGAAGAAAGATGAAGGGTGAAAAAGCCTTGAACTCAAAGTCAACATCTAGTCAAGTGTGTTCATTAACAAGCAAAGTGAAGTGTATAATTGAACCCTAATAATGGTTGCACCATTAGCAGAGCATCTTTTTTTTCAGGTACTACAAAAGCATCTTTTTCTCAAAGAATAATGTTTGGGTGTTGAAAGAAGGGCAGCATATTTTGCCAAAAACTCAATTGAAAATTGACACGTGTCCATTTGTTGGAGTGATGTTGGTTCAAGTTTTCGATTCTGTAATCATTTTGTCACGTGTCGAGTTATAATTGGGCACTTATTCATTTCAGAAAGACTTGCTGCTCTTCTTTCAACACCCAATCATTATTCTTTCTTAAATGTGCCTTCAAATACTGCATATGGTTCCTGTTTATAGTACACCTTTTATTATAATTTTAGCGACTTTAGAGATGGTCGTTTGGTACCCATTTATAACAAGACATGTCTTAAACAATTGTTTGTGGAGTTTATGATTAGTGGAAAGACCATTTGTTATTGCTTCTAGAAGAAACATTTTTGCTCATAAACGTTATTACTAGCAATGATTTTGTTGGGAAGAGGTCTTCCTCGAGAATCATCTAACATAGTCAGATGAGATTCTATGACCCATAAGCTATTGTTTTTAAGTTTTTTTTCTAAACATAGCCAGAAACGATTTTTTGGTTGTCAAAAACTGCTTTTAACTCTTGCACAAACCGTCTCAAACATGCCTAAGTATCAAGATAGTTTGCCTTTGCTGCATCAAATTGCACGAATGCATATGTAAGTGTAGGATCAATGGTGATCTCTGAGTAGCACTATGTTCTGCCACTTGTGTACAGAAGCATCAAGAATAACAGCAACAGATAGTGGAACTCGAAAGAAGATCGGTTTCACTTAACCAGTGAATATGAATCCCTGAAAGTAGAGAAGAAGAGAATCAAGTTCGTTGATGGCTAATCAAAACCAACCAAATGTGACACCGGGAACACACATATAGGTCCCTCTTCTTTCATTTCACATTTAACATCGATCGATAGAATGATCATTCTTAAAGTCTCTTGACAGAAACAGGTTTTGTCTCTCCTCCAATGAATTTCCATTAGTGGTGAAATTTCATGTACTTGTAATACCACCCATCCGTTGATGTCCCTACTCAGCATAATTATCTTCCCTACATGAATGAGATAGCCACATTGATGCTGATTCCAGATCTATCAATCAAATCAAGCACATAACTCTACTAATCATATCACCAGGTTTATACAACCATGTGTTTATCTCTCTCATCACGTCCTAACTGGCTCAGTTTAGCTAGAGCTAGGATCTATCGAGCTTTGGATATTCCTATCTTGTCAAAAATCGCTTTGCGATGTTTAATCGCTCCTTAAAATGGTGTATTATAACTTCCGACGCAGACCAATAGGCCATCTAGAGCTACAAAAATGGAAGGTGGAGTAAAGGGTGTTGAATATCAAGCCCAGCCAAGAGATGCTTACAAGATTGCTTACATTATTCATTTCTTGCTGGGAGCAGGCAATTTGCTTCCTTGGAATGCATTCATCACCGCCGTTGATTATTTCGGGCATCTCTATCCCACCAAGCATGTCGAGAAGGTCTTCTCTGTCGCTTACATGAGTTCTTCGGTACTCGTATTGCTTGTGATGATGACATGGAGTGGCTGGTGGGAGAAGATGAGTCCTAGGCTGAGACTCAGCTTGGGATTTTCTCTGTTTATTCTCTCGTTAATGGTGGCTCCAATTACGGACTGGCTTTCGGGCAGTTCTGCGTTGAGCAGTGGGAGAGCTAATGCAGGTTATGGCGTGACAGTTGCATCAGTTGTAGTGTGTGGCTTAGCTGATGGCTTGGTAGGAGGAAGCTTGATGGGATCCGCCGGAAAGCTTCCGAAAAAATACATGCAAGCTGTTTTTGCAGGAACCGCTTCTTCAGGTAACTATAAACTACGTACACAAATTTACACCTTCATGCTTTACTTTTCCAATCCAACATTGTTCTGATCCGTGCAGGACGTCATGTCTTTCTTAAATACATAGCGTATAAAAATAGGACGCATTGAGAAAACTTCACTTCTGATTGTATTGGCAGGTGTGATAATTTCTCTGCTGAGGATTTCAACCAAGGCGATGCTTCCACAAACCCCGAAAGGACTACAAACAAGCGCGCACTTGTACTTCATCGTCAGCACCATATTCCTCCTGTGCTGCTTGCTCGCCTGCAACTTGTTATACAGGTTGACAGTCATGCAGGAACACTGCAGGCTTGCTCAAGACGAACCTTATTGCGCAAGACCAAAATTTTGGGACGTGGCGCGAAAAGTCCCCTTGCCAGCTTTTGGGATTTTCGTAACCTATACAGTGACTCTGTCGATTTTTCCAGGATTTATTGCCGAAGATCTCGAATCCAAGCTTTTTCGAGATTGGTATCCTATTTTGCTGATCACGGTGTACAATGTTGCAGATTTAGTGGGAAAATCATTGACTGCAGTATATCTTCTAAAGAGCATTAAAAGGGCAACTTTGGCTTGCATTGCAAGGCTCCTATTTTATCCAATCTTCACTGCTTGCCTCCATGGACCGCCATGGCTGAAAACTGAAATTCCAATGGGGGTTCTCACATTTATGCTTGGATTGACCAACGGGTATCTGACAAGTGTTCTCATGATGACTGTTCCGAAAACTGTGCTGGCTTCTGAAGCGGAGCTATCTGCCATTGTCATGGTGGTGTTCCTTGGAGTTGGCTTGGTTAGCGGCTCGGTTCTCGGGTGGTTCTGGATTTTATGAAATTCCTTTGTTAGAAATGCTAAAAACCCTGTCAATGTATGTAAGCTCGTGTCTCTGTTAGAAGTGTTTTCGTAGTCCGATGACTTAGCCCTGGTGTGTAGTTCCGTAGTCCTGCTTTTGAATCAAAAACTTGCCTCTGCCACTTTCCAATATTTATTTACTTCGCTCAAATGAACTCAACTAACTCGAAATTTTGATAACTCAACTCTCGAACAAGACTATATCTGTCAAGTAAAATACAAGAAATTTTATGAAAAAATTTAACGGGTTCTTCTTGTTGACAAGTTGTGCTAAACGCTTGACGCAGGCTGTAAAGGCGCCTGACTTTTGCGCTGTGTCATCGGTAGACTGCGCTGGAGTATAAGGTGGAGTCGGTGAGCTTCTTGGCATGTTGCCTTTCCCTAACCAATGTCATAACACCACTCAAACCCCAAGAGCTGAAGGGTTTTGCAGGCATCATGCTCGGCAAAACCATCTGCTGCTTTAGACACGATAAACTTGTCAAATTCACCGTTCTCCACCACCTTTTGCTGAACCCTTCAAGCAATCTGCTGCTTTAGTTCTGTTTTTCGAGTGAGGGAGACGATGGTGAAAGCATTCATACTCCGGATGTGGTCAATCGTCCTTCGAAAATGACAACAGCGAGGCGTTTTCCATTTTTTCGGGTTTGATTAAGAACTCGATTTGTGCGTTTTCTTGTGTTCTCAATCTCTACTTAGGTTAGTTTGATATTACTCTGCTTTGAAAAAAAACTGCTTCTGTTGTATTATAATGTTGTATTATAAGAATAAGCAGCTGTGAAATAAAATAGTAAAGTGTTTGGTATCGATAATTGTAAAAGTTCTTTTAATATATATATATATATAAGCAGTGCTATGTGTTTAGTAAATATTTATGATCGTAAAATGACAGAAAAAAAAAACTTATGGGCTTTTCTTCCTTTCTGTTTCTTTCTGCCAAAAAGTTCATGGATGTTTCCTTTTTCCTTTCTTCGTTTCCCTTTCTTTCTAGCTTTTTCATTTTTCTTTCTTTATATTTCGTTCTACCAAAATATTTCTAGCTTTTCTTCCATTTTTCATCAACGATCCCTCCTGAAATTTCAAAGTCCTCACCCCCTTCGTCCCTTCGCTTTTCGCTTTCAGTTCCGACGATCTGGAACCTTCATACTCACTCCCATTTCTATTTCCTGCATTTCGATTTCCAAGGCATTACATGTTTTGAATGTGCGGTGGTGAATGGGTAGGTGGGATCTGGGTTATCATCTAGCAGGGAGTGGGTTGGGATCATGGTCTATGAGGTGGCGATGGGTGTATTGGGTGGGGATTGGGAGAGAAATGGGGTGGCGAATATGGGGAGTAAGAAGAGATGGAGGGGATGGGGTGGTGAATCTGGGTAGTACGGCGTCGGAAAGCAATAGAGAAAGGGGGTGAAGTTCAAAACTGGGATGAAGGAGAAAGAGAGGGTAAGGTTGCCATTTTGAAAAATTCATTTAATAGTACTGTTCACCCGTGAATTGTGATAAAAAGCTAGTTTTCCAAAACTAGGTTTTGCTACTTTGCCTTTTTAGCTTTTTTTCACCATAAACTGAAAAAAAAAAACCTGATTTTTAAAGTTTACCAAATACTAAAAAACTGAGTGTGTTTTTTCCATACCTGCTTTTTTTTTAAAAGTTAAGCAAAGCAGTACCAAACTGGTACTAAATCTTTCCAGCGTTCATGCTTGAATTCGATTCATACTGAAATTGGAAGGGAATTGGATTCAAACCGAAATCCGAATGGAACCAACTATTGAATCCTCTCCTTCAAGCTAAGATCAATATAGTTCTGAATCAAATCGAAAATTTCGATTAAGGGTTGTTGCAGATAGAGTTATGCCTTCAAAAATTTCCATTCCATCACTTATTTTTGTTACATTGCTTTTTACAAAGATTTTAGTAGAAAAGATGTTGACAACAAAAACAGAGCTATCAGTTAACATAACCCAACCCAACCCAACCCAATTTATCAAGAAAGCAGCAGCATCCAAAGGATCACCCAAAAAGGTTAAACTTTATACAAACAAAAGGTCAGCCTCTGAACATGTAGATACATATATCTCTATGTATCTATGCAGCAGCAGCTAATGGAGGTGGTACGGGAGGAACTCCATGAAACAAATTGGTTGCCGAAGCTCTGTTATTCGCCCCTTCTTTCAGATTCTCCTCCTCGTCTTCCTCTTCGTCTTCCTCCTCCTCCTCCGAATCCCAGAGGAATTTCGCATATGATGCTAGAACATAACTGCAAACCATCAAATCATAAAACACTGTCAGTACAATTGATTCGCAAAACGTACCAGCATGTTATCGATACATTATATAGACAATACAGATACAATATCGACGGCGCATTACCTATCATCAGGGGCAGCTTGAACAGCTTGATCAAAGTAAGCCTGAGCTCTGGGAGCATCCTTATGAATCTGCCATACCAAATCCGCAAACATTGACAGAACATTTCCGTCGTTCGGGCTCGCCAGAATTGCTCTCCCGCAGTATTCTTCGGCTTTTTCGAAATCCCCTCGAAACTGTAATTTTTGTCATCACAAAACATCATTAGCTTCAATAAAGATTCAATCTTTTGTACTTAAATTTGAAGATTTTGGTATAAATTTGCTTACGTCTTTCAAAAATCGAGCATAATTGCTAAGGAGCATGGGATTTCCAGGATTAGCGTCGATCATTTTCTGGTAGTACGAATCTGTGCTGGCACCGCCTTGATTCGATTCCCAAAACCCATTGCTCCCACCATCTCCTTCGTCCGATCCACCACTCCCTCCGCCATTACCACCGCAGATCTTGCCGCCTCCTCCACCAACGCCACTCCCATCCAAAACGCTCAGCAACCCCCTGTTCTGCCTCAACCCCGCCTCACACCGCTCAAACTCCGCCAATCCCCACGACGCCGTTCCGCCAAACCCAGAAGCAGCAAAGCCCATCTCCATCTCTATCTCCTCTTCCTCCTCTCCTCTCTCCTCAAACCCATTTAACGGGTTGCTAAAGGCCTTTCTTCTCGGCGACGCAGCTGAGAAATCTCTGAGATCGTCCGCGGAGACCGCCCGGGTCAACCTCCTCGTCGAGTCGCTGATCGGCGACAGCAAAAAGGGCGACCGCGACGACGCCGAGAGGATAACGGAGCGAGTTCTCGAAATTTGCGGGACTATTTCCGGTTGCTGATCGGAAAATGTCGAGTCTTTGGAGTGCGGCAGCAATGAATTGAGCACCGGCGTCGATGAGCTCCGTAGAAGCATTTTTCCTTGATATTATCTGCGTCTGAGAAAAAACCCAAATCTCAGACTCCTTTGAAAACCCTAAAATTCCAAAATTCGATCGGAAAGATTGAAACTTTGAGGGGCAGAGAAATCAGGGTTTGCGATGGAATTTGAGAATTTTGCAGGTGGGAGGTGAGGATGGATGAAAAAGGACTATATGGGGAGGTCATATATAGGAGGAGCGAAGGGCGTTGGTAGGGATGAGATCTCAGCCGTTGATTGTCTCTGCATACAAATTGGAGTGAGATGGGATGGTTTGATAGTTGATACTTTGAGGCACGTGGTTTAATTGGCAATTGGGGCCTAGGGGGCCTAGGACGCGTTTGGTGGTATGGCTTGGGTAAAAGCAAAAGCCGAAAAGGGCTTCTGCTTTTAGGCTTTTGAATTTTGATTTGTTTGGTCAGAATCTCAGCGCAAGAATAGCTCAATGGAAACCCTAAAAAAGTGTGGTTTGATCCTCTCCTCCATAGTCTCTAATAAAAGTATGTATAAATAAGGAAAGAGGGAAAATGGAAAAGTCTATCCACCTCATTTTGCTAACTCCAAATTGTGAAGGTTAATTTTGGAAAATGATACTAAAATCAGTAGGTACAAGAATTAGGAAACTTGCATATTTGTGTTTATGGTAAGAGGGGTAAATTCGACATAAATTGCGGGTGGCTCTGTGGTTGGTGACGAATTTCAAATTCGTATTCTACATAACACGTCATGGTCTCTAGAGAAGATTGAAATGTTTTTGTTAGTCTTCCCTTAGTGTAATCGCACATCATTTTCTCATATATTGATAAAGAAGCCAAATTTATTTGCTAAATCTCATGTCAATGTTCAATTCATTTAAATAAGGAAAAATGAAACGTCCATTTGGTATGCACCTGCAATTGCTACATTATTTCAAGCTTAATTTTGGAAAAGATTGCTAAAATTAGTAGGTACAAAAATTAGGAAAGTTGCATAATTTTGTAATTTATAGTGGAAGTAAGAGGCGACCAATGACCTTTTTTCCCTTCCATTTTGTTCCTCGCAACCACCAATGGTATGTTCATTTGAGGTGATGGATAACCAAAGGTCCAAATGAGAAATAAAGGTCAAGAAAACCTGCACATCGTCAACTTGTTCACGACAATCAAAAAAATTATTGTGTTACTACAAGTTTGGATGCAGTTGCATTATAGTTAGTCCATTTATTATAATGGTGGACGACATTGTCTTTGTCTTTATTCTTGTCATTGCCCTTTTTCTTCTTAAACGGGTGGACTTGCACCAAAAAAAAAAAAATTGTGCAAAGTAATTAGTAAGGGCAATTTCACCGTCCTTACCTTTGCCTTGCCCTTGCCCTCCTAAAATGGGTGGACTTGCTCTTATTAATACTTCCGTAGTTTAAGTTATAGTATCAATAAAAATTCATTCATCTTACATAGACGAGTTATAACATGTGATCATATTAGTAACGCACAATAACACTATTCCACAATCACAAACCATGTTCTCGTTTAAAGAAAAAGGTACGTCCAATGGTACATTTATTTCCAAATGATATTACGTACGTCAAATTTGTTTATCAAATGATACCAATATCTGATTTATTTAAACTCCACATTTTAAACTTTATTCAATACTAACAAATAAGATAATGACATGTACGCTAACACATCATTAAGTGAACAAATTTGATGATTCTATCATTTCTAATTGTAAGAGATCCCGTATTTAAATCACTCCTCCGGTATTGATTAAAGAACTTGATAAAATATAATGAGAAGTCAATCAAGAACCCCTAATAATTTGATTTTAGATCAAAAATTTGGGGATGACTACAACACTTATATGTATTGTATACAATCATTATCTGATGGTCATATATATTCATGTAAATATACATACTTAATACAATCTTAATTTAACCGTTGAAATGGTGATTCTATTAAGTACGTTAAACATTGTAGCCAAATCCTGACTGTCTACCAAAAAAATGGGTGGCACCAAATAATAGGCTAATCACATTGTGCTACAGAAAATGACTAACTTTGAACGAACTCTTTGAACAAAAGCATGCAAATCATATTTTGATTAAAAGAATACCAAATGGATATCCTCTCGTACTTATGTGTCTGGAGCAAACGGATTTAGAGATTTATGATCATACATTTTAAAAATTTACAGACACTATTAACATCTTCTTAGCTCATTTCATACAAACCAAAAGTCCGAATCTCTCTCTCCTTATAACGGTCCACATCTTTGAGTCCACTGGCTTTAACTTCGAGATCCGGAGATGATATCGGTTCCTATTTTGGGGAGTGTCTAGCCAAATCTAAAAATAAACGTTTTTTCCCATAAACAAACACGTCCTACCAAATCAAACTAGGCTTCTCCGTAAGCACGCGGGACAGAACCCAATTGCCCACTTCGCATGCCACCAACTTTAAATCAGAACCGTTAGATTTAATGCATGGTGGATCGGACGGCCGGATGGGCACTCGTCACGTGATTCTTTCCCCCTATCCCAAACAACCGGCATTTCTTGGCGCCTTCGATAAAGTAAGGGCCTGATTTATTGCGGGTAAATAGTTTTGTCCCCTAAAAGCTCCTTTGTCTTACTCAAATTCACGATTTTGCCACTAGAACTGTTTAGTGGCCAGGCTTTGCTCGAGCTGGGACCAGCGACGGTTCAACGGTAGAGCTGTGCCGTAGAAGGGCTGGTCATGACGTCATAGTGGACCTGGCAAATTGATCGTATTTGTGTGTTTTCGTTTTATTTATGTTATCTTAATGGATTGTGTCGTGTTAAACATGTTATCTTAACAGATTTTTAACAGATGACTCAAATCCAATTCGTTACCAGGTCATGTCGTTTCGTATCAGGTTAAATGGTCATATAAGAAATTGTAAAACCTAATGTCTATATATGTCAAATGATATCTTATAACTGGTGACATGATAACGACTCAACAGGTTAACGCGTTATTAACGGATTACTCGATAACAACTCGACTCGTAACAAGTTGACCTATAATATGTTATTTTTAAATTATTTCGTGTCAAATTAACAAGTCGTGTAAACAATTATCAAGACTACGTCATAGGCAGGACTTACGGATGGTTCAGCCTATTTGTTTAGTGGGATCCCATGAAAGAACCTTATTTGTCACGGGGCGGCCAACTTGCTCCGTCAAGGGTAAATTTGTTATTTGAAGATGGGGAAGATATTTTGTATCTCATGTGTGTTTATTAGCCGTCATTTCATTCTTGTTTGGTTTCGAGTGTTTTGACAAATCTTGCTTCGTCTTTATGTGAATGATTAATACAACAGAAGCAAATATGTGTGCGTTAAGAAGGTTTTATGTTTTCAGTTTTCACTAATTGATGTTGAAAGAAGCAAATATGTGTGCGTTAAGAAAGATTTTAGTTTTCAATTTTCACTAATAATGTTGAAAGAAGCAAATATGCGTGCGCCGCACATAGAAAAGTTTTTAATTTGCAATTTTCACTAGTTATTATCGAGGTAAATATGGGCGCTTTGCATGTGCTTTTTAGTTTTCGGTTTTCAGTAGTTGAAAGTGACGGGATTGCGGGGAGAGGTTGTATATGTAAGCCAGGTGTGGTGTGCGGCCCTTGTTGCTACAAAGTTTTATAAGTCATGTGAGTGAACGAGGGTCCAAAATTATTAGGTCAAATATGACTCTTCCACAATACTTGCCCATGCAGTTGTGCTAGGGTTGTTTGCGTGCATGGCTCGATCATAGCCGTTGATTATATGGGTAGAATTGACAATCATCATCAATTGTTGTGTTATCTTAGTGGCATAATCTTTGGTTAACCACCAGCATAGGAAGTTCTCATCGTTCCTATAACACACACACACACTTTTCTAACATGCATATGATTCTCAACCGTTAATGTATTGTACGCCCTACTTAATTTAAGGGTTAGGATTCACCCGCGCGTTCATGGGCGGTATTACCTTGAGGAATTTTATTATGTAACTTTAGGGTCATTTAGATTTATTTAACTTTTATGTGATAAACCACAAAAAATAAAAGAATTGTATTTTATCTGTGAAAGATGCATAAAAAGGGACAGAGATCCTAGCCGGATCTCCCCCACTAAGTCCTAAGGATCCGGAGATCCAGCCCTTGAATTTTGATCCAACGGCTACAATTATTATCACTTTTAGAAGGGCAGCCGTTGATCAAATTTCAACGGTCTGGATCTCCAGATCCTTAGGATTTGGTGGGGTGAGATCCGGCTGGGATCTTTGTCCCATAAAAAGGGTGACCTCAGGCCAACAAGACTTCCCGCTTTGCGAGGATCGATAAGGAATATCTATCGTACGCAGCTTTACCCTTACTTCGTAAAGATGCTATTTTCACCTGTGAAAGATGCATGAAGTAGATAATGGTCTTTATCTCTCAAATATGGACATGATTTGGAATTAATTCTCACAAACTGCCTGCATCTCATACCCACACACCATTATTTGGCAAATGGAACCGAAGTATCAGTAGTCTTCAAAGATGACTTGGTGAAGGGTCATTTTCTACACAAGTACTTCCAACTTCCAAAGATGAAGACTCTCAATTTCAAATAACGTAATTAACTACTGCTGTAAAGTTCAAATCTTAATCGTATGTGTAAGCTTATTCCTTTGCAATATCGTTGTTATCAAAATTTACGATCACGATAACTAAATATGCTATATCCTGCAAAAGAAAATTATATTTATGCTAAATGAGAGGTTTAGATGTACGGGCCAATAATTCAAGTGGAGAGGAAAAAAGAAATAACATTATTCGAGGCATCAAGAGGTCAAGATTATAGATTGTAGATTGTCACTAACTTGATGTTGGAATCCAAATAAACGTTAGAAGACTCCAACTTGCAAAAGTTGGGTAGTAGACTAGTGAACAAAATGACTCCTAACAATGCCATAACAAAAGAGATAGAAATCCTATTTAGAATAGACCTCTAATTAGTATAAGGTGGAGTGAAAGAGATACAAAGCAAAAAAATAGAGTGAAAGAGATGGGAAAATTTGACGATCCAATTTATGTGATGGAGATTCCATGCATATGGGTGGTAGTCAAAATATAGACCTCAAGATCGAAAGCAAACAACCAAATTAAATTCAATCCATATAATCTTGTAATATAGACCTCAATATCGAAAGCAAGCAACCAAATTAAATTCAATCCATATAATCTTGTAACACCCAATGGGAGAAATCTAAATATTTCATCTCATTGCATCCTCCAATAAGAATGAAAGGAACTCGTCAAGTGGGATAGTTGGGAATACCGTTCAGTACACCAAGTATCATAATATAAGTGGTTAAATTTATGTTTTCAAGTGTTCAACCACTTGTATACTTGGTATACCAGACTGTGTTCTGTACACTAAAAAATCTCTCGCTAAAAGTGAACAACTCTCACTTGCATTTCTAAAGGGTTTCAAACCATGTCCTATCCTACCCTCGCCACTAGGCTAACTACAATAGCTTAGATAAGAATTTTTTTTAGGGAATTTTAACGAAAAGCTCATCGTACTGTTCACTTTAACGAAAAATCATATTTTTACACTAAAAAGTCAATCCTGGTACTATTCACTTTACCCTTTATTTTATTCTTATCGTTAAAACTCAAAGTTTTCAAACCATTTTCATTAGTTTTTTATTTTTTATTTTTTATCCCTCAGTATCTTTGTTTTAGCTAAATTCCTACATTATCTTCATGTTATTGTTGTTGGCTTGCAATCTTCATGCTTACGATCAGATCACATATTTTGGATTTAACTGCGATTGTTGTATCATTTCAAAGTAATGGATAAAGCTTTGACCAAAAGAAAAAAGTAGGGGTATGATATCCACACATCTCATTTTACTTCTCACATACCTTTTTAATTTTCGGCCGTCAGATCGGATGAATTGAAGAAGATCAACGGACATAAATTATCAAGGGATATGTGAGAAGTAAAATAGGATGTGTGAATAGCATACCCCACAAAGTAATGGATAAAGTCAAAATCAGAGTTTGCTTTACAAGATTTGCACAATATTGTATTTCAATGTCATATGAATATGTGCATGATTAAGTCATATCCTCACAAATTGAAGCTAGATGAGGCCAGACGATACTGAAAATACAAAGGAGGTCATTCATTTTCTTTCTAGAGTGAATAATAATTCAAGCATCCAATTGATTAAATTGTCATACCTAAATTTTTCTTCCGCATGATATATGCTTGCATTGAGTCACTATAATAAAATGGCTCTTTAGCAACAAAATTTCCTCGTTGATCGACGAACCAACGAGGGGCGACACATGGACCCTCAAAATGCAGGGCTATGAAAGGCCCACCGACCCGTATGACCACCTTACCGGCTTCATCTATGCTGTTGAGGGCAGAGGGAACAACGACGCCACCAAGTGTCGCCTCTTCCCGACCAGTTTCAGATGTGCAGCCCGGGACGGGTTCAAACAGATTGCTCCGGGATCGATTACCTCTTTCTTCGACTTAGGCAAGTCTTTTTTGATACTGTTGACCTTAAAAAATTACCAAGTCTACGTGGCGCGTAGACAGAGTAATTAATAAGCTAACTACGTCCTTCGATTGTATGCAGGGCGTGCCAACTCGTCGGCCGAACTCGGCCGAAGAGTAAAATTTGTTGATGTTGTGTTGGGTGCGCAGCTGACTTCTCGATCGTGCGACTGCGGCCGATGAAGAAACACTCTCGGCCTTCGGGTTCTAAAGCCTGAAGACAAGGCTACTAGCAGGGGCGGAGGAACCATAGGACCACAGTAGTCCTAGGCCCATCCTGCTTTTGTTTATAACTAAAAATTAGTACTACTTATTATTTTATTATTTTCAGTTAAATCATTCATATTTCCTAGACAAACTATCCGGCCCTCTTTAAATATTTTAAGAATATCCGGCCCTCTTTAAATAACCCTAAAGCCTACCTATAACCTATTCCAACTTCAAACACTTCATCTTCCATTCATTTTCCCAATACTAAAAATTAGTATTTTATTATTCTCTAATTCTAGCCGACTGTTGCTCTGCTGCTAGTTTGAAAAAATAGTCAGAACACTGCTTCTCTCAGTCTGATCCCTCCCGTGGTACACAAGCCGTACACTGCTTCTCTCATCTATAGCATGTCACAGTCTTCAACTAGTCTATCAATCTATTAGTCTTCAATTTCCATGATCCTCAAGAGTATGAACTTCGAATCTTCATAGTTGTCATTTTCAATATTTTTTTTACAATTTGCTAATTCATATATGTTGTCATCTACAATTGTAAATTAATTTAACAAATAATTTTTTTTTTGCAGATTAAAGAATTCAATTATTCCATCATTCCATAAAAAATACATTGAAGTTTAGTTAATTGGTCAACAACCCAAAGTATGTATTTTACTCTCAATTCCTGTTACAATTTTTTGTTTATAAATTATGATTAAATTGATGTCTTGCAATTTCTCTTAACTATTGCCTAATTTGTTTTAGTTTGTAAAATTAGCATATATGTTCATATTTCTTTTAATTTAAAGTTAGTGAGTCTATGTTTTTTTACATTTCAGTTATGGAAAGATATTTCAAAAGAAAAACACAACCTGAGATATTAGAACCGTCTCCAAAGAGTCCAAAGAACAATGAAAGTAGTTCAAAACAAACTTGTGTGGATTCTATGGAAATTAACTCGGAAACTCTCCAATATGATCATTTTCATATATATACTATGATGTTTTGGTTAACAATATTGTAACTACTATCGATTTAATTTTTTTTTAATATTTGTGAGAGGCCACTCCTAACCCGAAATCCTGGCTCCGCCACTGGCTACTAGTTTTGCGAAGTTCACAAATCGTCGGCGCCATATTTGGTTACTGTGATTATATTCGTAAGAGTATAAGCACGCCAAATTGACACCAAAGTATAAGGACACAAGTATTCAAAACAAATATACGTCTTGATTGTGAAAGTGGTTCAGCCGTCAGAATGCTGAACTCTAAATCCTACTTGTGAATAACCAATCATAAACGACTCGACGTTCAATGTGCTGAGTACAATAACTTGTAACACCTCGCTTCGCCAAGAAGGCTAACGAGATGACTTCTGCCGATAAGGATTCAAAAAATCCTTCTCGACCGAGACTTTGATAGGTAACCTGTCGGCCTTGTCGCATTGTTATTTATCCAAACTGAAGATGCTTCACGGTCGGCTGATTCTATGGCAACAGTGCTGTTTATCCAAACTGAAGATGTTCGTTGGTTGTCTCCACAGTGCTGTTTATTTAAACTGAATGTGTGTCGGCGAAAAGGGAAAACAAAAATCTCAAGGTTGTTGAGAGGTTTCGCGTAGAGCGAGAGAATGCGCAGGGTAATTTGTGTGTTGAATTGGAGAGGTTTGTTTCGATGTTTTCTCTCCTTATTTATAGCAGCCAACATGTATTGAATCCTAATCACTCCCAGATTAAAGTTCCTTCTCATGATCCAACTTTATCTCGGCCAATCCTATTCCTACCAAGACTTTGAACATAACTTGTTATTAGACCATATTCAATCCCAGCATCCTGATCTCGTCGAAACTCCTTCTCATAACAGGATTCGTCCACATTCCCAATTTCCGATAGGATATGGCCAACTTCGATTGTGCGGCCCATGGGCTGAATATCTCCCAATGACACCTACACATGACTTATGGGCCGAGAATGATTCTAAACTCGGCTTATCGAACACTGGGCCAAGAAAGATCTAAACTCGGCCCAAAACAATATTTTTGGACCCAAACAGATACTTATATGGTTATTTTCAAAAAATAGTACACACATATCGTTCTTGCCTTGGTATATAAAGGTTCGAGCAAATCCTTGAGGGATTACATATCGAGTTTCAACAACGGGTATGCTAGGTTCTACTAAATGTAATCAAATAGCAAACAATATGGAGAAATGAGTTACGATTATAATCGATGTTGGATTTTGAATTAGTTCAAAAGAAATAGATAACAAAAGAAAAGTGGCATATGTATACTTTGGTGGGACATGAATATACAAATGGTCATGAAAATACAAAATGGTCGTACTTACGTCACGTCATCATTTGCAAACCTTCGACGTTATTTTCACATTTTCAGCGGCTAAATTTGGACTCTCTACCTCTCCGGGCAGCCTCAGCCTCGTCGGAGCCGACCCGACAAACCGTTTAAGTCGGGCACCCAGAGCAACCGAAGGCACGTACCTTTATCCCCACGGTGACTATCCACCAGAATATTCTCATTCTCCGGTAAGTACCTCGCCGGAATATTCCCCATTATGAATGCATCATTCTCCTTTCTTTCAAATTATGCTCTCTGACTTCGATTCTCCAACTCCTGATTAGTTTGTGGTGAAAATCACAGCCACGTGAATTGAATTGACCAATTTTCCAATTCTGTTTATGCTCCATGGTCCATCACTGATCGTTCAGCATCCCAAACAATGTCTTAGGGTTCATAAATTTCGTGTTGATTGAAGTTAATTGGAAAAGATTTGATTTTTATGCTTGTTTATGAAAACTGGAACTTGGGTTGACTGAATTTACTTCTAATTTCATGTTAATTTTGAATTCTTAGTGAAATCGAAGCTGAAATTGTCTTGCTAGATCGTGAAAGTTTGGGTTTTCCGGGAATCGGAGAGTTTGGTTCTGTGATTTTTGTGGGAAATGAGCTCAGAGGGACGACAATGAAGAAGAAGTCGAGAAATGTAGGGAAGTATGAGGTGGGGCGGACGATCGGCGAAGGGACATTCGCCAAGGTTAAGTTTGCGAGGAACTGCGAGTCCGGCGAAAGCGTGGCCATGAAGGTTTTGGCCAAAAGCACCATTCTCAAGCACAGAATGGTTGATCAGGTGATTTACTTGTTCCTCCTTAAATTATTGTGTTTTGGATTGCAGACGCGGCGTAGCCACATTGGATAGAAAGGATGCTCTTCCTATACACCGAGTTTAAATCCCCGTATCTCTAGTTTATATAGTTTTTAGATTAGTTTTAGGTAAAATATTGCTTGTATGTATAAAAAAAAATTGTTGTGTTTATGGAGTAGGCTAACTTCTATTCAATTTCTGTTTCAGATTAAAAGAGAGATATCCATAATGAAAATTGTCAGGCATCCTAATATTGTAAGGCTGCTAGAGGTATGTTTACGCTGTCCCGGATTAATGCCTCATTTCCGAACTTCTGTTAATATTTGGAAATTTGTATGCTGATATGCATTTTTTTTTTCGCCCCTGTTTCTATATGCTTTCTCCTTTCCAAATTCTAGGTTTTGGCTGGTCGGACGAAGATATTTATAATTCTTGAGTTTGTAACTGGAGGAGAATTGTTTGATAAAATTGTAAGGCTACTTATTCAAGATTGGGACCCATATTATAATTCGTATAGGTGAATCTCTGTATTAACAATTGTATTTTTATTTACAGGTTCACCAAGGAAAGCTTCCTGAAAATGAATCCAGGAAATACTTTCAACAGCTTATAGATGCAGTTGCCCACTGTCACAGTAAGGGTGTGTACCACAGAGACCTGAAGGTGCAAACCAATATCCCGTTGACGCTGATTGTACTTGCTTTTGTGGTTTCTGTACAGTGCTGTGGTTCTTATTAGTTTTTATTTCTTTTCCTTGTGATGTACATTTACAGCCTGAAAATCTTCTCCTTGATGCTTATGGAAATTTGAAGGTTTCTGACTTTGGACTAAGTGCATTGCCCCTGCAAGTAAGGATGATCTTGTTATTTTAATATTCAATCAAGCTTGAGAATTTTAATTTTACGTGCATGATTTTCTTATACTTTACCTTTTCGTCTTTTCTCCTATGTCTTTGACCAATGGTCCTGTGTTGCCTAATCCTTGAGCAGGGGGACGGTCTTCTTCATACCACGTGTGGAACCCCAAATTACATTGCGCCTGAGGTAAAATTTCTTGAAACTTACTGAATTCACACCATCCACTTGATGAGATAGCTAACTGATAATTTGTGCAAAAACAATAATATAGAATTCAGTTGGAGAGAACAAAATCTTATGCTAAATATGTTCTGTTACCATTGCCTAACAGGTGCTGGGTGACCAGGGTTATGATGGCTCTGCTGCTGATATTTGGTCATGTGGGGTTATCCTATTTGTTTTAATGGCTGGATACCTCCCATTTGATGAGACAAACCTATCCACCCTCTATAGAAAAGTATGCTTCCATTGCTTGATTTAGTAAGAATTATGTCAACTTATACAACGTTTGGAATTGCGCATTGCAATGTTCATGCCTAACACTATGGTTTCCTTCACTATTTGTGAATATCTTGCACGGGAACTTATTTTTCTCAATTTTTTTTTCTGAGATGTCATATTGTAATTTGTAACTATCCTATTGCATGCCTGTTCACGTACTTGGAGATGCTGTATCACAGTATCAGAAATGCAACCAACATAGGCTTCTGAACACAGTTACACTTTTATCACCCATAGGAATGTGGATTTGGTCCTGCCCGCCACTCCTACAGTGTTTCTCTATAAACTGTATGGATATCGCTAGAGTGATAGGAGATTCTAACTCTTCTTTTGTCTTGTCTGTAGATTAATGATGCAGACTTCTCCTGTCCGTTTTGGTTTTCTCCCGAGGCAAATAAATTGATACATAAGATACTTGATCCCAATCCCAAAACTGTGAGTACATTCAGATATTAGTAATTTTTGTGCCAGTTGATTAAAGGTCTATATGATTAACTTCACACTATAATTTATTGATCAAATTCAGCAGCATTACACAAGTATATATAAAATCGATCCTATATTTTTCGGAAGCCATATGGTGATAAAGTATGTGTTATAATCGAGAGAAAACTGGTTTCTCAATCAGTTAAAGGAAAAAAAAATCTACATTTTTTTGGAGGGTTAAGGAATCTCCTAACTTTGTTTTACTGGTTCATGTGTTAATGCAGCGAATTCGGATTGATGGAATCAGAAAGGATCCATGGTTCAAGAAAAATTATGCCCCTCTCACATATAGGGAAGATGAGGAAGTAAGCTTGGATGATGTTCGTGCAGTTTTTGAGGATATTGAGGTTGGTTAATGTTTCTTTTGTGCTATATAAGTAAGAAACTTTCAAATGCAAAGTTGTAAAATTTTGTGATTTACATTATTATTGTGTACAGATTTGTAGGATGCAGTAAAGTAGTGATATATGCATTTCAAGGTCTATTTGATTACTAAAGAAGAAAGTATTTCTGCACTATTGGTATGTATGTCACAGGACCAATATGTAGCGGAGCGGTCAGAAATTAAGGATGGTGGTCCTTTGTTAATGAATGCGTTCGAGATGATTACCCTATCCCAAGGGCTAAATCTATCTGCATTGTTTGACCGGAGACAGGTATAGTTGTATACTTTCAGCACTTCTGCTGCCGCACTTTTCCTCCCCTTCCCAATTGTTGTCCTCTCTCAAATGTCACCTTTTTCTTGCAGGATTATGTAAATCGACAAACCCGATTTGTTTCCCGCAAACCAGCTCATGTTATAATTTCAAATGTAGAAGCTGTTGCGGAATCAATGGGTCTCAAGGTCCATACGCGCAATTACAAGGTATTGTTGCACCTTGACTTAAGCAGCCCAACATTGACTAATGATCTCGGTTTAGGTTTGAGTATTACCGGTTGGGTTACCGTAGTGCTTTGTATTGGAATCTAATATGTACTTTGGATGATGCTACCGAAAATCATTTGGTTATTTTTCCTACCTTTATTTAATATCACATGTTCTAATTTAGTGTTTGAATTTTTGCACCGCAGACAAGACTTGAAGGAATATCCGCAAATAGGACGGGACAATTTGCAGTGGTCCTAGAGGTAATCTTTTAAGATTGTCGGCATATCCATTGTAATTATCTTCCCAAAGGAAGCCCGATCTCGGTACAACTACTACTTAACATGATCGTTATCTTTTGCATATAGGTTTATGAAGTTGCACCATCCCTTTTCATGGTAGATGTTCGAAAGGCTGCCGGAGATACTCTTGAATATCATAAGGTTAGCTTCTAGTGGATGGCATAAATTCAAATCTAGTTCATTATTGTTTGCCTATCATACTTGACTGCAACAGTACGATCTTTTGACGGGTCTCAAGTACACAACATGGCATTCCTGGATTCGTATTTTGTTTCTCCTTGTACAATGTTTCTTTGAAGATTGCATGCCTGCAACAGTTAATTTAACTTTCCTGTGATTCTTTTCGGTTCTTTGTGCAGTTTTACAAGAATTTCTGTGCCAAATTAGAAGAGATTATTTGGAAACCGAAGGAGGGTATGGGTCGTTCAAATCTCCGTAAAACAATGACTTACTGATCCATTTCCTTGGGTGTGAAACAAATCAGTGAGCAGACTAACAAAAGAAGGCTACATCACAAGGAACGTGCCCTGAAGCTTGGCCAAGTTTTAGTGGCAACAAACTAGTGTGTCCTCCACATGTTGTATTTGCTTGTAATTTTTTTTTGTATGTTTTTCGTTTCGATATGTATTTAATCTACGTTGAGAGAGATCGCCATGTATTTAGTATACAAAGGATTCTCAGAATGTAAAAATCATGAAGATTGTTGATTTAATCCACCGGTATAGGAGTTTCTTAATGTTTTTCACAAGTAATTGAGATCCTCTTCGGATCTCGCAGTTTGGTGCCAACGAACCGAGTAATTCGGACCATTTATTTTAAAATTTATGGCCCCTATTAGTTCTTCCCATTGGACCTACTTACACAAACCAAGGGTCTGGATTTCTCTCTCTCTTGGACAGTCTGGATTACTCGGTCCATCTGTTTCGACTGAGATTCGAAGAGGATCTGAATTCTTTCACAAGTATTCTTTCTTGCATCAACCTTTTTCACTACAATTCTTCTCACTGCATGTCCATGTCATGGCCTCGAGTTATTAGAGAATGTCCCATCACTAGTTGTATATATGTAATCACGGGTTTATCTCTTATCACGACACATGGTTGTATACCACTGGCGTGACACGAGAATCTCTCCCTAGTTTCATCTATTGAATTATGTCACTATATAGGTATTTGACGAGAGAGACAAACATATGGTCATTTGCACCGACGAGACTCAAGAGTCTCTTAAAGTTATATCACTGTTTATGTAATGATTTTGATGACAATGGAAACAGCAACAATCTAAAGAGCTTTCCTACCTGAAACTCAAAAAACAATCCATGGAAGGACTTCGTAGACTTAAAACTGTGAGAGCTTATCAGTCTATCAGTATCATAGCTGCTAGAGTACATCGGAAGCGTAAACTTGATTATTTAGAATACAAGCCGTATCCGGCAAAAGCAGAATCTGAGTCAGACGATCACATGACCTCCGAATCTCCGACACAGGTAAATGCTCTTAATCACTTAAGCTACAAGCTGCTTGCAGAAACATCGTTACATTAAAACTAAAATCCAATATATTCAAGGTTGGTACAACTTGTTCCTACATCTGCATTTCCATGAGAGGAGATAATAGCTCTCATCTCCCTGGTAAGTTGCTGCCTTGAGTTTACTACTCTTGTGGTGCGAAGAAGCAACGAGAGTGGCCGTACAAGGCCTGCAACTCATGCATTTGTTCACGCACCGCGGCGGACTCGATCCCAGCACCATCTTCATTTGATTTTTTAACCGTTGATCACCAGCTCTCTTCAACATTGACTCAGCTACGAGTGAAAGGAAAAAATAATTAGAAGAACCAAGATATACATTTAGCGGAGAACTGTTATTCGCATGCCAAAAAAGTCATCATATTGGAGGGAGGAGTAATTTGGAGTGCCAATAACAGTTTTTTTTTAGCAGAGCGATGTCTCAGCTTAAATGGGTTCGTTTCGGTTACCTGAAATGGAAGGAAAGAATGTGAGAAAAAAGATGAGAAACATGACAGCGACTGTGATCTTTAACCCATTGGGGTGATTTCTTGAAGAAGCCATCAATGGAAAAGGAAAGAAGAAGAAGAAGCTATGGCTTATGAGTGTGACTTTGACCACCGTCTGAAGCAATGCATCTTCTGAGTTTTGATGGAGCGATGATATTGTTTTTTAACTGAAGTTACAAGTTTTTCTGTCTGAATTGACTTTTCCTTGCCTTTGCCTTTTCAAATTATTGGTGTACAATTGTCCTCTACTTTGTCATCATGCAAACCCTTTATTCCCTCCTGTGGTGACTTTTTATGTCTTCCTATTTTGTGCAGTAACGATTAAGTTATGTCAATATTTTATATTAATTTTTTAATAAAGATAATAAGACAAAAAGTAATATAAATATAAAATGTTGACGTCGCTTAATCGTGATCACACAAATAGAAGAGCATAGAAGGACACCATAACTAGGAGGGCAGACAATCTGCCTCCATTCCCATCTGCTTTCTTCTCTTTAAAAAACATATATGGTCTTCAATCTCGAAGAAAAATCTTCAATAGAGCAGTCCAATCATGTTTCGTAAAACAACTCTTGTAAAAACATGAGTTACACTTACATTTTAACCACGTTCAACCCTCTACTAATCCTATTAGTGTCAGAGTTGTCTAATTGAGTCCTCCACAAAGAGTCCAAAGATAGTAGGGTTTGAAATAAAGCATTTTTCTACACGGTGTTATCAAGTTTTCTTAAGTTGAAAATTTTGCATTAATTGCCATGCCAATCACCATGGTCACGTTCATTGATGAGGAAATGTCTACCACAAAAATTCTTGGGTGTTCATCAACTGTTCGATTTTAATTTTTATATTTTAAAATAAAATTTTAATAATTAAGACATCTAAAATAATAAATATTCTGAAATACCCAAAAAAGTCTCATTTGTACCGACTGAAAAGTGAAGAGCCCATGCTTCGAAAGTTTTTACAGCGGTGTGTCTTAAAAAAATAAAAATTAATCGCAGTTATCACTTTTATTAAATTCTATGTTTTTGTGGTAAGACGATGTTCTAGTATACTCTGATATATTTATATACAACACCGAAGCATACTAGAATTTTCGATTTTAGTTAGTGGAAGAGAAACAACAATTTGCTCAAAAGGCCTCATCAATCCATTCATTTTCTTATAGATTAAGAACGACACGGGTGGGATTCCTATATTTTTCTTTTCATAGAAACAGGGAAGAATCTGTGCACAGAGACAGTCCTACTGCTCAACATATCAGGCCTCAGAAGAACCACATGTTGAGAGGACGCAGCAATAGTAGGCTATCAATCCCCCTACCACAAATCACGGGTCCCAAACACGAAACTCTTACAAAAAATACGAGATTATTTTTTATTTTAATCTTATCTGATCGCACATGATCCCATCTAATTGTGCAAATTAAATAGCTTTATCAAAAATTCTATTAGCGCGGATATGTTTTAGTTTTATTCGACAACATGTGATCCCATCCAATTGCCCTAGTTGGAATTTGATAGTCCTACCGGAGTTTTTTTGGCGGGTACTTTGAGGTACAAAAGGACAAAGAGTCATTCAAATGATAAAAGAATCAACACTGTAGCCATATTGTTATTCTTTCACCAGACCAGAAAAGATGGCTGCTTTGCTTGCTTTCATCACCTTGGGCGACTAAACTACTCTACTTGATCACCAGTTGCATCACCCTGACATTTCCACCACCTCACCCCACCTCACCATTGTCTTCACTGTAAACAAAAGGGGATACCACCACCACCACTTTCAACTGTTGCCCTTTAAATCGTCTCATAAAGTGTCATTAATTTCGATGTGAATTAGACCAATTGATCATAGTAGATGCACCACCGTCGCATATTGCTTGTATCTCAATCGGGTGGAACCGCAGGTAGAGACAGAAAAAAAAGGATACAAAACGCCCTCATTGTATAAAGTGTCATTCATTTCAAATACAGATTAGATGAATTGATCAAGGGTACACCACTCGTTTACCCTAAGGGCAGTGGTAGAGTTACACCCACGACTAAGGTGGGCTGTAGCGGAGCCTTAGTTTGAACTCTTGCTAATACTTTATGTATTAACTTATTTTAACATATTATACTTATATATAGCCCACCGAATTCTCATAAAAACTAAAATTTAATATGTAATTAATAAAGATTTTTAAAGAAAAAAAATGAATTTGTATTACCTATTATGTTAGTTTGGATTATTATTTCAGATTTTAAAGTTTCATATTCATGTATCATTATATAATTTTATGTAGGTACGAAAAAATTATGTTACTTTATAGTAATTATCTTAGTCAGCCCACCCATGAAACTCATGAAAAAAATCTTGGCTCCGCTCTTACCCTAAGAGAATCTTGTGTACCACCGCCCCATGTTGCCTCTCTCAATCGGGTGGAACCACGGATTGAAAAAGACCCTCTTTATGCAAGTGGTGGTAGTACCCTAGAACTTGCCATTTACCCTAGTTTGACCCCGTTTCTAGATTCCTAACTAGAGTAATTTAGAATATCGCGTTATTTAAAGTAAAAGTGTCAATTCATTTCTCGATGAATTATTATCACCATTCATTTCCAACACCAAACCATGATCATTTGTTTTTGGTTTTCAATTTTCATAACTTTTTAGCGAGGACATCAAATCCAAGAGATAGTAAATCATCAAATACATGTGTACAACAAAAATGCATCCCATAATATATAGAGGAAAAAGGACAATTCATAGAAACCTGCAAAACTACGACTTGGTTGCCCTTAAACAAGGCTGCCATGGCAGAACGACCGGAATCGAAAACTAAGATATCAGACAACAGACTTCCATAAGACTGAAAATAGGTAAAAGCTTAATCTAACACGCCGGCTAAGGAATGTGGGACGAAGCTAAAAACACCAGGTAAACCATCCAGCGGAACAAAAAGAGGACCGAACGCGAGCGGAAACACCTTACATCGGCGCTTGGTGGACTGTATTCTCGGGGAACCATGGCGGTGAAAAGAGGCAACCTCCCGTTGATGAGAGGCTAAACAGCGGAAACAGGCTTTCCTGTTTGAGAAAGCCTGCAAAAAAGATGATGATGGAGTTATCTGCCAAAGTCCCCCCCTGGATAACAACCAAGCCGCTGATCTACCAGCAAGGCCACTACCAACGGGCCAAAAATGTTGTATGCTGAACGTGGATACCCGTGTGAGTGCTTAACATCTACGAACTGACGAATCTAACCCGAATTCTTTTGATTTCTTGATCTTACCCCTACTTCATATCTGCTTCTCTCCTTCGCTATATACGCTTATTGTTCTATTCCTTATTAGGCCAAGATATCGCATCTCCACAAGCTCTCCACAAGTAGCTCAATTGATCTGTAGCTGAGTGCAGTACAATGTTGGAGATTCAACCCCACCAGGGTCTGGCCCAATTTTTTCAGGGAAGGGAGGCTTTTGTGTGAGATTTCAGAACAGCCAGAAATGGAGAGGACTTGCAAGTTGATCTGATCTGCGGAAGAAAGGGCAGCAAGCCCAGAATCTGTAATCGCACACTTCGACACATCTAGCTCACGAAGAAACAAGCAGTTGTTTGCGATTGTCGCCAAGCTTGCATCAGTAATCTTTCTGCAACCATCAAGATTCAGTACTTCTAAAGTTTCCCCATGTAGCCTAACCAACGCCATAACGACTTCATCTGTCAAATTCAAGCATCCGTTAAGATTCACTTTGACAAGCCCTTCCTCCAAGCTCTCAAGAAGTGACAGAACCCCTGCATCTGTCATTCCATATAGACCACTCATGTCTACATTATGGAGCTGAGGGCACAACCTTCCTACCATGGCCAGGCTAGCACTACCGAACCCAGGGCAGTTTCGGATGGACAAGGATCGAAGCGATCTGCAACTAGAGGGGATAGGTACTGCTGCACCTACATCCTTGATTCCCATGCACTTCACTAGGGTAAGAGATCTCAGCTTTTCTCCGCAGTTCGAGAGGGCAGAAATTATCCCTGATTGGGTAACCCTGTTGCACTCCTCCAGTTGCAGGCTCTCAAGTGATCCCGCAGCTTTGGCAAAAGCTACCAGCCCGTTGTCGGATACAAAGCAGCACTTGCGAAGACACATCTGCTTCAAATTTGTGCATCCCTTGCCAATGGCTTCGAGACTGACATCTGTGGTTCCCCGGCAAGATGTGATTGTTAATGAAGCCAGATTCTGCAGAGCTTGAGCATTACCCATGACCCAAAAGCCTTTCTCACTCACATTCTGGAGACCACTGAGAAACAAATTGGTAACAGCCTTGCCATAATGTCCAATCACGGCAAGAGAGAAATCTGTGATGTTCAATGCCTGAAGCCTTACCTTCATCAGCACGGACGAACCTGATGATAACAGACTAGATACTCCATGATCGCCAACTAGAACGCAGTCTCTGATACATATGGACTGCAACTTGGAGCAAGACCTTCCAATAGCTTGCAAGCCCTCGTTCCCAATCCTTGAACACGATTCAATATTCAAAGAAGTCAAATTTGGGCAGTTCTCTGCGATTGCAATCAAACCCCTGTTGGAAATTGACGGGCACTGGAAAAGATCAAGCTTTGCCAACAAAGGGCATCCTTTAGCTATCTCAATCAGGCCTTCGTCACCAACAGAAGAAATGTCCCACAAAGCAAGAGACTTGAGAGAAGGGCATCCCTGAGCAACTGCTGAGAGGCCAAGGTTGGTAACTCCGCGGAATGAATTGCTACCTCGGATCGATAGCTTTCCTAGTCCCCCACGGCTACTGGTTCCAACAGAAATAGCAGCAAGTCTAATATCTGTTGCTTTTTTCCCTTCCAAACACCTTGTGAGGAAACCATCATTTTCCTGTTCTGGATCTTCATCACCGTTGGTCATTTCAGTGCCATCGGAATTGTCTGCAACAGGGTTCTTGCATAGATCAACCTTGCGGACACTGCTTAAGAGCATAAGCCACTTCTTAGAGACGGATGCACACGAGCTCCTCTCTTTACCTCCATTGAGGCGCCTGAAGATCTCAAAGAGGCATTCATCGGGAAGAACGTCGATTGAAGGCTTCTTGACTTGCTCGAAATCGCTCCTTCCTGAGGCGAATTGGGAACTGATGCGAGCCCGCTTGCTAGGAGGGCAATACACATCCACATGGGAGCCCATTGACAACAGGCAACCCAAATCCATGGGATTTGAGTAAAAAGAACCCCCAGGGTAGAAATCATCATCACCTGAAAAACCCGAAAACAAAAACTAAATTCAGCTACAAGTATTTACAAATTTGTTCAAAACCAGCCAAAATCATAACATCTGATGAAGAAATTCTGCATGCCAAGCCTTAAGTCTGAACAAAACTACAGGCTTTCATATTGAATTCAATTTGTATGGATTTATCATTCAGTGTAACATATTATGCAATCCTGTTGAATCTAAAAACTACTAATTGGGATTTCTCAGCTAAATTTTCCCCCTAAAAATTCTCAGAAAGGTATGAGATTTCTGAACAGAGCAAACATCCAAAGCATATAATCACAACATAATATATCGAAAATTCAACCAGGCACTAAATCTAAGCATTCTTCAACCACTAAGGGACCAAAAGATTACAGCTATACAACATACAGATCAATACGAACTAGGTACAAAGATTACAACTTTAACACCAACCTATTAAAATTAAACCAAGAATAACAAAACCCATTAAACCAATTAACCAAAATCCACCAAAACTAGATCAAAATCCCACAAAAAACCAAAAAAGTAGAAGCAAAAAACAGAGACTCACCGCTGTAATTAACGAGGGCAGGCATGATCGCAGGCTCGTAACAATCCACGACAATCCAGAGATTTCAAAAACAAACGAGTCGAAGACGAAAAGCGTTGAGATCAGAGCGACGAAGGCGCAGAGCATTTGAGGAAGCACCCTAGCGAGTAGGGAAAAAATGGAGGTGGAGGAGGAGGAGCGTAATGAAATTGAATGGGGGAAGGTGTGGGGGGACACTGGGTATATATATACGTCACTCGGAGAAGATTATACTCAGAAGGGGGAAATATGAAGGTGTCGCTCTCACCTTCTCTCTCTCTCTCCCTCCTCCTGTCGCTCTCTCTCTCTCTCTCTCTTTCTCTCTCCTCTCATACATCTGATTCTGCTACATGCATTGTATCCTTCTTGGATACCAGTCTCCCCTTGCTCTAACCACCTCCCCTAAGCCCAATACCGCCAAACCGGAAACCGCCATTTCCCTTTTTCCCTTTTTTTTTTTTTTGGGAAAACTTTTTAAGACATTTTTGTTTTTCTCAATCTCTACAAACTTATATTTATAAAAACAAAAACAAAAAAAAACAAAAAAAAAACAAGATGCATTGAACGATATTCTGTTTTACCCTAAATAGACATATATATACGAAGAAATGAGATAATGAAATGGGTATGCTAGTTCGTTTATTTAACTTAATTCACATCTGCTTACAAATTGCATCGATTGATTACCGTGTTATACGCTTTTGGTTTTGAATGGTTTTGCTTAAGCCTAATTAAGTTTGTAATGAGGAGTTTATTGTAAGTATCATGCATATGTCATTATGGATACATATAGTGTGTAATGTATTCATAAGAATACTAAATGGAATATTTTTTTTCTTATATTTTTTGGGGGGAAGAACCTTGAATTTTGCATGTTCTTGTGTCATGCATAATGGTTTGTTTAATTGGTAATTTTATTTGCATTTCGAAATTTTATAAAAGTTAAGATCGATTTTTTTTTTCCATACATTACATCAAATTGGATGCTGGATTTTCATTGGGTTTTTTCCCCATATGTATATATGTATATACATTCATCAAATACTGTGGTCCAAAGTCCCCTTGTATTAGGAAAAGAGAATCCAACAAGTTTTTCATTGTAAGATATATGCCCTAAAAATAGATAAATAACGAAAAAATGGAACTATTGTATTGTGTTTTCTTCTTGTATATATGATTAAATGTACATGGACATGGCTTAAAAACATGGGTACACTGAATCTTTGTGCTTTCCTTAGGTAATTCTTCCCTAATATGCAACGAGGATAGAGAAGCTCCTCTCCTAGTTTGGATAGAAGAAATATGACTTAATCGGATTAGGGATTCCAACTATATACTCATGATTATTCGTATGTGGACATGGCTAAATACATGAGTATAGTGAAATTGTGTGCTTCCGTAGTTTGGGAATAATACTTTACATATTTCCGTTGTAATGGCGTTGCTACGGTGCGGAATACGACTTAATTGTATTAGAGATTCCAATTTTACTTGACAATTTATTTATCATCTTAGGATGAACCCTAGATTTTTCTTGTTATCTCGCTGGAAAAGTTGAACCTTAAACCTGAATGTAATCATATTTATTTCCTCACCCTTTAGAGAGATTTTTTAGTGTGCTTGTACGTAAGGGTACACCACACATCATTATACAATTGGAGGAACACTTGAAGAAAAAAAATTGCTTCGCTTGTATAATAATATGTATCGTACCGTCATGTGTTTCCGGACCCACTAAAAAATCTCTCCATGCCATTGGCTAAACGGGCATAATTCGGTATCCTCACCTAGGTTAACACACAAGAAGTTGAAGGCAAATTGTGGTTAAATACCCTTCTATCGCTTTCTATACTTTTTTATCTATTAATTACTTTCTTAATCATCAATTATAAAGCATAATCATTTGGCACAACTTGTGTCGGCTCTACAGTTCTACTGATTGAGTGTTATCGTGTAGGATTAAATCCTTTCACCTTAATCAATAAATGTTAATAAAATCTGATTGCACTGATATTTTGCTATGACTCAATCATTTGATTGGAAATTAGATAAGATTAATATAACCAATAGGATCCTTTCAGGATTTCTTTTTGTGAGAATTTTAAGAATTTTTTATCGTATTCGTTCATCATATATTGTATGATTAGAAATATTTTTAAGTTTTTTATTAAAAATTAAACATAAATAATACTTGACGAAATTAATTACATAATATATGATAAACAAATATAATTAAAAAATCTCTAAAATTCTCACACAAAAAAATCCAAAGAGAATCATCATTTTATATATAAACAAACACTATTTATACTTTATACGTATTCTGTTGTTTTTATTCTTCCTACTCGATCAGGTTCGTTCATCTAGGAATAACGCTTTTGTATAAATAAGAGACAAGTCTTGCAATCTTGAGTCAAAACACCATGATGAGTCAACAATTAACACTTGCATTCAGAATGGTGAATGTCTAGTATTTCGGTAACCCTCTCGAGAACGGACAAGGATTGTCTGTACTTCTACTTTTGATACCCTCTCGTGTCTTTTTTGTTTATATGGTCACAGTTAAATCACGTCAATATTTTATATTACTATTTATTTTTATCTTATTATCTCTATAAAAAATAATTTAAAATGTTGACGTGGCTTAATCGTGACCACACAAAACAAGAGGGCACGGAAGGGCAGACAATCCTTGTCCCTCAAGAAAATCGAAATTTGTTTTTGCGATCTTAAAGAAACGGTGATGTACATTACCTTATGAGTTATCATTGAATTGAATGAGTTTAATTTAATTTATCTGCTATATAAACTTCAAAACTTAAAGTAATCTAACAATAATTAATAGGTGCAAGTGGTTCTTTACCATCATTGTGGAAAAGTATTGAACTTTTGCATGACGATGTGGCTCTTTACCTTTCTCGTGGAAAAGTGTTGAGCCCTTTAATGTGCTTATTTCCTATTAATGACATATTATATAATTTATAAATTTAATTTAAAAAACTCGTCAAGTTAGCGTTACTCTACAATAAAAGGTTAAACTTTGACTAATGACTATGAAGAAAGGAACACAGAAATAAAAAAATAAAAATAAAAGAAGCATGACGGAGAAATAATTTTCACACAACTCTTTTAATTTTATGTACACCTTTTGTTTTACAGTTTATCCAACTCAAAGTTAAAAATTATCAAGGGTGTGGCTGTGGGAAAAAATTGTACGTAGATATTACATCCCCATAGATTGATACAATTATTATGCTAGATCCCTTTTAATTTGTCCTTCCAAAAAAAAAAATTCAGAATTACTATCTTTTTATTTGGACCGCTATAAGTTGGACACAACATTACTGAGTGTGGTGGCATGTCTAATCAAGTTGCATATATTTATGTGGGATAAAGATTGGTGGATTATGGGGCTTCCTTTATATCTTTGGATTTGTAAATGTGACAGCCATCAACACTCTAAACATTTAACTTATATGATTCAACTTGCACTCTCTAATATGAAAAAACAACGATTTTCTTCACAAAGTTGAATAAATGTTCATACTAGACCTAACAAAAAAATGGAAACTTCATGAAGAAAACAAAAGAAGGTTATTAGAATGTCAATGTTAAATAATATAATTTATCATGATTTAGATTCAAATTAATCTTTGAGCGTCATTAAGCATGTTACTGGTACCAACTATTTATTAGACTAATAATCTCTTTCTTCCACAATACTAAATGAGAGGTCCCATGCTCTCCAAATGTGTAATGATAAGGTTGTACCTAATTTGAAATCTAATGTGACAGTTAATATGAGTTAAATATTCAGTCTTATCATATATAAAAGGGAATTATTTTCGTACTTCTAATTTCTTCTTTAACCGTCGCCGCCTTGTTTGTATCTCTAAATTTCAATTACTCATTATTTAATCTAACAGTAAAGTGAGAAAAATAAATCTAAAAAATAGCATTTTTCATAGTTAAAATCCATATAGCACTAAAAGCTAGTTTGGTATTGCTGTGTTTTGAAAAAAAATTGCTGTGAGAATAAGCGGTTGTGCTGTGAGAAAAGCGGCTGTGAAATAAATCAGCAGAGTGTTTGGTAAACTTTTTTGTAAAAGTGTTTTTGGAAAAAAAAAAAACAGTCTGATAGTGGGTCTTTTCATTAAAAGAGCACTGTAGCTCCGTATGTTTTGAAAAAAAACCAGTTTTCCAAAGCTGCAAATAGCTGCTTCAGCTTTTTCTTTGATTTCAGCTTATTCTCACAGCAGCTTCCAAAATAAGTTTTTTTTTTAGTTTACCAAACACCTAAATCCCTCATAACTTTTTTTCATGGATGCTTTTTTTTTTAAGGAAAACTAATGAAAATGACAAAATAAAGGGTAAAGTGAATAGTACCGGGATTAACTTTTTAGTGTAAAAATGTGGTTTTTCGTTAAAATGAACAGTACCGGTGCTTTTCGTTAAAGTTTCTTTTTTTTTAAGCACCTCACTTCCAAACTATCCCTAAAACAAAGAAGAAGAAAAAGGTAAATCTTTCACATCCATTGACAAGTAGCCTTCAAACTACACCAAAACCACAAGTAAACCTGCGGTGGTCAAAAATTGTTTCCCAAAGAGAGTGAGTTCCACATACATGTCGGTAGCCTTGGAGAAAAGAAATTTCAAACCAGAAAAGAAGACCCAGTTTCCCCACCATCATCGAGCAGTAATAATTTGATCACTTTATTTTTATTTATTGAAGCACTACCTTTTTTAGTATTGTTGAATGAGTTTAAATCTTTTAAATTTGTGTCTATTCATCATATAATTTTTTTAATTTAAACTCATTCAATAATGATAAATAAAATAACGACCGATGAACCACCATCACTTGAGTTTCTTGAGCAAAAATATTCCTAAAAATGAAATATGGGTGTAGTGGGAGGGACCCACATGTCATATGCAATCTGTTTCTCTTCTTTTGCACAAAGAGAGGCTTTGTGAGGATGTGCAATGAATTTGAAACGAAAATTAATTTGGGAAGTTGTCTGTAGGTCCAATGCATGGCTCAAGCCTCAAAAAGAACGACGTTTTCATACTAAGTAGCTTTAGGAAAATGTTGTGTGGGTTAGAATCAATGGATCGCTTTCGAAGTCTCCAGACGTGATACAAAACTTGGCTTTTCTTTCTTTCGTTAAGTCGATGGGTTTATTCTTTTTCGGGATATGACAATTGCACACACCGTTTTTCTTTTTATACACAATTTTATTCTTGACTATATAAATTAAACAAAAATAACAAACAAGATTAATCATGAAAGTGCAAAGAGAGAAAAATTGTTGGTGGTTATCCTTTCCCATTTTTTTTCCTTAAATTCTGAGAGGATAGACTATAGCCAATGGTATTTTTCTATACATTTCTTAATTTTTGGGTTGTTTTATTTGTGACTTTCTTATAGATATGAATTAGCTGAGTACAAATCCTCTTCGGATCTAAAAAAATTGAAATGGTATTTTTCTATACATTTCTTAATTTTGGGTTGTTTTATTTGTGACTTTCTTATAGATATGAATTAGCTGAGTACAAATCCTCTTCGGATCTAAAAAAATTGAACTTAAGGATCAAATGATCCGGATCTTTGAAATTTGTTTCAACGGCTACAATTATTATAACTTTTAGAGGGATCCCCTGTTTGTAGCCGTTTGATCAAATTTCAATGGCCCGGATTATTTGATCTTTAGACTCAGTTTTTTTAGATCCGGAGAGGATCTGTACTCGAATTAGCTGATTGTGACTATTTTACATTGACAGATATTGCATAGATGCATGATACATCTAGTCATGTTTTTATTCTCTCATAAGAGAGCAATGCTATAGAGATCATCTATTCAAATAAAATTTTGTTAATCAATATTACGTGATTGTTGATAATTAAATTATTACTTAAGTATTAATTAACGAGAATTTTGGATAGGAAAAATATGACTTAATTGGATTAGGAATTCTGATTATACGTATGTGGACATAGCTAAATACATGGGATAGTGAAGCTGTGTGCTTTCCTAGTATGGAGTACTACTTTCTAGTACATTACCGTTGTAGTGGCTTTGCAATTGCAACAGTGCAGAAAGTAGGAGCAGGATTATCTCTTTTCGAAATCTCCTCCCGTCCCTTACTCTCTCACTTTTTTTTTATCTCCCTATAAATAAGTTAACATAAAATCTTGACGTGATTTAATCGTGATCGTTCAAATTGAAAAAGACCATTCAATTTTTTTAATTTTTTATCTCCCTATAAATTTAATCGTGACTTAAAAGAAAAGAATCCTACTCCCCAAAAATATGAATTAATTGTATTGGGGATTCCAATTTTACTCTGTAGTCTATTTAGTTATGTTAGGAAAAATTGACCACTACTAGATTTCTCTCTTTTTTTTTTGGACGAACAAGATTTTTATTGCTATGTACGTTGGAAAAATTTAAACCGAATATAATCACATAGTCATTCCGTCACTCCTTGGGCTAACCTAAAGGGCATGATTAAGTTGAAAGCAACTTGGGGATTAATCCCTTTCTATCACTTTCTATACTTTTACGTATTAATCACTTTCTTAATCATCCAAATTATAAAGCATAATCATTTGGCACAACTTGTGTCGGTTCTAACAGTTCTGATTAAATTTTGTAATCAAATCACACTCTTAAGTGTTATCGTGCGGGATTGAATCATTTCACTTTACAGTAACAACAATCAAGCCTTATCTTATTAAGTGGGTCGACTATATGAATTTTAAAACGTTATTGGACTCAGTTTTGCGCCAAGTCTTCCTTCCTTTACTCTTTTGCCTCTGAGTCTCCGTCTCACAGTCACATTTTTCAACTAAAACATCTTAAATTTTCGATTCATGTGACTAAACTATCATAACTAATTTTCTCTCATCTTATCATTTCACCTTAATTAATAAATAAATATAAAATCTGATTACGCTGATACTTTGCTCTGGCTCAATTATATTTAGGGAATTTTAACGAAAAACTCTCAGTATTTTTCACTTTAACGAAAAACCATATTTTTACATTAAAAAGTCAATCATGATACTATTCACTTTACCCTTTATTTTGTCCTTATCGTTAAAACTTAAAGTTTTCAAACTATTTTCATTAGTTTTCTTTTATATTTATATAGTTGGAAATTAGATAAGACTTCTTACTCTATCAGGTTCATTCATCTAGGAATAACGCGTTTGTATAAAATAAGAGGCGAGTGTTGCAATCTTGAGCCAATACAGTATGAGTCAACAATTACATGACACACACTTTGAATTGAGAAGGGTGGATGTCCACTGATTGAATAACACTCCCAAATACACCTTAAACAGGGAATATTTTTTAGCACCATCTTAAAATGATATTGATACTCTCTACCCTATTAATTACTATTGGATAGTTTGACTTAATATATCTACTATATAAATCTCGAAACTTGAAGTAATCCAACGGTAACTAATGGGTTGATATGCATCACCACTAGTTTAGGGTAGTGAGTAAAAATGCGTTCTATAAATATACAATAAACGGTAATTCTAGGTACAACAACTACTTAGACCAAATTTTGTATGTGATTTGTCACACCCAAAAAACAGGCACTAACAGTGCCACGCTCTATCAGTAACACAATACTATAGTGTTAAAATCCAACACTATAGCACTACATTCCTAATAGAACGTAAGGCTATTTGAGGGGAATAAAATAATATATTTTTAAGCAGTACGGAATCAGAAATCATTTTGGTTAAACGAAGAATAAAAAGGGCAACTGAATTTGGATGAAATTTTTACATAGGAAAAGAACTTCACAATCTACAACAAAACCAAAGAGTTTAAGGTAATTATCATACTAAACCAACTCCTTAGTACAATTTGAAATGCAAAATGTTGAGTTTGGCTACAAAAATCCCTTTAAGACGGTGAGGCAATGAACGATCGAGAAGTTGACAAGTAACAAATAGCGCTTGTCCTGACTTTAGTCTAGAACGTATATTTGTAGGTGCACCGGTCCTGTAATAAAGTAGGGGTGAGCATCACAAACGTTCATTGCTCCCTCTCAAGGAATCCACCCCAGCTAGGTTTGACAATAGTATATGATACTTTATATACTATAGAAAAATGATTGATGCACAACAAAAGCTTTGTTTAGTTTTGAATATAGATTTTATGCTCACACAATTTCCTTTTAAAAAGAAAACAACGATCCCAATAAATCGCTACATGCCTGATGACCGGTCCAATGACCAACTACCCCCTTACCTGGACTAACTCTGAACAAACATACTTATGGTAAGGTATAGCGAGAGTGTCCTTTAATGCTCTACCCTTAGATATCATAGTACCTATCCTAGAAAGGTAGCGATACTAATCCCTTCCTAGTATCCCATCCGAAGGTTTAAGGGATCGAAACCCAAGACGGTCGCTATGCCCCCTTCACTCTCAAGTCATCACTTTAATTTGTAGCATAAAATAATTATGGATATCATGATATAAAAACAAAATCATTTTTCCTCATGTTTCTATCACAACAAAATCTATGCAGCTTTCATAGACATTCGTATATTTACATATACATACATGCACAAAATTTCATAACTAGGGTAAGTGAGGATCCCCCTACCTAGTCTCCAAGCCAAGCAAGCAATATTCCTCACCAATACCTCGATTAAACGCAAGCACCACGAGTAATTGGAGTCCCTAGTTCAACAATTACAATATGTCACTATATGTCCATATATAATGACTAAACTTTATTCCCATAACAACAACTATTTTCACAGTTCAATCCCTGGTATGAAACCAGCGACTTTGAGGTTTGTTTTCCCAGAAATTCAATATATCTTTCAAGCCAAAACACAATCCATCAATATTACAACTCACTTCTTCCATACAAACGTAATTTAAAGACCAAATTTGATGAATTTCGAGTCAAACATCATATTTCTCTAAATCTCATCCATATGAAACTTGTACAAAATCCCTGAAATCTGATCATATGTAAATCTTTACCTTAATGTCTCAGAAATCGTTGTCCAGTTATCAAACAGGCTTCAAAACCCTCAATTCCGAAGTTAAAACGAAGATTCACGTCACCACTGACCATATATACCTTCGTTTTAGCTAAAACGAAGGTATATATATATAAACACTTATATATATACACACATGAGCTGCAGAGCATGCATTGCATGCTAGCTCTCCCTCGAAAACAAATGGTGATGATCTCATATTTACAGCAATAGGAGGCGGCTACAAACTACATGCCAATAGTGTAGATTGACATCTGCTCTAAACATGGCCAATCAGATAAAGGCTTGGGCATTAAGCAAGTCACTTGCTAGATATTTTTATCTCCACTTTGGGTAGTAGTTTCTCTCCTACAAACACGTCCTACTACTAAAAACATGAATCACTTGCATCTCCTTTGCAT
Source organism: Malus domestica (assembly GCF_042453785.1). Lineage (NCBI taxonomy): Eukaryota > Viridiplantae > Streptophyta > Magnoliopsida > Rosales > Rosaceae > Malus > Malus domestica. The sequence continues at coordinate 2,340,723 of NC_091662.1, forward strand.
GCATGTAAACTTACTTCCACCTGTAATTTGTAGAAAGTTTGATTAACTTTTAAACTTCCACGTGTAAAGAAAGGCCGCCTCCTGCTTATATTTGTGTAGCAATTTGACTACCCCATCTAATCACTTTCCACCTAGCATGCTACTAACATGACAAATGTATTCGTGCTGGCATGTTGGTTAATCCCTTGTGGCAAACTTAGTCACTCAATGCCTGCCATGTGCCATCAATTCAGCCATTCTTTGGTTGCCACATGGTGTTCTTCAATCCGTCAGATTTAAAGTTCCATTGTAAGTGTTGGATATATGTCAACAATCCGTAATAAAATAAATATGCTAATAATAAATACGAATAAATATATTTCAGAGACTCAACAAGATGAAATATTAATTAAGCAGAGTAATAAAAGATCGAGGCTTGCGTACCGCAATGTCATTGAAACAGAAATTTCGCCCCTACTCAGTGCTTGTAGTTCTACGGACGTCTGCTTCACCAGGATTCAACGATCTAAGTCAGAAATTCCAGCACAGGAAAATTGACTTCTGGCGAATATTAATGTGGTTCTCTCATAAATGATGTTTATGATTGCAGGAGAAGATTTATGATTTTTTCTGTGTACTAAATGCCATGCAGATGGATGTATATATAATGCGATTATACCTGTTCGCAACAGGTATAAGGAAGGGATGCATCTGTTAGGAAACATTTGCTGAAAAGGGTGTTTTTATTTCTGCGTTTTCACACTTCAGACTTCATCTGAAAAGATGAGTCTGTTGGTAAAAATAATTAATTAATTTAAATTCAAAATTAAAAATAAATAATTAATTTAATTATTAGAGCCCAAGACCCATCTTTTGACAATTAAATATATATTAAATATATATTAATTATATATTAATTACTAATTAATTAGTACATCCCAAGGCCCATCTTTTGACAATTAAATATATATTAATTATATATTAATTATAATTAATTATATATTAATTACCAATTAATTAGTACACTCCAAAGCCCAACCCCAAGGGTGAGCCCAATTTTAGTCTCCAGGCCTATTACTCCAATCACTTTCTATAAAGGACAAAGCCTTATAAAGTGATAAAATCTCTTAGGAATGGCCAATGTGGGACAAAGAAATTTCTACTCAAACTACTCAAATTTTCAATAGTAAGTTCGTTTGAGCTCTGAAAAATAATCCAAACGATGCCACGAGCTCGTAATCTCGTCCACTTTCATCTTTTTACCTCAAAATAATCTATGAACTCAAGTAAAATTATCACCCATTTAAAATGAACTATAAATTGTAAAATTCGTAGGTACTCCAAAGTTTATAAAAACACTTCTAAAATTTCAGGGTCTCACATGATTGTTGATGATTGAATTATTGCTTAAGTGTTGTTTAACGTGCTTATTTCCTATTAGTGACATATCACAGAATTTGAAATTTGGTTTATAAAGCTGTGTTTGTACCATACTTGACCAATTCCGAAACTACTGAGCACCGGTCAACGTTATACCGTCAAGGACCTAGAAGAGTTTCCCTCCAACCAGGAGGCCAATCACAGCGCGACATGTATTGACATCATAAGCCAATCATAGTGCGACACGTGTCAACATCAGAAGCCAATCACAACGCGACACGTGTCAATGTCATAATGAAACTAGAAACTCTCTTCTATAAATAGAGATCATTCTCTCACATTATTTCCTAATGTCATTTGTACTAAATCATTCACTGGTACTCACAAAATGAGACCTTGAACCTATGTACTTGTATAAACCCTTCACAATTAATGAGAACTCCTCTACTCCGTGGACGTAGCCAATCTGGGTGAACCACGTACATCTTGTGTTTGCTTCTCTATCTCTATCCATTTACATACTTATCCACACTAGTGACCGGAGCAATCTAGCGAAGGTCACAAACTTAATACTTTTTGTTGCACTAAAGTCCTCACTGATTTTGTACATCAACATTTGATGCCGTCTGTGGGAACGACACTTATTCCCACTCTCTTCAGCTTTGCCAAGCTGGTTTCCACCATTCATACACTCTCTTTTGACCATGCATCCATCTCCAACATAGGGAGCGAAGAAAGCCACAACACACAGAATGACACCCCTCTTGCACCTAGTGCGAAGCAACGAAAAAAAGAAGGAAAGAAGGTTACTCTTCAAACTAAAGTCGATGAGCTAGAAGCTCAGAACAACAAGATAGCAATGAAGAATGAGGTCCTCCAGGAGCAGTATGAGAAGCTCTTTGAGACGCTCCACGAAACTAGGCATACCTAAACACGCGAGCTCGTTGCCCCTGTGGACATCAACCATCATCTGGGTCCCTTCCAACACGGAGGGTCACCTCCCTTCGACATGGGTATCCCTGATGAGGAGCGAGTTAATCATCAAAACATTGATCAACATGAGACTTTTCCCAACCCAGATGCTTCGACCCGAAGTAGAAAAAGTGGAGGAAGACACCTCCTTGCAGAAGGGTTGGAAGGATCGAAAGCCGTTTATCGTGATTGCCGAGACTTACTAAAGCAACGTTGAGAGAATCCTATCCATATATGCTCGAAGATCAATGATCTAAGGGTTTCTGAAAGACTCGGTCCCCTCCCACGACCCAGGCCAGCTGCCAATCTAGGGAATGAACGACATGTCCTAGAGGAACATGAAGGTACGGGGGACTCTGAGGTATTTCGACAGACTCGCCTTAGAAGTCAGTACGGCGAGTCCAAGAAAAAACCACACGCCCTTGCTCAAACTTTCCTACTTCCAAGAGGCGATGGAAACTTATGAAAGAAAATTTGAGAAAGTAAACAAGTTGAAGGCCGAACGTCAGGCCGAGATACCTGACTCGAACCAACCCAGGCCTGACCCTCTCACAAGAATGATCATCGACACCCCTTCAAGCGAAGACAAAACAAAAGCTTGGTTTACAACTCTATACTGGAATGCAGGACTTAATTGAACACCTTAACCTCTTTAAGTCCACCATGGCATATCAGATGCACACCAACGAAGAACGATGTCTTCTCTTCCCCTCTACCCTCTCTGACGGAGCTCTAAACTGGTATTGCCGTTTTCCACTTGAGACAGTAGACTCATTTGAGGAATTGAGGAAACTGCTTCTCTCTCAACACATCTTCCAGACCGATCACTTGCATTCTGCAAATGACTTGTACACTATTCGCCAGAAGCCGGACAAGTCACTACGAGAGTATGCCGGTCACTTCAGCCATAAGTATTCTCGCTACGCTGAGGCAGATGACAAGACCACCCACAAGGCTTTCACGGCAGGCTTACGTGATTGTTTCTTCAAGTACATGATCAATGCCAACACTTAGAAGACTTACTCTGAGGTGATGACACAGACTTACAACCACGCATTCGTCGAAGCAAGAACATACCAAGGAACCCCCATATGGTTAACCCCTATCAACAAATGGGAAGTGGAAGTCAAGTTCTACCAAGTGAGGAGATATTGGCCATTCAGACACCCATTGCATCATTTCCTGCCTCATTTAGCTACTCACTAAGTCACCAAACGTATCTGTCTCTTGGTAAGAGGAATGATTTTTACTCTCAACAAGCCCATTACAACAAGAAGGATAAAAGTTTATATCAAGACAACCAGGGGTGAATGTACCGTCGACTATTATGACTATGGGGCCAAGCCTCACTCTTTCAAAGTGGAGAACTAGGTACTGAAGGAAATGCTATTATAAGAAGGCATACATATTACAAATGTTTTGACTCTCAACCACTTGAGATCTTTTGTCACACAAGCCATTCGGAAAATATTTAAAGAAGAGGAAATTCAGACAACTTCTTCTGAGTCTTTTGTGTTCCTAGCACTTGAACACTTGGTCTACGCTGACCTACCTTTATACTCCAATTACAGAGCTTTAACATGCGTACTTTGACACAAAGTATGTGATAATAAGTGTTACAACCAACATGGTTCGCATATCAAAAGCACGGATCCCTTCAAGCATAGAAAAACATTCATAAGCATCACTCATATCAATCAACATAAACATTATACATTCCAACACATTCATACATAAACATCATACATTCCAACACATTCATACATAAACATCATACATTCCAACACATCCATACATAAGCCAACTGTGCTTCGAAAGGGTTCAACATACTTTGTGTCTTCGACACTTGCTACAATATGCCTCAACACTTTGCCCTTATTCTCACCAACTAGGTGATGAAATGTGAAGAAGGAACTCATCTTTATGCCACCAACCAGGTAATGAAATGTACAACCCGTACTCTCTTTCATGCCACCAACCAGGTGATGAAATGTACAATCCGTACTCTAATATCATTTGGCAACTTGCCACTCATGCTACCAACCAGGTGAAGAAGGAACTAATCTTCGTGCCACCAACCAGGTGATGAAATGTACAACCCGTACTCTCCTTCATGCCACCAACTAGGTGATGAAATGTACAACCCGTACTCTAATATCATTTGGCAACTTGCCACTCATATCACCAACCAGGTGAAGAATGAGCTCATCTTCATGCCACAAACAAGGTGATGAAATGTACAACCCGTACTCTCCTTCATGCCACTAACCAGATGATGAAATGTACAACCAGTACTCTAATATCATTTGGCAACTTGCCACTCATGCCACTCATGCCACCAACCAGGTGAAGAAGGAACTCATCCTCGTGCCACCAACCAGGTGATGAAATGTGATGAAGGAACTCACATTCGTACCACCAACCAAGTGATGAAAGCAACTCACCATTCATTCCACCTACCAGAAGACGAGTGGTACAATTTGTACATGTGAACTCCTAGCATTCACAAATAATTAAACACCCTCAAGCTTGAAAACTCAACCAGATGAGCACTTATGCCCAACAAGAGTTATAGTCACCAACAAAGTCTTATTGCAAGCCAACAACTTCAGTGCATGACATACGAAGATCAAGCTATTCAGCCCTCTTGCACCTGCTTCAGACATTTGCCCTCCATAACAATGCAAACACTACAACTCGTAGAAAGCTTCACACACTCTTGATCAAGACAGTGTGAAGCAAAACCAATTTATGGTGCCAACAAGAGCTTCATCAATGGAGGGCAACCACAATTCTCAAAAGCTTTACACATTCTTGATCAAGACAGTGTGAAGCAAAACCAATTTATGGTGCCAACAAGAACTTCATCAATGGAGGGCAACCACAATTCTCAAAAGCTTCACACACTCTTGATCAAGACAATATGAAGCAAAACCAATTTATGGTGCCAACAAGAGCTTCATCAATGGAGGGCAACCACAATTCTCAAAAGCTTCACACACTCTTGATCAAGACAATATGAAGCAAAACCAATTTATGGTGCCAACAAGAGCTTCATCAATGGAGGGCAACCACAATTCTCAAAAGCTTCACACACTCTTGATCAAGACAGTGTGAAACAAAACCAATTTATGGTGCCAACAAAAGCTTCATCAAAGAAGTTCAACCACAATTCTCAGAAGCTTCACACACTCTTGATCAAGACAATGTGAAGCAAAACCAATTTATGGTGCCAACAAAAGCTTCATCAATGGAGGGCAACTACAATTCTTAAACCTTCAAAGCAAATTTAAGATTGTTCGAAGCAAATTCAATTTATATGGTTCATCCAAACCTTCTACTATTACAAGGTGTAACTTGCATCACAATCTCTTGCTCAACAGTGTGGAAGCAAAATTTGTATATGTTGTCTCTCCCACATTTTCAAATTTCTAGTTTCCCAAAAAAAAAAAAAAAAAAAGGAAATTCAACAAAGCTTCATCAATGGACAACTACAAATTCTCAAAAGCTTCAGACTATCTTGATCAAGATAGTGTGAAGCAAAATCAATTCGTGGTACCCAACAAAGCTTCACCACAAAAGCTTCATCAATGGAGGACAACTACAAATTTTCAAAAACTTCACACTATCTTGATCAAGATAATGTGAAGCAAAATCAATTCGTGGTACCCAACAAAGCTTCACCACAAAAGCTTTACCAACAAAAGCTTCATCAATGGAGGATAACTACAAATTCTCAAAAGCTTCACACTATCTTGATCAAGATAGTGTGAAGCAAAATCAATCCATGGTACCCAACAAAAGCTTCAACTTCAAAGCTTCATCTACAAAGTTTCAACTACAAAAGCTTCACCCACAATAGCTTCACCTACAAAAGCTTCACCCATAAAAGCTTCACCAACAAAAGCTTCACCCATAAAAGCTTAGCTTCACCCATAAAAGTTTCACCAACAAAAGCTTCACCTATAAAAGCTTCACCAATAAAAGCTTCACCAACAAAAGTTTCGCCTACAAAAGCTTCACCTACCACAAAAGTTTCACCTACAAAAGTTTCACCCACAAAAGCTTCACCAACAAAAGCTTCACTCACAAAAGCTTCACCAACAAAAGCTTCACCCACAAAAGCTTCCCCTACCCACAAAAGCTTCCCCCACCACAAAAGCTTCACCCACAAAAGTTTCCCCCACCACAAAAGCTTCACCCACAAAAGCTTCACCTACAAAGCTTCAACACAAAAGCTTCACCAACAAAAACTTCACCTACAAAAACTTCACACTATCTTGATCAAGATAGTGTGAAGCAAAATCAATTCATGGTACCCAACAAAGCTTCAACCTCAAAGCTTCACCTACAAAGCTTTAAAATATATATATATATATATATATATATATATATATATATATATATATATTTCGGAAATTCGAAAATTCAAAAATTCGAAAATTCCAAAATTCGAAAATTCGAAAAAAAAAATTCGAAAAAAATATTTCGAAAAAAAAATTGCCTAGGCATCCTCTTCTGTAGGCCTAACAACTTTCATAACAAATATATATGAAGAAGGAGTTTTGGGCTACCACTTAGAAAAGAAATGCCTCATTCGTCAACTCCCTCGACCGGAGACTTGGGGGACTCATACCATATGCTACTGCACCTTGATACTCGGAAGTCTCACGACCACTCAGTGAGTTGGATTTTTCAAGTCTCCAAACGAGAAGTTTTCCTCAATCGGGAAATTAAGGGAGCACTACCTCAACCTACATGCTTCACTCATAAAGCTTCAACAAAAGGAAAAATTCAAAGAACTTAGTGAAGAAGGCCTTGGTGTATTTAACACAATACGTTGAAATGAAGAAAAACTTGTTTATTGATATCTTCGATAAGTTACAAATATGTACATATACATGAATCAAAATAAACAAACAAGAGGAAGCCTTCACAAAGGTTGCTCAGGAGAAGTCTCAGCAGTCGGTATAGCCCCAGAAAGAGGAGGCACCAAATGGTGATTATTCGAAGCCTCAATACTAGGCAGAATGCCAGAATGAGGAGGCACCGAAGGTTGATCATTTGGAGCTTCATTACGCGGTACAGCCCTATAAGACGAAGACAATAAATGTCTTTGGAACAAACCCACAAACCTCTGATGATCAAGTAAAATCTGACCATCAGATTCCTGCAATTGGTCGAGCTTCCTCTTTATGTTTGTAGCATAGTCATGTGCGAGCCTGTGCAACTGTTTATTCTCATGCTTGAGCCCTCTGATCTCCTGTTTGAGACTTATCACTTCAGCCGCCAATGATTCAACTTGGCGGGTTCGAGCAAATAGGCGTTGGGCACAGAACATACACATTAAACACTAAGAGCCAGAGAATCCTTAACAGCCAACTCATCAGACCGTTTGGAAAGTAGTCTGTTATCTTTGGGAGTGAGAAGGTTCCTGGCCACCACCGCAGTGGTCATATCATTCTTCATCATAGAGTCCCCAACGGTAAGAGGACCAGTAGGGGATAAGAAGGATGAGAGTCATATGTTGTCTTGATAAGGCATAGCTGCCTCTTCACCAAAGTTCAAGTTAAAACGACAGTCGGATGGGCCAGACATTCTCAGAAATGATGAAGGAGAAATGAGGTGCAATAAATCTCTTAAGTAAGGGGAAAATTCCTACAAGCAATAACTCTCTGAATGTACTTCTTGCACACAATTGGTGCCCTTATAAAAGAAAAGGTAACATGGCCGTTGGTTCAAAAATCGAAAAGACACCACTCTCTGGATTTCGAAGAGGCACCACTTTCCACATGCAACATCAACTCCTCGGGTACCACAGATAACTTCTCCAAAGATATCTGACAAAGTTTAGACACAAAAAGTTTGAAGGTCCAGCTACCCTACTATTACCCACAAGGGTAAAGGAATAACACCATTACTTGATAACTAGAAAGTCATAATATGTGTCAACCTCCGTGCTCCGTAGCAAGGCAGATTGGCAAAAATGCCCAACCTTTACTCACATTCGAGAAAACACTCCCAACAGGATTACGTGCTAAAAAATCGAAGAGGCACCGCCCTCCGAATCTCGAGAGCCAGACTCCCAACAGGATTACTTTCTCAAAAATCGAAGAGACACTGCTCTCCGAATCTCAAGAGCCAGACTTCTAACAGGATTACGTGCTAAAAAATCGAAGAGGCACCGCCCTCCGAATCTCGAGAGCCAGACTCCCAACAAGATTACTTTCTCAAAAATCGAAGAGACACTGCTCTCCAAATCTCAAGAGTCAGACTCCCAACATGATTGCTTTCTCAAAAATCGAAGAGGCACCGTTCTTTGAATCTCGAAAGTCAGATCCCCGACAGGATTGCTTGTTCGAAAATTTAAGATGCATCGCTCTCAGAACTTCGAGAGCCAGATTTCCTTGGATAAAGCTTGCCTGCAATCTTCACACGCAACATTAGCTTTCTAGATACCACATACCACTTTTTCAAAGTGTTCTGACAAAGTTAAAACACGTGAAGCTTGCAGCTTCCACTACATTGCTATGACCAAGAAGGGTAAAGAAATAACACTACTACTTGTTGTTAGGGAGACTCATGTATATGTCGACCTTCATCCTCCACAGCCAGGCAGACCTGCAAATAAAATAAAAAAGCTTAACTTTTCTTCACATCCGAGAGGGCACTCTTAGCAGAGTCTCTTGAAATACTGAGCTTCTTTTCCTCCCGATAATATCTCTGCAAACAAGCCACACCAGAGCAAGAGTATCTCATATCATCAGGGTTAAAAGTAAGAGTATCCCATATCATGCTTTTTCCCTATCTTTTCCTTTGGCCTTGTTCTTACCTGCAAGACAAGAAGAAAGAGAGCAATCAGTTAGCACTTGGAATCAAACTTCCAATCAGGAATTGACTGCTTGGAACCATTTGCCTGATTACTTATCTGGCATTGCTTTCGAGTACTCATCTTTAACATCTTATGCTTCCAGAGAAGATACCACATCTGCCTGAGGAACATATAGGGCAAGTGAGAAGGATACAAGGAAACATGTGGCGACAAGCGTAACAGAACACGTGTCGATACATCCACTACTTTGTCAAAAGCAAAAGTATCTCATATCATCTCTTCTCCATTTGCTTCTCCTTATCCTTGTTGTTGTTTACGACACAATGAGAATGAGAACAATCAACCGGAAGCCGAAGTCGAACCTCCGATCCAGGTTGCTTGCTTGGAAGTCTGATTATTTACCTTGTTTGTTACCTCATTCGGCAAATCTTCTAGTTCGGCGACTTGGAGGACTCCTACTATAGGGTTTGTATCGCACTTGACCAAGCCCGAAACTACAAGTAAGCTTCAAGTGAAATTGATACATTACCTTGTGCATCTTCATCGGTTAAATATACCACCCCTGGATGGAGGAAAGGTACTTCCAGAGAAGATGCCACATCTACATATGAGACAGATAAGACAAGTGAAAATGATACCATACTTCGGTACTTAGAAGTTTCGTGATTACTCAATGGCTTGGATCTTGCAAGTTCCCAACCGAGGAACTTCCCTCACTCGGGAACTTAGGGAAGCACTGTTTGTACCATACTTGACCAATCCTAAAACTACTGAGCACCAGTAAACGTTATACCGTCAAGGACCCAGAAGAATTTCCCTCCAACCAGGAGGCCAATCACAGCGCGACACGTGTAGACATCATAAGCCAATCATAGCGCAACACGTGTCAACATCAGAAGTCAACCACAACACGACACGTGTCAATGTCATAATGAAACTAAAAACTCTCTTCTATAAATAGAGATCATTCTCTCACAATATTTCCTAATGTCATTTGTACTAAATCATTCACTAGTACTCACAAAATGAGACCTTGAACCTATGTACTTGTGTAAACCCTTCACAATTAATGAGAACTCCTCTACTCCGTGGACGTAGCCAATCTGGGTGAACCACGTACATCTTGTGTTTGCTTCCCTGTCTCTATCTATTTACATACTTATTCACACTAGTGACCAGAGCAATCTAGTGAAGGTCACAAACTTAACAATTTCTGTTGTACCAAAGTCCTCGCTGATTTTGTGCATCAACAAGTTGGTCTATCCAACTTTGCAATAAAAGTTAGAAAAAATTGTAGCAATGATCTCTCAATTTTAACCCAACTTGAGCAATGATGCCTTAATTATATACTTGTGACCATTGATCATTTAACTCATTAAAACGTGTAGCTATGGTCCTTTTCGTCAACTTCGTCAGAACTTTTGTCAAAATAAGCCATGGTGGAAAAACCATTGGTACAATTGGGTTAAAGTTGAGAGACCATTACTATAATTTTCTTATTTAGTTTTTCATATTTGCTCCTTGATTCAGCCTCACATGTATGACATATGACTTATTTTGATGGAAGTTTGATGGTATTGACGAAAATGATCATAGTTGCACGTTTTGATGAGTTAAAAGACTATTAACCATGAATTTTTAGTTGAATGACCATTACTCCAATAGAATTAAAATTTAAGATCAATTGCTACAATTTCATCTAAAAGTTACACTTTGACTAATGATCTGAAGGAGGAAACATAAAATATGAAAATTGATAAACAAAAAAACATAACGGAGAAATCATTTTCGCAAGTCTCTCTTTTAATTTATGCACACTTCTATTTAGTTTTATCCTTCAATTTATGTAACTAAAAGTTATAAATTATCAAGGGTGTGGCTGTGGGAAAAAATGTATGTGCATATTACATCCCCATATTAACTACAATATTAGGCTGTCCTCCTTTTAATTTGTCCTTTCCAAAAACAATTTCGTAAGTACGTTCTTTTTGTTTGGGGACCCCTATAATCTGGTGGCATGTCTAATCAACTTGCAGGTATCTCTCTGTGTGCGGGATACAGATTGATGAACTATGGAGCTTCATATCTTTGGATTTGTATGTGTAACATCAACTCCAACTCTCCAAACATTGAACTTATACGATTCCACTTGCCTTCACTAATCAGTAGTGTTTTTTTAGCACAATAGCACTGACGTGATGATATCATTCATAATACCATGCATGAACAAACAATGATTTGCTTTCACAATACTAAAAAGAGAGGTCCAACTCTCCAAACGTATAACGATAGATCTGATGTGACAGTTGAGATATATAGAAGGAAATAATTTTTGCAGTTCTATTTTCTATTTTTACAATCGTTCCGTTGTATATGTGTCAAAATTTTATTCACTTATTATTTAATAAAGGGTTGTTTTTGACATTTTGAGACCCTGTGCAAATTTATAAAAATGCTCGCTTCATTTTAAAAGATGATAATTTTGTTGTACAATATATTCATACGGAGTTAACAATTAGTATTCAAAATTAATTGAAATTAGCATCTTACTTTTATTAATTGAATAATCTCTAACAGTCATGAAAGCATAATTTTGGTTTATTCGTGAAAAAATGGAGCATGACTGAAAGAAAGATACAAAAAGACGATTGTGTTTGTGGAATAAAGCAAGGTTCTAAAGGATGCTAGATGCTAGTCGGACGGTGGGCTATGACCTAGCGCCTAGGCGGGCGCCTAGGAAGACTAGACGGATTTAAGTAAATGTATTATATTTTGTGTAAATAAGTGTCTCTTAATACTAAAAATATATATAATTACATCATAAACCACAAAATATAATGACATATATATTATGAAGTATTAGAACATAATGAAAAGATGGGAACAAGCATGTAATGTCTGTTCATTTAAGTATTCAACAAGTCTCTTAAAATTTATTGAAAAAACTAAAATGCAAAATGAAAGCTATCTATTTTCTGTCTAAGTGAGTTGCAACTTAGGCGGGTCTGGACGGGCTAGGTTGGCGCCTTAACAGGTCTAAGCGCCATTTCTTAATTTTCAAACGTCTAAACATTAATCAGGGCGGTGGCCAGCCGCCTAGACGGGGATTTTTAGAATAATGGAATAAAGTAATACACAAGTTAGTTTTTATTGTTAAAGAAAAGCGGAAGAAAGTAACACACAAGTTATGTTACTGCTAGAGAAAAGTGAAAATTAATATATTAAGTATATATAAGATTCATTTAATAAATTGTAATATGATTTTCCTTTTTAGTTAAAAAAATATTTATTAGAAAATTTATATTCATATGTAATAATTAATGTAGGGTACTGTTATCCACACATTCATTTTTACTTTTCATACACTCCTCTCAATTTTCGGTCGTCAGATTGAATGAATTGAAGAAAATCAACGGCCAAAAATTAACAAAGGTGCGTGGGAGGTAAAAATGGGTGTGTGAATAACACTATCCTTAATATATATAAGGGTCACTTAGTATTACGGTTTAGTGATATTCCTCTTCACTTGTAAGTGAGAGGTCTTGGGTTCAATTCTCGGCAAAAGCAAATTTGAACCACATTATTACTAGCCCATTGTGAAGCTTTAGCATACTTCTTCACTTCTTAATGTAGATAATATCGTTTGATCAAAAAGAAAATACACACACACACACACACATACACATAGGAAATCTTTAAGGAAAGGGATCCCCATTTTTTTTTATAAAAATGGGAATTAGTTGTGGGGTCCACACTACATCGAACTATAACGATCCGAACGATCTATTTTTCAAGTTGCACCTCATAGATCATCCTTGCAAAATATTAGCCAAATTGAAAATGTTTAAGACATGTAGTTGGGTTCAAAGAAATTAACGAATACTTTGTTATATAAGAAACAATGAAATTTTATCTTGATAATTAAATAGGCAAATGGTTTCGGATTGAATTGAATTTTTGCAAGGATGATTTATGAATGGAGACTTACAAAATAGACGTTCGGATCATTAAAGTTTGATGTGAAGTGAGCCCCACACCTAATCCCCATTTAAAAAAAAAAAAAAAAGAATTCCTTTGCATAGAAGGTCTGTATAGACATTTATACATATAAGAGGATCAAAAACTTTTGGGGCCCCTAGAGTCCTATCCCACACTGTATCTTTTTCATACCCTCAACGCCTCCTTTGATTTAAGGGGTAAATCTCAGTTTATTACCCTCAAGTTTCATGGTTTTCAACATTTGGTATATGAATTTTGTTTCGTCCTAGAGTCATACCTAAAGTGTTAATTTTGGGACAGTCTCATACATCTGTTAGTCTGGTGGTTAAATCAACCGTTAACTAATGATGTGGCACCCACATGGACAATGACTGGGCGCCACATGTCAATTCGTGAATAATAAAAAATTAAAAAAAAAAATTTAAAAGAAAAAAAAATATTATGGGCGTTCACCACTCCCAACCCTTCCTTCATTCTCCCACCCTTCTCTTCCATGCTCCCATCCTTCCTGCACACCCACCCATTCCCCTCCTTTTCCCTCCCTTCTCTCCTCTGCACTCACCCTTGCCTTTCCCTAATACCCACCCCGCCACCAAGCCTATTCCCCATCCCTAAAACCTAGCCCATTCCCCCTTCCTCAAAGCCCATAAAATTTCATCCCTCCTGCCCACCCAACCCTCCCTTCATTCTCTCTCTATGGTCGCCACTCATAATGCAAACTCGGATCGGAAAACCCGATCGAGCGCAAGCTCTTGTTTGAGCCTATTTTCTCCAGGAAACAGTAGAGCAGCAAAAGCACACAAACCTTCAAAAAACAAGCTTCAGTGAATATGCACAATCAAGTTTCCAAATTTTACGAAGTCATAACAAAATTAAACAATTTTTTAGCATTCTGTAACAAACCCATGAAGCCAAATCTACCAAACAAGTCCAAGAATCTTCAATTTCCCACATTTTCCCAAAAAACAAACACAAAATTGAACAATTGAGAAGTTAAAACAAAAAGGGCAAACCTTTTGAGGCCAAAAGTGACCTAGGGCAGCGATATGTAAGCCCTTAGAGGGTTGAGAGCCTCGGCAGACATGAAATGGCCATTCTTGGAATCGGATTCAAGAGCCCATTTGGAGGATGTGTCTAGAGACGACGCCGTTTCGAAAGATTGGTGGAAGATCTTCGAGGGCAGAGAGTGCCTTAGGACCTTCGAAAGCACATCGGCTTGCGATTCGTGCTCTGTCGCGGTGGAGGAAACTTCAGACGGTGATGATGGGAGCTTCTTCTTCTGGGATACGAGGCAGCCTACTACTTGTTTTGATTCATGGAGAAAATAGGCTCCCTCTTTCTCGGCTAGTCTTCCTGCGAGAAAGCTCATTTCTTTTTGGTTTCCTAGAAAAAAGGTTGTTTTTCTAGAGAAAGGCAACAGTAGAGCAGCAGAAGCACACAAACCTTCGAACCCAAGACCAAGACACATCCTCAAACCCAAGGCCAAGAGGTGTGATGAGGAAGCACTTCACCATCAGGGTGGGAAGAGGGTTAGTGGGAACGTGGGTGGGTGAGGGGCGGGATAAGGAGGGGAATGGGTGGGTGCAGGGAAGATAAGGGAGGGCGAAGGAGGGAGGGGTGAACGGCCATAACTATTTTTTTTTAATATTCACGTGGGCCCATATTGACACGTGGTGCCCATCCATTGTCCACGTGGGCGCCATGTCATCAGTTAACGGTTGATTTAATAGCCAGACTAACGGATATATGAGACTGTCCTAAAATTAACACTTTAGGTATAACTTTGGGATGAAAAAAACTTCATGTATCAAATGTTGAAAACCACAAAACTTGAGAGTAGTAAACTGAGATTTACCCTTGATTTAATCTAACAATAGCGTGAGAAAAAAAAAGTGTGAAAATAACACTTTTCCATAATAAAAATCCAAATAGCACTAAAACAAAGGAGGAAAAAAAATAAATAAAAAAGGTAAATCTTTCACATCCATGGACAAGTAGCCTTCAAACGACTCCAACAATACAAGTAAACCTGCAGTGGTAAAAAATTGTTTCCCAAAGAGAATGAGTCACGCATACATGTTGGTAGCCTTGGAGAAAAGATAGGGAATATTTTTGCTCATATCTAGTTGTGATGACTTTATTTATAATTGTTAGATGAGCTTAAATTTTAAGATTTGTGACATGCATAGGTACAAATTTTAAAATTTAAACTCATCAAACAGTGATAATAAATTAATGAACATTCACAACTTAAGGATGGTGAGTAAAAATGTATCCGAAAAAAATCCCAAACCAGAAAGAAAAATGGGTGTAGCGAGAGGGGACCCATTTCATGTGCAATCTAGTTCTTTTTTTTGGACAATGAGAGGTGTGAGGATGTGCAATGAATTTGATATAAAAATAATTGGGAAGTTGTCTGTAGGTCCAATGCATGGCTCAAAACCAACAACATTTTCAGAATAAGTTGGCGTTAAAGAAATGTTGTGTGGGTTAAGAATCAATGGACCGCTTTCGAAGTCTCCAGAGTTGATACAAAACTTGGCTTTTCTTTATTTCAGGTTTTCATTTTGCTTTTTCCCAATTAAAGTCGGTAGGTTTATTCAATTTCTTCAAGTCTCAGCTAATGTATACGTACCGACCATTTCTTCTTTCATTATTCACCAATTTTTTTCTTGTTTGGATAATTATTATTTTCTTCGGGATATGATAATCACATTCACCGTTTTTCTTTTTATACACAATTTTGTTATTTTTGGTTATAAGAAATCAAGCAGAAATAACAAACAAGATTAAATATGAATGTATAAGATACAAAAATTGTACACGGTTATTATTTTTTTCCCTTAAATTATGAGAGGATAGACATTAGTCAATGGTATTTTTCTATACATTTCTTTAATTTTGGGTCATGTTTTATTTTGTGAATTTCTTATATATGAATTAGCTGATTGTGACTATATTACATTGACAGATGTTGCATAGATCCATAATACTTCTCATCATGTTTTTATTTTAAAAAAAAAACATGATGAGAAGTATAATAAAAAATTAAGACAAAAACAACTCCAACGTTGGCTGTTTAACACGTAAATATGAAGGAAGATGGGACATTGATAACAAGGGGAGGTTGAAATATCTTTATGAGTTTTATGGACTTCTGAAAGGGTTGTTGGCAAAGCCACCAACTTATCATTTTTTAAGGAAAAAAAAAGGTTTAACTACTAGCAACCAACCTGACATTTTTAAACATTGATATGAGTTTAATGGTTATAAGTTATAACTTGATCAAGCCAATTGATTTTTGTTAAATGTTGGCCACTTGAATTTAAGTAAAGAGGTTCACACACAGCCGACAGGCTGAGCTAACCACAGTTAATAGTATTAGCAGCTATTATAAAGAGTGAGAAATCTTGTGGGGTTGGACTAGTGAATATACTCTAAAAATAAATAACTCGAGAAATCTTTTTCATATGTTCACTAGTGTTGCATTCCTAATCAATTTGCAAGTAGTAGATTGTCTCGGTGAATTACGGCCTTCTTTTCAACTCCTTGCAATTAGGCACTCTTTTCTCTTTTCTTAATGTAAATTAATGTAGAATATAACTAAAACATGTGCATTGAATATGAGTTGCCTGATGGCATGAGAGTTATGGGGTTGGACTGAAAATGTGACCAGAAACAGGGATTCGCAATTACGCATGCAAGGCTAGAAGCATTGGACCCTCTCCCACTTGTTCTGCAGACTTGGTAGATAAAGAAGACTAAGGTATTAATGATGTGTAGATCAACAATAACAAAATTTTATGAGTCCGACTGTATGAATGCTAATAATATCATTGGGTTCTATTTTGTAATAAGTCTTTTGTTAACTTTTAGTACTTCATGTATTTTTTTAGAATCTCTTTCTAAGCTTCTTATGTCTTCTTCTAGGGTTTAGTGTAATTCCCAAAAACTATTGAAATTTCAATCCAACTTTCAAAAGTTAAGAATCTAAATTGTACGTGTGCACCTTCCTCCACCAGTGAATTTCCACAAATCCCATCCAGAAAGACAAGAAAAAAAAAAGAAACCATAAATACATTTTTATGATTCGTTCTTTGAATTGTTCCATGGTTTTGCTACCTAAACCCAAAGTCCTCGGGGTACTAATTGACCTTTTTGGAGGTAAAAGTTCTTTAACGTACCCACCCAGTACTTGTATCGGATTAATGCATGCATGTTTGGTTTTTGTTGGAATGTTTGGTGCTTGTATCGGGTCCGAATCTGTTTCAATCTCTTTTGTTACGTACACGTACCACCAGGTCCACCACTAATCTCCTATAAAATTTAAAAAAAAAATGGATTTAATTAATAAAAAAGTTAGGGTTTAACTTTTGTGATCAACTTGCAGTATTTGTAATGAGATTCGATGGGGACTAGTCGTTTACGTACGTACTCATAGTTGCCATCTTGAACCAACGAGGCAAAAGGCTGTACCGTGCACTGCTCTCAATGCCCTGCCGAGACAACCATGCACAGCATGCCGTTGCCATAAACCCTAATCCTCGCACTAATTTGTACTAATCAAGATGTTAGTGAACAATATCGGAATATTTTAGTATAAAAATATAATTTTTAAAATAAACAGTATTGTAAGTTTTTCGTTAAAATTTCATAATATAAAAGGTTTCGGGGATATAAATGGAATCAGCTCATCCACTTAGCTTGCCCACAATTCTCTAATGAGAAAGGTACAGGTAGGCACACAGTTCATGCACCTAACAGTTCTGATAAATTATTAAATTAATCATATTTAACCCATTAACATTATATACTAGTATTTTTCTATATTCATAAGTCAATTTATGTCGATTCTTGATGATAACGAATTTGTTAAGAATGTGGACATGATCCAGGCTAATGGATTTGTTGGTTGACAATATAGAATAATATATTTTCAGTGATCTTGGTCTCTATAGTCTTTATCTTTGATAATTTTCCTTTAATTTTTGTCATTTCTGACTTTTAGTCATCAAAATATTATAAAAAAATATGCTATGTACGTTTAATTTGGATATTCAAGATATTTGAAGTGGTAGCCATTTTGATGTTGTCTGGAAACATTCACTGTACGGGGGATATATATAATATGTCAATTTGGTCCTATTGTTTTTGTTCCTCCTCTTGTGGGAGTTGTTGAAGGGATGCAGGAAATGAACCCGTTGGGAATTTGGTTATATATTTTGTAGGGCTTACTTTTTCAAAAAGCAAGACCCTTCTCACTGACTCTGAACCAAGTGGAAGGGGATAGATGAAGATGTAACCAAATTAAAAGAAAATTGCAACTTGATGTTTCTAGTTGCCTGCTTGCCTGTGGGTTCTTGAGTAACTTGAGGCACTAACATACGGTGCTGAAATATATTTGATTCTTAAATTTGATCACGGTTGTCGGTCATGTAGTTTTAAATTGTTTGAATTAAATTTAATTATCAAATATATATCGGCATCGAGTATTTTTAAGAGAACTTTAACGAAAAAAACTCTAGTACTTTCACTTTAACTAAAAATCACATTTTTACTTTAAAAAGTCAATCATAGTACTATTCACTTTACTCTTTATTTTGTCCTTATCGTTAAAACTCAAAGTTTTCAAGTTATTTTCATTAATTTTTCTTATTTTTAAATAATAAAACAAATATCGCATGCATGCCTTTTGGATCAATTTGCAAT
This sequence comes from Malus domestica, assembly GCF_042453785.1. Classification (NCBI taxonomy): domain Eukaryota; kingdom Viridiplantae; phylum Streptophyta; class Magnoliopsida; order Rosales; family Rosaceae; genus Malus; species Malus domestica. The sequence goes on from NC_091662.1 coordinate 2,359,594, forward strand.
ATGGAAAGTAGTCTAACCATCTATAAGCACATGCAAGATCATTTCTCTAATCAATGGGGATTCACAACTCAGGTGACGTGAAACACATGTGGTAATTGCGCTTCACATATGTGAGACAACCTGCTTTGATACCATAAAAAAAGTTCAAGTTCCACGATAAAATTAACTGACAATATAGAGATTAACCCAATCTCTTATAAGTTATAAGCACATGCAAAATTCCTCTTATTTTTTACCGTTGTAATGCCAATATTGCTTCGCCTTGGTTGATATCTATGATTCAAGGTATACTCAGTTCACAGTTTTGGTGTGGTTCTTTGCATTCATATTATATTTCTTGATTATTCAATAGGGCATTCGTCAGCTGACGTGTGGAGGCCCGGAAACCAACGTGTGTATGTATACATTCCTGATTCATTAAACATCAAACCTACTACTTTGAACAAGTTTCATTGCATCAGCAATGTACAGATGCTTCTTCCCTTTTGACAGAATTAAAATGATACATCTCTTTCTTTGAATTTTAATTCTAGAACCCCACATATAAGAAGCTGAGGTGTTCTCTCTCGTTCAAGAACCTAGCAAAGTTAATGTGTCTATCTAACCAGAAAGAATAATGTTTGTTTATTTATTATAATATTTGATCGAAAAGGATTAATTGACACGCAATTGAGTCTATGATGATGAATAATGTTGGAAGTATCTCGCTTTAAAGGATGCAAGTCTAGCATAAGTAGTTAAACTATCTTGAGGTGGCTTCCGGTGTAAGCGATTCACAATGGGTTGAGAGTGGTTGGTTAGATGGAATATCTTGGTTAATTGGTTTTGAGTTGGATACTCATGTCTTAGTAAGTCAATCTAAATCAACTAATAAGTAGCCTATGTTATTGCTTGCATATCATTAAGTGTATGGATGTTGATTGAGTTTGATACATATGGACTCCAACTCATAACATGGATAGAGGTCCAAGACCGTTAAATCTTTAGTCGTTAAATTCTTAACTCAACGGCCATGGATCTCCGTCCATGCCTAGTTTAGAATTTTACTTCTCAACCGATACTTGAAAAACCTCATAGGAAAGCAAGTATATCTTATATTATTTTCGACATCCACATCAGCACACAAAGATTGAGTGGTCATAGGTCTATGTTCATGCTATGGACCGGTCGATTATAGAATTTCGATACGTACGTAACGGCTTCTCCACACACTTGGAAAAAGCTCACCCGAAAGAAGGGTCCTCATATTATTTTCGGCATCCACATCAAATTCAACACCAGCAAACCATTTACATTCCATGAATTGTAACATGGACAACAAACCAAGCAAGGCTGCGAAGTTTCCTAAATGTACATGCATCAAAGAGTTTTGGCAAATTAAAAAATGGTCCAATCGGCTGCGAGGTCATAGTTTAACTTTTAATCCAGACCTAACTAAATTGTTGTTGCTTTCCCACCTAGAAAAAGATAGAGTAAATTGTAGCAGTAGTCCCTCAATTTTAATCAAATTTGAGCAATAATCCCTGTTTGTACCATACTTGACCAATCCCGAAACTACCGAGCACCGGCCAACGCTATACTGTCAAGGACCCAGAAGAGTTCCCCTCCGACCAGGAGGCCAATCACTACTCGACACGTGTCAAGATTAGAAGCCAATCAGAGCGCAGCACGTGTCAACATCAAGAACCAATCATAACATGACACATGTCAATGTGACAAAGCTACAAGTTTTTCTATAAATAGGGGTCATTCCCCCACAATATTGGCGAATGCCATTTTGTGTTAAATCATTCACAAGAACTCACTAAATTGAGAGCTTGATCCTTTGTACTTGTGTAAGCCCTTCACTACTAATAAGAACTCCTCTACTCCGTGGACGTAGCAAATCTGGGTGAACCACGTACATCCTGTGTTTGCTTCTCTGTCTCTATTCATTTACGTACTTATCCTCACTAGTGACCGAAGCAACCAAGTGAAGATCACAAAACCTGACACTTTCTGTTGTACCAAAGTCTTCGCTGATTTTGTGCATCAACATTTGGCGCCGTCTGTGGGAAACGACACTTATTCCTACTCTCTTCAGCTGTGTCAAGCTGGTTTCTATCATTCGTACACTTTCTTTTGATCAGGCATCCCTCTCCAACATGGGAAGCGAAGGAAGCCACAGCACACAGAATGACACCCCCCTTGCACATAGTGCGAAACAACGAAAGAAGGAAGGAAAACGAGTTCTTCTTCAAGCTAAAGTCGATGAGTTGGAAGCTCAGAACAACAAGATAGCAATGAGGAATGAGGTCCTCCAGGAGCAATATGAGAAGCTCTTCGAGACACTCCACGAAGCTAGGCAAGCTCAGACACGCGAGCTTGTTGCCCCCGTGGAAGTCAACCATCAACTGGGTGCCCTCCAACATGGAGGGTCACATGCATTCGACATAGATATCCCTGATAGGGAACAAATTACCCCTCGATTTGATAATCAACATGAGGCTTCTCTCAACCCAGTTGCTTCGACCCGAACCATGAGAAGCGGAGGGAGACACCTCTTTGCTGAAGGGGCAGAAGGATCGAAAGCCGTCTTTCGCGATTGTCGGGATTTCCTGAAGCAACGTCGAGAGAATTCCATCCATATAAGCTCAAAGATCAATGACCCAAGGATTTCTGAGAGACTCGGTCCCCTGCCACGGCCCGAGCCGGCCACCAACTTGGGGAAGGGGCAACAAGTCCTAGAGAGACATGAGGGTACAGGGGACTCAGAGGTGTTCCGACAGACATACCCTGGAAGCCAGTACAGCGAGTCCAGGGAAAAATCACATGCCCTTGATCAAACCTTCCTAATTCCAAGAGGAGATGGAGATTTACGAAAGAAAGCTCCAGTGGCACGTAACTCCGCTCAGGACCCCCTTGTCCTACAACTTCTTGAGGAAGTAAACAAGTTGAAGGCTGAACGTCAGGCTGAAATACCTGACTGGAACCAACCCAGGCCTGGCCCTCTTACAAGGAGGATCCTCAACACCCCCTTCAAGCAAAGACAAAGCAAAAGCTTGGCTTGCAACTTTATACTGGAAAAGAGGACCCGATTGAGCACCTTAACCTCTTTGAGTCCACCATGGCATACCGGATGCACACCGACGAAGAGCGATGTCTTCTCTTCCCCTCCACCCTCTCTGGTGGAGCTTTAAATTGGTATTGTCGTCTTACACCTGAGACGGTAGACTCATTTGAGGAATTGAGGAAACTATTTGTTTCCCAACACATTTTCCAAACCGATCGCTTGCACTCTGCAGATGACCTGTACACTATCCGCCAGAAGCCAGACGAGTCATTACGTATGTATGTTGGCCGCTTCAGCCATGAATACTCCCGGTGTGCCGAGGCAGACGACAAGACTGCCCTCAAAGCCTTCACGGCAGGCCTACGTGATTGTTTCTTTAAACACATGATCAATGCCAATACTTGGAAGACTTACTCTGAGGTGATGGCGCAGGCTTATAACCATGCCTCCGCCGAGGCAAAGACATATCAGGAGAAACCCCCTACAACCATCCTTTATCAACAAGTGGGAGGTGGAAGCCAGACTCACCTAAATGAGAAGACCTCGACTTCCCAAACAGCAGTGGCACCTCCCCATGCCTTGCATAATGCTTCACCGAATCAACAGACATATCAATTTCAAGGCAAGAGGAAGGATTTCCATCCTCACCACTCTCCTTTCAGTAAAAAGAGTAAGGGACACTATCCCGATAACCAAGGGTATCGCCACAATAACGCTCGCCCCCAGGCAGTCAATGCAGTGGGTCAAACCCGCGTCAAGATACCCCCTACCCCATGGTATGAGACATACACGCCCTTGAATGCCACATGCGCGGCCATTTACCCCAGCATAGCTCACCTGATACCAAAGCCAAAGCCGAGGCACCCAGATTACACGCCCCCGAATAACGCGGGCATGTTTTGTTGCTACCATGAGCATAACGGCCATGATAGCGAGAAATGTATCATCCTCCGTGATCGTATTGAAGCTTTGGCACGAGAAGGAAAAATTGATCAATTCCTCCTTCACCCTCAAAGGGATAACCGTAACCAACGCCAGGTGAATGTCATATATTCTATAAGTTGCGGCACACCCATATCTGAATCTTCCAATAGGGCCATGAAAAACAGTGAACGAATTCTGAGGCCTGGTCACCAAGTGTTTCACGTGGAAGACATCAGGGGAGGGAAGTATCAAAAGCCTAACTGGGATCCGATATGTTTCTACCCTGAGGAAGAAAGAGGCATCATCTACCCTCATAACGACCCATTGATCGTGGAGGCTCACATAGCCAACTTTGATGTTCGACGAATCCTCGTAGACACAGGGGCTTCGGTCAATATCATGTTTGCCGAAGCTTTCAGGGCACTCAGTGTAGCTGAACACTTGCTCGATCGCTCGATTTCTCCTCTGATAAGCTTCTCCGGTGATATCGTGCAACCCTTAGGAAGCATACATTTACCCTTTACTATTGGTACAGGCCCTTACACGGCTACCATTACCACTAACTTCCTAGTGGTTGACTGCCCAACGGCATACAATGTCATATTTGGGCGCACAGGCATCAATGATCTCAAGGCTATGGTATCCACGCATATGCTGTTGATGAAATTTCCAACCCCCCATGGCAACGGCTACATCAGAGGAGATCAGCTTAGTGCACGATCATGTTACAACACTTCAGTTAAGCAACAACACTTGCCCGGACCCAAGGAAACCCTGTCTGTACATGACCAAGTCACAAAGACCAGCCTAGATGAAGCGAACTTGGATCTTCCTGATAGCAACAATCAACCCGATGATCCTCGAGATGACTCTTTCACCCAGCAAGCCCAACCTGCTGAAGAGTTGGAGAAGGTACCTATCTCAAGAGATTATCCAGATCGCATGGTGAAGATTGGCACCACATTGTCACCACCCCTTCGGTTAGCATTGATATCTTTTTTGAAAGAGAACACTGAAGTCTTCGCCTGGTCATACGAGGACATGCCAGGCATCTCTCCCGATGTCATCTGTCATCGTTTGAGTATTGACCCCAAGATCAAGCCGGTGAGACAGAAGCGAAGATCTTATGACGCTGAACGATACGAGGCAATGAAAGCAGAAGTTAAAAAACTCAAAGGCATAGGCTTTGTCCGCGAAGTCAATTACCCGACATGGGTAGCAAATGTGGTCCTTGTTAAGAAAAATCCGACCAAAGAAAGTCTTTTGCTTCAAAAGGTCTTGTGGAGAATGTGTGTTGACTACACCGACCTAAACAAAGGGTGTCCGAAAGATAGCTTCACTCTTCCTCTTATTGACAGACTTATAGACTCTACGGCCGGGTGTGAACTCCTAAGCTTCATGGATGCTTACTCAGGATACAACCAAATCCTCATGAACCCTTCGGATCAAGAACACACAGCCTTTACTACCGACAGAGGACTATACTGCTATAAAGTCATGCCTTTCGGCCTAAAGAATGCAGGAGCGACTTATCAGAGACTAGTCAACTCAATGTTCGCCGAGCAGATTGGGAAGAGCATGGAAGTTTACGTTGATGATATGTTAGTCAAGAGCAAACATGCTGACCAACACATCACCAACCTATCTGAAACTTTCACTATTTTGAAGAGGTATCGAATGAGGTTAAACCCCAACAAATGTGCCTTCGGCGTAGGCTCTGGCAAATTCTTAGGTTTCATGATTAGCCAACGAGGCATTGAAGCTAATCCCGAGAAGATCAAAGCAATCCTCGACATGAAGGAACCGGTAACTTCAAAGGACATCCAGAGCCTTACTGGCAAGGTGGCAGCCTTAACTAGGTTCATTTCTAAGGCCACAGACAAATGTGCTCCCTTTTTTAAAGCACTTAAGGGAAGTAGGAAGTACATTACATGGACTGATGAATGTGCCGAGGCATTCAAAAACCTCAAGGAGTACATGAGTAAAGCCCCTCTACTCTCCAAGCCCGAGGTAGGAGACATTCTCATTATCTACCTATCGGTATCAGCTTCAGCCGTAAGTTCCGTTCTCATTCGAAAGGATGGGAATATTGAGCGACCTGTCTACTACGCTAGCAAAGCCTTACAAGATGCGGAGACACGGTACTCTAACATTGAGAAATTGGCTCTGGCATTGGTCATGTCTGCTCGAAAACTCCGCCCTTACTTCCAAGCGCACTCCATCATCGTGCTTACCAATTATCCTCTTCGACAGATACTCCAAAGTCCTGACACTTCAGGGCGAATGATCAAATGGGCAATAGCGTTGGGTGAGTTTGACATCTCCTACCAACCAAAGCCAGCTGAGAAGGGCCAAGCAATGGCAGACTTCATTGCCGACTTCACATATCCGGTTGACATTGCTTCTACACCTGAAGCAGTGGCTTCATTACCCCCGGAAGCTCAGAAGATAGAACCAACAACCCCAGCATGGAGTCTGTATGTTGATGGCTCATCCAACCAACAGGGCTGTGGAGCGGGACTAGTCTTGACTACACCCGACAAAGTAGCAATGGAGTATGCTCTTCGTTTCAAATTCAAGGCATCAAATAATGAGGCCGAGTATGAAGCCCTTCTAGCAGGATTACGTTTGGCCAAACACCTCGGGGTTAAACAAATTGATATTTTCAGTGACTCCCAATTGGTGGTCAACCAGGTTACCAACAACTTTGATGCTAAGGACAGCTCCATGGCAGCATATCTTGCGCAAACACAACTTTTGCTCAAGCACTTCCACTACCAGATCACCCAAGTTCCTCGAGCGGCAAACAGTCATGCAGACGCCCTGGCTCGCCTCGCCTCGGCTGTGGAAGACAAGATTGGAAGAAAAATTCATGTCGAACTGTTGGCAACACCAAGCACCATGGCCGCAGAAGTATGCAACTTACAACAGGGGGATAGTTGGATCACCCCGATCTATAATTTCCTTGCTCATGGCACCCTCCCAAATGATAAAGTCCAGGCTAAGCAAATTCGATACAAGTCTACCCGCTACCTGATCATCAATGATCAACTCTATAAGTGAGGTTTTAGCCTGCCATACTTAAGGTGTCTTAAGCCTGCCGAGGCGGAAATCGTCCTTCGGGAAATACATGAGGGAGTATGTGGAGATCATGCTGGATCTCGGTCCCTAGCACACAAGACTTTTCGCCAAGGATATTACTGGCCAACACTCCACCAGGATGCCATCAAAGTATCCCGCTCATGTGACAAATGTCAACGATATGCGGCTATTCCTCATTCCCCTCCAGAGCCTCTTACTCCTATGATCAGCCCTTGGCCCTTCGCCCAGTGGGGACTTGATTTGATCGGCCCAATGCCGGCAGGGAAGGGCAAAGTCTGTTACGCAGTCGTTGCAGTGGACTACTTCACAAAGTGGGCCGAAGTAGAACCCTTGGCAACCATTACTGAGGCAAAGATAGAAGACTTCGTGTGGAAGAACATCCTTTGTAGATTCGGCATTCCCAATGCGATAGTCACTGACAATGGGCGACAGTTCGACAACAAGAAGTTCAGGTTGTTCTGCTCTAAGTTCAACATCAACTTATGCTTTGCCTCTCCAGCTCATCCCCAGTCTAATGGACAAGTTGAGGCCATCAACAAAATAATCAAGCGCACTTTGAAAACCAGCTTGGACAAAGCTAAAGGCTGTTGGCCAGAATTTGTACCCCAAGTTCTTTGGTCATATCGCACTTCATATCGGACTTCAACAGGAGAAACTCCATTCTCACTTGCCTTTGGCACAGAGGCGGTTGTCCCTGTTGAGCTCGAGCAAGCAACATTCCGAGTCCAGAACTACATTCAAAGTGAAAATGACAAACAACTCACCCTCAACTTGGATTTAGTCGAGGAACACAGAAACCAAGCTCACTTGAGGAATGTCGCCTACAAGCAGCGCATCTCCAACTATTATGACTCTAGGGTCAAGCCTCGTTCTTTCAAAATAGGAGACTGGGTCTTAAAGAAAAGATTACTCTGCGACAGAGTCCCGAGTAAAGGCACACTTAGTCCAAACTGGGATGGACCGTATGAAGTCATTGGCATCAGTCGCCCTGGCTCTTACACACTTAGAAGCTCCGATGGCAAGACCCTTGGCCATCCATGGAACGCTGATCACTTGAAGTACTACTACAAATAGACTCACGATGTACAAGTGTTGAGCTATAGCCGTTTGGCATCCTATGTAATGAAGGCCATTTGGCAATGAATTCAATAAAGAGGTAATTTAGCCAACTCAGCCCTCACTCTTTTACATTCATAGCAAGCGATGCCGGAACCCTTCTCAATCAGAAAGCAATCCGTCTTCCACAGTCACTACAAAACAAGCAAATGAAGACCGTGTCAAGCGCCAAAAAAAAAAAAAAAAAAAAAAAAACAGCTTCATCCAAAAAGCTTCACCCGAAAAGCTTCACCTAAAAAGCTTCACCCGAAAAGCTTCACCTCCAAAGCTTCACCCACAAAGCTTCACCTAAAAAGCTTCACCTAAAAAGCTTCACCCGAAAAGCTTCACTTAAAAAAGCTTCACCTACAAAGCTTCACCTAAAAAATCTTCACCTAGAAAGCTCCCTCTACATACTTTCACCATCAAAGCTTCACCCACAAAGCTTCACCCACAAAGCTTCACCTAAAAGGCTTCACCCAAAAAGCTTCACCATCAAAGCTTCACCTAAAAAGCTTCACCCAAAAAGCTTCACCTAAAAAGCTTCACCCAAAAAGCTTCACCATCAAAGCTTCACCTAAAAAGCTTCACCCAAAAAGCTTCACCCGAAAAGCTTCACCTAAAAAGCTTCACCCAAAAAGCTTCACCCGAAAAGCTTCACCTAAAAAGCTTCACCCACAAAGCTTCACCTAAAAAGCTTCACCCAACAAGCTTCACCCGAAAAGCTTCACCTCCAAAGCTTCACCCACAAAGCTTCAACACCAAAGCTTCACCTACAAAGCTTCAACACAAAACCTTGCTCCAAATAAACACATTTTGTTCACAAAACCCAAGATGCCCTTGAACTTGTACAAAAACACTTGGGTAAACATAAACATTTTTTGTTTTACACCCACAAGGGCCCAAAATTTTCCTTCTTATTTATTCACTTATATATGTTCTCAAACATATTATAATAGATCCAACAACAAGCCAAAGTCCCAAATTTCATAATGGACAAAAGTACAAGCAATTCATCAATAATGAAGGTCCTACAAAAATTGGAATCTGCCCCAAAATAGAAATCCAACCCAGGAGACTTTTTCTCTCTCTCCCTCTTCCGCCTCCTTTCATCTATCAAATTTCTGCAACCTCTGCTCTTCTCCAATGGAGCTGAATTTTGGACACCCTATAGTTCTTGAGCATATGAACAACTTTCAAGAAGGAACCATTTCTGTTTGAGCGACGGAAATTAAAGTGTTGAAGCTCCAAACATGATAGTCGGCTTCTTGCAGATTTCGAAGCTGTTGTGATGTTTCGAAGATCTGGAAATATTTAACCGTTAGTTCATCCTGAATTTTTGATATGTTATGAAAGAGTCGATGAGGAACAACTTCAATGAAGAAAGCATACCGATCTGAACAAGAGAAAATGGAGTTTCGAAGCTCACAACAAATCTGACGGGTTGACAGAAAAATAATAACCAGTCATTCATCATACCTGAGTTTCTTGAGTTATACAGCTCCGAGGGATCTCAAATTTGGATATGTTGTAGTTCACAAGCTGAGGAACAACTTCAATGAAGAAAGCATACCGATCGGAACAAGAGAAAATGGAGTTTCGAAGCTCACAACAAATCTGACGGGTTGACAGAAAAATAATAACCAGTCATTCATCATACCTGAGTTTCTTGAGTTATACAGCTCCGAGGGATCTCAAATTTGGATATGTTGTAGTTCACAAGCTGAGGAACAACTTCAATGAAGAAAGCATACCGATCTGAACAAGAGAAAATGGAGTTTCGAAGCTCACAACAAATCTGACGGGTTGACAGAAAAATAATAACCAGTCATTCATCATACCTGAGTTTCTTGAGTTATACAGCTCCGAGGGATCTCAAATTTGGATATGTTGTAGTTCACAAGCTGAGGAACAACTTCAATGAAGAAAGCATGCTGATCTGAGCAAGAGAAAATAGAGTTTCAAAGCTCACAACAAATCTGACGGGTTGACAGACAAATGATAAACAGTCACTCATCATACCTGAATTTCTGGAGTTGTACTGCTCCGATGGCTCTCCAATTTGGATATGTTGTAGTTAAGGAATTAACGAACAACTTTCATGAAGACAACTTTGTGATTCGACCTACAGATGATGGTGTTATGTTGAAAAACAATTCCGGTTGTTAGGGGAAATGAAAAACAATTCCACCAAAGAAACATCATTATGATGTTTCATCATTATGGTGTTTTTATCATTATGATGCTTTCATCATTGTGATGCTTCCATCATTGTGATGCTTCCATTATGATGTTAATGCACCAACGGTTACACCTTCTGCAATTCCACTTATTCGGGCCTAGCAACCTTCATAAACAAAATCTATGAAGAAAAAGTCCGGGGCTACCACTTAGAAAACAAAAGAATGAAGTTTTGGTACTTACGACATGGACTATTAGCAAGACACCTCATTCGTCAACTCCCTCGACTAGAGACTTGGGGGACTCCCACCATATGCTACTACGCCTTGGTACTCAAAAGTTCGTGACTACTCAGTGACTTGGATTTTTCAAGTCTCCAACCGAGAAGTTTTCCTCACTCGGGAAATTAAGGGAACACTACCTCAAACTACATGCTTCACTCACAAAGCTTCAACAATACAGGTTTCAACAAAAGCAAAAATTCAAAGAACTTTATGAAGAAGGCTTTGGTGTATTTAACACAATATGTTGAAATGAAGCAAAGCTTATTTATTAATATTTTCGATAAGCCACAAATATGTACATATACATGAGTCAAAATAAACAAACAAAAGGGAGCCTTCACAAAGGTTGCTTAGGGGAAGTCTCAGCAGTCGGTAGAGCCCCAGAAAGAGAAAGCACCGGAGGGTGGTTATCCGGAGCCTCAGTACTTGACAAAACCCCAGAATGAGGAGGCATTGGAGGTTCATCATTTGAAGCTTCATTACCAGGTACAGCCCCAGAGGACGAAGGCAATAAATGCCTTTGGAACAAACCCACAAACCGCTGATGATCAAGTAAAACCTTACCATCAGATTCCTTCATCTGGTCAAGCTTCCTCTTCATGTTTGTTTATTTATTATAATATTTGATCGAAAAGGATTAATTGACACGCAATTGAGTCTATGATGATGAATAATGTTGGAAGTATCTCGCTTTAAAGGATGCAAGTCTAGCATAAGTAGTTAAACTATCTTGAGGTGGCTTCCGGTGTAAGCGATTCACAATGGGTTGAGAGTGGTTGGTTAGATGGAATATCTTGGTTAATTGGTTTTGAGTTGGATACTCATGTCTTAGTAAGTCAATCTAAATCAACTAATAAGTAGCCTATGTTATTGCTTGCATATCATTAAGTGTATGGATGTTGATTGAGTTTGATACATATGGACTCCAACTCATAACATGGATAGAGGTCCAAGACCGTTAAATCTTTAGTCGTTAAATTCTTAACTCAACGGCCATGGATCTCCGTCCATGCCTAGTTTAGAATTTTACTTCTCAACCGATACTTGAAAAACCTCATAGGAAAGCAAGTATATCTTATATTATTTTCGACATCCACATCAGCACACAAAGATTGAGTGGTCATAGGTCTATGTTCATGCTATGGACCGGTCGATTATAGAATTTCGATACGTACGTAACGGCTTCTCCACACACTTGGAAAAAGCTCACCCGAAAGAAGGGTCCTCATATTATTTTCGGCATCCACATCAAATTCAACACCAGCAAACCATTTACATTCCATGAATTGTAACATGGACAACAAACCAAGCAAGGCTGCGAAGTTTCCTAAATGTACATGCATCAAAGAGTTTTGGCAAATTAAAAAATGGTCCAATCGGCTGCGAGGTCATAGTTTAACTTTTAATCCAGACCTAACTAAATTGTTGTTGCTTTCCCACCTAGAAAAAGATAGAGTAAATTGTAGCAGTAGTCCCTCAATTTTAATCAAATTTGAGCAATAATCCCTTAACTAAAAATTTATTATCATTGGTCCTTCAACTTATTAAAATGTGTAGCTATTCATTTTCATTAACTTAATCAAAATTTTGTCAAAATGAGTAATGTTGGAAGGACCGCTGCTACAATTGGGATCCCTTAACTCATCAAAACGTGTAGTTATAGTCATTTTGGTCAACTTCTTTAGAATTTTGTCAAAACAAGTTATGTTGGAATGACCATTGCTACAATTAGGTTAATGTTGAGGGATCATTGCTCGAATTGAATTAAAGTTAAGTGACCATTTCTTCAGTTGGATTAAAGTTGAGAGACCAATGGTAATGAATTTTTAGTTGAGAGATCATAGCTACACGTTTTGATGAGTTGATGGACCAATGGTAATGAATTTTTAGTTGATGGACCATTACTCCAATTGAGTTAAAGTTAATAAATCATTGCTACAATTTACTAAAAAAGAAATGCACGGAAATAAGCAGAAATGATTTTCACATGCTCCGTCTCTCCTTCAACATACCTCCTATTCATTTCCGCCATTAGTTCATTCAATCAACAACAACAACAACAACAACAACAAAGCCTTTTCCCACTAAGTGGGGTCGGCTATATGAATCCTAGAACGCCATTGCGCTCGGTTTTGTGTCATGTCCTCCGTTAGATCCAAGTACTCTAAGTCTTTTCTTAGGGTCTCTTCCAAAGTTTTCCTAGGTCTTCCTCTACCCCTTCGGCCCTGAACCTCTGTTCCGTGGTCACATCTTCGAATTGGAGCGTCAGTAGGCCTTCTTTGCACATGTACAAACCACCGTAACCGATTTTCTCTCCTCTTTCCTTCAATTTCGGCTACTCCTACTTTACCTCGGATATCCTCATTCCTAATCTTATCCTTTCTCGTGTGCCCACACATCCAACGAAGCATCCTCATCTCCACTACACCTACGTGTTGATGCTTCACCGCCCAACATTCTATGCCATACAGCATTGCCGGCCTTATTGCCGTCCTATAAAATTTTTCCTTGAGCTTCAGTGGCCTACGACGATCACACAACACGCCGGATGCACTCTTCCACTTCATCCATCCAGCTTGTATTCTATGGGTGAGATCTCCATCAAATTCTTCGTTCTTTTGCAAGATAGATCCTAGGTAGCGAAAACGGTCGCTCTTTGGTATTTCCTGATCTCCGATCCTCACCCCTAACTCATTTTGGCCTCCGCTTGCACTGAACTTGCACTCCATATATTCTGTCTTTGATCGGCTTAGGTGAGGACCTTTATATTCCAACACTTCTCTCCAAAGGTTAAGCTTCGCGTTTACCCCTTCCTGCGTTTCATCTATCAACACTATATCGTTTGCGAAAAGCATACACCAAAGAATATCATCTTAAATATTAAGTTTGTGATCTTCGCTAGATTGCTCCGGTCATTAGTGTGGATAAGTATGTAAATGGATAGAGACAGGAAGCAAACACAAGATGTACGTGGTTCACCCAGATTGGCTACGTCCACGGAGTAAAGGAGTTCTCATTAATTGTGAAGGGTTTACACAGTATATAGGTTCAAGCTCTCCTTTAGTGAGTACAAGTGAATGATTTAGTACAAATGACATTAGGAAATATTGTGGAAAAATGATCTCGTAATCACGAAACTTTTAAGTACCGAAGTGTGGTATCGTCTTCACTTGCCTTATCTGTCTCATAGGTAGATGTGGCATCTTCTTTGGAAGTACTCTTCCTCCCTTCAGGGGTGGTATCTTTAACTGGTGGAGATGCACAAGGTAATGTATCAATTTCACTTGACGTTTACTTGTAGTTTCAGGCTTGGTCAAGCGCGATACAAACCATGTAGTAGGAGTCCCCCAAGTCGCCGAGCTAGGGGATCTGCTGAAAGAGGTGACAGACAAGGTAAGCAATCAGAGCTCCAAGCAATCAGTCCCAGATCAGAAGTTTGATTTCGAGTTCCGGCTGATTGTTATCCTTCTCCTTATCTTGCAGGTAGCATGAAGGATAAAGAGAAGAAAAGGAGAAAAGGTGATATGAGATATTTTTGCTTTTGAAGAAGTAACTTTCCACAGGCTTATTCTTGAACTGGGCTGGAGGGTTTTCTTGTTTCCACCAGAGTATAAGGCCGACTGAAGAATTTGAGGGTCAAAACAAGTCCATCAAATCTAGAGTACGTTCGACCCTGCTGATATGGGATACTTTTGCTGTTGACAAAGTAGTGGATGTATCGGCACGTGTTCTATTGCGCTTGTCTCCACATGCTTCCTTGTATCCTTCTCACTTGCCCTATTTGTTCCTCAGGCAGATATGGTATCTTCTCGGGAAGCATAAGATGTTGAAGATGAGTACTCGAGAGCCATAGGGTTCCAGGCAGTCAGTTCCAGACTGGAAGCTTGATTCCAAGTGCTGACTGATTGCTCTCTTTCTCCTTGTCTTGCAGGTAAGAACAAGGCCAAAGGAAAAGACAGGGGAAAAACATGATATGGGATACTCTTGCTTTTAACCCTGATGATATGAGATATTCTTGCTCTAGTGTAGCTTGTTTGCAGAGGTATTCTCGGGGGGAAAGAAAGCTGAGTATTTCGAGAGGCTTCGTTGGGAGTGCCCTCTCAGATATGAGGAAGGGTTGAGCATTTTTGCAAGTCTGCCTGTCCGTTGAGGATGGAGGTCGACATATATAGGAGTCTCCCTAACAAGGAGTAATACTATTCTTTTACCCTGCTTGGTCATAGCACGGTAGTAGGAGCTGCCAGCTTCACGTGTTTTAACTCTGTCAAAGCACTTTGAAAAAGTGGTCTGTGGTATCTGGACTGATGTTACGTGTGAAGATTACAGACAAGCTTTATCCAAGGAGATCTGGCTCTCGAAATTGAGGAAGCGGTGCCTCTTCGGTTTTCGAACAAGCAATCCTGTCGGGGATCTGTCTCTCGAGATTCGGAGAACAGTGCCTCTTCGATTTTTGAGAAAGCAATCCTGCTAGGAGTCTGGCTCTCGAGATTCGGAAAGCGGTGTCTCGTCGCTTTTTGAGAAAGTAATCATGTTGGGAGTCTGGCTCTCGAGATTTGGAGGACAGTGCCTCTTCGATCTTGAAGCAAGCAATCTTGTTGGGAGTGTTTTCTCGAATGTGAGTAAAGGTTAGGCCTGTTTGCTAGTCTACCTTGCCACGGAGCACAGAGGTTGACCCACAGGGACTTTCCAATTATCCAGCAATGGTCCTGTTCCTTTACCCTTGTGGGTAATAATATGGTAGCTAGACCTTCAAAATTTATGTGTCTAAACTTTGTTAGTGTTGTTTCTTTGCTATTCTTTTACCCTTCTTGGTCATAGCAATGTAATGGGAGCTGCAAGCTTCACGTGTCTAAACTTTGTCAGAGATTTTTGGCAAAGTTATCTGTGGTACCCGTGAGCTGATGTTGCGTGTGGAAAGTGAATGATTGAACAGTAACATTCACGTGCTTTCCACTTCACTAGAATTCTTCGACAGAATGCTCGTAATTTCTGCAAAGTTGAGTGTGCATGTGACAGGTGCTGACAAGGCTGAAAAAACAGGTGCCTCTTCGATTTCTGAGATCGGCCCTCGTGGTCTCTGAGCAGCCCAGCTTTTGAGAAAGCAAGCGCCTCTTCGATTTCTGCGATCGACCTTCGTGGTCTTTGAACAGCCCAGCTTTTGAGAAAGCAAACGCCTCTTCAATTCCTGATATCGACCATCGTGGTCTCTGAGCAGCCCAGCTTTTGAGAAAGCAAACGTCTTTTCGATTTCTGAGCAGGCGCCTCTTCGATTTCTGAAGCTCCATCGAGTGCGGATTTTTATAGAGGCTGGTATTAAGTTCCAAAGCACACTTGAATCTCCACCAGTAGAAGCTCCATTCTTGCATTTCTAAGATCTTGATTTGTCCGACCTCTTTTCTCTTCCACACCTTTGAAAATGTATGGCCCCTCCGACCGTCGTTTTGACTTGAACCTTGTTAAAGAGGCAGCCACGCCTTCTCCAGACAACATATGGCGCACATCCTTCTTATCCCATACTGGTCCTCTTACCGTTGGGGATTCCGTGATGAAGAATGATATGACCGCTGCGGTGGTGGCCAGGAACCTTCTCACTCCCAAAGATAACAGACTACTTTCCAAACGGTCTGATGAGTTGGCTGTTAAGGATTCTCTGGCTCTCAGTGTTCAGTGTGCAGGTTCTGTGTCTAATATGGCCCAACGCCTATTTGCTCGAACCCGCCAAGTTGAATCATTGGTGGCTGAAGTGATGAGTCTCAAACAGGAGATTAGAGGGCTCAAGCATGAGAATAAACAGTTGCACCGGCTCGCTCATGACTATGCTACAAACATGAAGAGGAAGCTTGATCAGATGAAGGAATCTGATGGTCAGATTTTACATGATCATCAGAGGTTTGTGGGTTTGTTCCAAAGGCATTTATTGCCTTCGTCTTCTAGGGCTGTACCGCGTAATGAAGCTCCAAATGATCAACATCCGATGCCTCCTCCTTCTAGGGTGTTGTCCAGTACTGAGGCTCCGAATGATCCCCCTCTGGTGCCTTCTCTTTCTGGGGCTCTACCGACTGCTGAGACTTCTCCTAAGCAACCTTTGTGAAGACTCCATCTTGTTTGTTTATTTTGACTCGTGTATATGTACATATTTGTAACTTCTTAGAGATATCAATAAATAAACTTTGTTTCATTTCAACGTATTGTGTTAAATACACCAAAGCCTTCTTTACTAAGTTCTTTGAATTTTTCTTTTGTTGAAGCTTGTATGTTGAAGCTTTGTGAGTGGAGCATGTAGGTTGAGGTAGTGTTCCCTTAATTTCCTGAGTGGGGAAAACTTCTCGATTGGAAACTTGAAAAATCCAAGTCACTGAGTCGGATCGGCTATATGAATCTTAGAACGCCATTGTGCTCGATCCTGTGTCATGTCCTCCGTTAGATCCAAGTACTCTAAGTCTTTTCTTAGAGTCTCTTCCAAAGTTTTCCTAGGTCTTCCTCTACCCCTTCGGCCCTGAACCTCTGTCCCGTAGTCGCATCTTCTAACCGGAGCGTCAGTAGGCCTTCTTTGCACATGTCCAAACCACCGTAATCGATTTTCTCTCAGTTTTCCTTCAATTTCGGCTACTCCTACTTTACCTCGGATATCCTCATTCCTAATCTTATCCTTTCTCGTGTGCCCACACATCCAACGAAGCATCCTCATCTCCGCTACACACATTTTGTGTACGTGTTGGTGCTTCACCGCCCAACATTCTGTGCCATACAGCATCGCCGGCCTTATTGTCGTCCTATAAAATTTTCCCTTAAGCTTCAGTGGCATACGACGATCACACAACACGCCGGATGCACTCTTCCACTTCATTCATCCAGCTTGTATTCTATGGTTGAGATCTCCATCTAATTCTCCGTTCTTTTGCAAGATAGATCCTAGGTAGCGAAAACGGTCACTCTTTGGTATTTCCTGATCTCCGATCCTCACCCCTAACTCATTTTGGCCTCCATTTGCACTGAACTTGCACTCCATATATTCTGTCTTTGATCGGTTTAGGCGAAGACCTTTAGATTCCAACACTTCTCTCTAAAGGTTAAGATTCGCATTTACCCCTTCCTGAGTTTCATCTATCAACACTATATCATCTGCGAAAAGCATACACCAAGGAATATCATCTTGAATATGTCCTGTTAACTCATCCATTACCAACGCAAAAAGGTAAGGACTTAAGGATGAGCCTTGATGTAATCCTACAGTTATGGGGAAGCTTTCGGTTTGTCCTTCATGAGTTCTTACGGCAGTCTTTGCTCCTTCATACATATCCTTTATAGCTTGGATATATGCTACTCATACTCCTTTCTTCTCTAAAATCCTCCAAAGAATGTCTCTTGGGACCCTATCATACGTTTTTTCCAAATCTATAAAGACCATGTGTAAATCCTTTTTCCCATCTCTATATCTTTCCATCAATCTTCGTAAGAGATAGATTGCCTCCATGGTTGAGCGTCCTGGCATGAACCCAAATTGGTTGTCCGAAACCCGTGTCTCTTGCCTCAATCTATGCTCAATGACTCTCTCCCAGAGCTTCATTGTATGACTCATTAGCTTAATACCCCTGTAGTTTATGCAATTTTGTACGTCGCCCTTATTCTTGTAAATAGGCACCAAGGTGCTCTTTCGCCACTCGTTTGGCATCTTCTTCGTTTTCAAAATACTATTGAAAAGGTCAGTGAGCCATGCTATACATGTCTCTCCCAAGGCTTTCCACACTTCAATCGGTATATCGTCTGGGCCCACTGCTTTTCTATGCTTCATCTTCTTCAAAGCTACAACCACTTCTTCCTTCCTGATTCGATGATAAAATGAGTAGTTTCTACACTCTTCTGAGTTACTCAACTCCCCTAAAGGAGTACTCCTTTCATGTCCTTCATTGAAAAGATTATGAAAATAACCTCTCTATCTGTCTTTGACCGCGTTCTCTGTAGCAAGAACCTTTCCATCCTCATCCTTGATGCACCTCACTTGGTTTAGGTCCCTTGTCTTCTTTTCCCTTGCTCTAGCTAGTTTATAGATATCCAACTCTCCTTCTTTGGTATCTAGTCGCTTATACATATCGTCATAAGCCGCTAACTTAGCTTCTCTCACAGCTTTCTTCGTCTTTTGCTTCGCTCTTCTATACCTTTCACCATTTTCATCGGTCATATCCTTGTATAAGGCTTTACAACATTCCTTCTTAGCCTTCACCTTTGTTTGTACCTCCTCATTCCACCACCAAGATTCCTTTTGGTGTGGAGCAAAGCCCTTGGACTCTCCTAATACCTCTTTTGCTACTTTTCGGATACAGCTAGCCATGGAATCCCACATTTGGCTAGCTTCCCCCTCTCTATCCCACACACACTGGGTGATTACTTTCTCTTTGAAAATGACTTGTTTTTCTCCTTTTAGATTCCACCATCTAGTCTTTGGGCACTTCCAAGTCTTGTTCTTTTTTCTCACTCTTTTGATATGTACATCCATCACCAACAAGCGATGTTGATTAGCCAAGCTCTCCCCCGGTATAACTTTGCAATCCTTACAAGTTATACGATCCCCTTTCCTCATTAGAAGAAAATCTATTTGTGTTTTTGACGACCCACTCTTGTAGGTGATCACATGTTCTTCTCTCTTCTTAAAGAAGGTGTTGGCTAAGAAGAGATCATATGCCATTGCAAAATCCAAGATAGCTTCCCCATCCTCATTTCTCTTCCCAAAACCATGGCCACCATGAAAACCTCCATAGTTGCATGTCTCCCTGCCCACGTGTCCATTTAAATCTCCTCCTATAAATAACTTCTCCGTCTGAGCAATTCCTTGCACCAAGTCTCCAAGGTCTTCCCAAAATTTCTCCTTCGAACTCGTATCCAACCCTACTTGAGGTGCGTACGCACTAATCACATTGATGAGTTCTTGTCCTATTACAATCTTGATTGCCATGATTCTATCTCCTACCCTCTTGACATCTACAACATCTTGTGTCAATGTCTTGTCCACAATGATGCCAACACCGTTTCTCGTTCTATTTGTGCCCGAATACCAAAGCTTAAACCCTGAGTTTTCTAGATCCTTTGCCTTAAGACCAACTCACTTAGTTTCTTGTAGGCACATAATATTTATCCTTCTCCTCACCATAACTTCCACTACTTCCATAGATTTTCCCGTTAAGGTTCCTATATTCCACGTTCCTAAACGCATTCTACTCTCTTGAACTCTACCCTTATGTCCTAGCTTCTTCACCATCCCCCGTCTAATAAGATCAAAGTACTTCTTTTGTGTGTCCTGTGTAAAGTTGATAGAAGCATATGCTCCCAAACAACTTTGAGTGGAGTCGTTCGAAAAGAAGTTTCTATGGCCCCCTTGCTCATTTAACACTGCATCCGGGTGCCGATGGAGATACAGCGACCCTTGCTCACTTATCACTGTGCTCGGGCCACACAGCGCGCTACTTACGGGTGACGTCTAGCTTTAGCGCGATTTCGTTCTGGATTCATTGTCATAAGGATTCGACGTAACTGTGGAGTGCCGGCTGTCGACTACTTGACGCCCTCCCCCTCCTCCTTTATCCGGGCTTGAAACCGGCAATGTAAGATAAACTTACATAGGCGGAGTTATTAGTTCATTCAATCCAACGGACAAAAACAGACAGTAGCATAGGGAGAGAGAGAGTGCGGAAATCACTTCCCAAGAGAAAATGCACAAATTTCGTAGAACGAAAGAAACGAGGAGACATTGTACACACAAAGATCACTATGAATCTAGGCATACCGTTAACGTGTATAGCATTTTTCTTTCATAAAAATTAACTGCTTCTGTATTTAGTTATCCGTGGCAGACGACATTTTCCACAATTCCATGGTTACAAAAGG
The DNA here is from genome assembly GCF_042453785.1 of Malus domestica. Lineage (NCBI taxonomy): Eukaryota > Viridiplantae > Streptophyta > Magnoliopsida > Rosales > Rosaceae > Malus > Malus domestica. The sequence continues at coordinate 2,380,111 of NC_091662.1, forward strand.
GGGCAGAAAGGATGCAATATTACAGTTAAACTTGAAACATATGGTCATTGTATCGAATTCCTTCTTTGCCCCGTCCACATAGACACACCTCTGAGATTTACAAAGACAAAAGTTTCTTCCTGACGTTAAAAGGCGGATTCTGGTATTAACTCAATCGTACAGCCCCTCCTGCTCCCATACTTCCACCAGAAATTCTATCATGTCCTGTAAATACAAACACAATCAGCACTACAACAGGGTGATGAACTAACTAAATGCAATACAATAAATCAAGCAGTTCCCACCAAAGAAAAATATGGACTTACAGACAAAGGAATGCGCTGCGTGTAGGGCAACTGTCTCTGTTTTGTTCCAACCAATCGTTCGTAAGTTGCATTCCAACTACAAAGGACATAGTTAGTCAACCACCGGGAGAAAGATAAGTGCAAATTAAAATGCAAAGCATAGTGTAATAAAATACTTCTACCAGATACACCTGCTTACGGGATTTCATCAAGTCATGAGATAATTTAACTCACCCGCTACTTTAAATATGGTAAAAGTATTAAGCAAAAAAAGGATAAATTATACTATTAAAAGAAAAATAAAAAAGGATAGCATCAGCAAACTAGTTAAACAATAAAGGTCATTACTTTGATTTAAAGCAGTGAATACACTTATATTACTCAAAACTAATGAACCGAAACTCAAGATTTCAGTCACAACCTAAGTTTTTAAAGCACAAGTATCATACCTTACTCTATTTTCCCGACTTTTTGGAATTTGATTCCTAGGGTTGCCACTTCCGATCCACTCAAGCCTGTTCTGGTTCCAGAGAACAAGACCTGCAGTTACAAAATGTTGCAAGTCAATAACCTATACACTTACAGATATGAAAGCTCACAAGAGCATGAATAATGATTATACCAAATCAGAGTAAAGGTTGGTGAAAAACACTTCCAGCACCGTAAGTAGATAATACATAGCATAAACATCATGAGTGAGGTTATATATAGATACATGACGTAGAAGAACAACTATACTTTGCCAATAATAAGAACATACTTCGCAAATAATAAAATTTACATGACCTATTCACAAGCATATTAAAGCCAACGGTTTATCTGAAGAAAATTGGTCGTGTCAACGTTCATTTGTGATACCTTGTTTAACCTGTTAATGAGATAAGTTGTAACTTAACTATCAAATTTTCCCCTCACCAAACATCTCATCCAAATTCTATTCATAACGCTTCCCAGTTTTTCTCAAGCCTAACCGCTTCTCTCTTAGTCAGGCCTCTACGTTTAGCAAATTATAGCATCTCAAGTTGGGCAAAGCACCAAAGGGACATAGAAGCATGTATTTACTACCAAAAAAAAAAGTTTTATGTATTACAACACAGATCTTGTTTGGTTCGTATTCATTCAAAATGACAAGCCACGAAATACTTACGGACAATTACCAGACCAAAATAAGAATGCTATAAAAACATACAATGAAAACTTGCCATTATTTACATAGTCGGATTGGCTGCTCATGCTACTACCAGCCACACTGCCATAGTTGGGGGTCTGGTTAGATGTGCTGATGGATGAGACACTTCTCTGGGATTGAACGGCGCTATTGTCCAAGTCATAAGTACTGCTGCTCCAAAACTCATCTGAGATGCCCGGTTTCTTAACACTTCGCCCTTGAATTCTCAATCCCTTCGAAGGTTCATCGACAGCAGTAATTGGTGTGGATTTAGTGCAGCATCCAAAACAACCACTGCTCTGTTTAAACCCAGGTTAAACCACATTGCACAATAAACTCCACCAAAACACAAACTAAACACATTTCAAAGGGATTTCATTTAACTTATCTGCAGAACTCTTGAGGTAAAATTACTCAAAATCCAGCTGAGCTTGCCACTGTTACCATAAAGTCTTCAAATTTTTGAAACCCAGATCGTAAGTTTCTTGTTTTTGAATTACTTTTTAACCTAAGCTTGCAATTTTTACCAAAAGTCCTAAAATTTTCAGAACCCAGATCATAAATTTTGTTACTTTTCAAGTATTTTCAATCTGACAATCAAAATTTTTACTACAACCAAGTCAGAATCAAGTCAAACCTTCCAAAAGTAACAGATTTTGGAGGAACCCAAATGCAAATAACTACCAAATATAGCAGATATTTTCCCGCGAAGTGTAATCGAAGACTTACCCCGTGCAAGCGAGGAAGTGGCGGATCCAGGCCGCCATGGAGGTGTTGAGAGTCGCCGCCATGGAGGCTCTGCGTCTGGAGCTTTGCCGGGAAAATTCAAAAGCTAGGAATCGGTTTCCATCCGCGGAAGAAGTGGTGAAAATTTGGAGGGTAGGGTTTCCGGATTTACAGGGAAAATTGAGAAGCGAATTGGCGAGAAAGTGATGGGGAAAATCCGCGTGGAAAAGAATTGGGGGAATCCTTGGTTTTGATTGGTAGCTTTTGGATTAAGTTTTTTAATTTTTCAATTTATTTAGTGAGATTAATTAATTAATTAATTACATAAGTAACCTTTAGAAATGTGTTGAGCCTTGGCGTGAATTCAAATATGCTTGAAGTCTAATTTATCATTTAATCTAATAAAATCCAATCATTTGATTAAAAAAAATTAATTATTTAAATATGCAGCAACTGATGAAAAAAAATTGAACCCCACTCTCACGTGCTGTTGTCGCCTGTTGGGACGTCTGCTCACTTGGGAGAGAGACGACGTCGTTTTGAGTTTATTTAACGGGAGACAAATTGAACTTGAGTGCAAGGCTACAGATTTGTTAAGAACCATTTCCTTCCTTTTAGGCCCCGTTTGGGATTGAGGTGATTTTAAAAAAAGTCACTGTGAAAAAAAGCCGAGGGTCATTTTTGTGTTTGGTAAACTGAAAAAAAAAGGCTTATTTTGGAAGCTGCTGTGAGAATAAGCTGAAAATCAAAGGAAAAGCTGAAGCTGCTATTTGCTGCTTTGAAAAAAAGCCAGTTTTTTCAAAGCACACGGAGCTACAGTGCTCCTTTAATGAAAATACACACTATCATCCTGCTTTTTTTTCCAAAAGCACTTTCACAAAAAAGTTTACCAAACACTCTACTGGCTTTATTTCACAGCCGCTTATTCTCATAGCATAGCCGCTTATTCTCACAGCAGCTTTTTTTCAAAGCACAGCAATACCAAACCAGCCCTTAGGCGGCTTCACTCTTCGACTAGTACACGTTGAGTACATAGGTAGAATTTGCTCCCAAAACCCGGCTTGTAAGAAAACGATCGGAATGCTCTTGAACCACTATAGGATTTGTTATTTTTCCAACATGGGACAATTAGCTCGTATTCCTAACACGGTCACATAATCACCAACAAGAGAGTGAATTGATCTTGATTAAGCAGACACACCATCCTAACTAATTGGCTGGATCCACGCATTTTGGTTGTTGATGACAATATTGAATGCCCGACAAACATGCATGATTGGCTATTTTGGATTTAACAAAAATAAAAAAAGGCTATTTTTGAATTTATTTTTGTTAAATAAAAAAAGGTGGTTGGTGGTGCTATCCACCCTCATTTTACTTTAATAGACTGTTCTTAATTTTTGACCTTCGGATTCAATGAATTACAAAAAATAAAGACATAATTTAACCGCTTAATACTGCGGTCTAGTAAAATTCATCTTCACTGGTAAGTGAGAGGTCTTAGGCTTGACTTTAGCCACAGGAAAATTTAAACCACATTATTACCAATGAGAGGTTTTAGGCCTGACTCTAGCCACAGACAAATTTAAACCACATTATTATTATCAGTTTATTGTGAGGCTAAACGTACTCCTCACCTCTTTAGTCTAGATAATATCATTGTTTTTAAAAAATAAAGAACAAAAATTTATAAAAGATGTGTGAGATAAAAACGAATGTGAGAATAGTCGACTCATAAGATACATAGAGATGGCTTTGCCTTTCGGATATGACAAACGAGAGAGAGAGCTGGTAGACCTGCCTGCATGATTTCTGAAGTTCAATTTTAATTTCATTTTCTTGAACTTTAAGCTGGAAAACTTTGGTTCCATATGATCGTTTGAAATGAAATATGGAAAGCTGCAACAAGGAGATTCAAAACTACGTTTCACTTTCACAAGGTCTAATTCCAGAAAAATCAGAAAAAAAAAGGCGTTCTTTACAACTCGAGCCATCCCATTTCCGGAATCATATATATCGAACACGTAAAGGTCGCTGCCAATGAAATCTCTAGCACAGCCAGTTTACACGATACCGGAAAGGCAAGGGAGAGACGGAGTTGCTTATGTAGTAGCAGATCAAAAGCTAAAATCCGAGAGAAAAATAGAATAGCTTATAACATTTTGAATATGCATGACAGAACAACCAAAGAAAAGAACCTAAAAACACGGAAAAAAATTTGAATGAAGTTTGCTGTCGTTCTGTTTCAAAATTTGAAGCTAATTGGCGTTTCTGGACAGCATGGATGCCAGGCGCATCCTCCATCCGAGAATCGTAGAGGGTATAGAGGGTTCTGGCTTTTGGGGTATCAGAGAGGCCAAACCTGCATGCAATCTGTGACCGGAGTTGTTCTCCAGCTTGGCACTAGTCTCTGCACATCTGAAAATAAGACAAACTTTCATATGGATACATTGCCGTAAGTTGGCTGCATCACATTTCTTTAAGAAGTTGTTCAATTGCCGTAAGAGAAAGGAAAACCAATCGGGGGGCCCCGGGGGGGGGGGGGGGGGGGGGGAACAAAAACCACCCAAAAGGACATACCAATATTACAGAATTCAACAGCAACTACCAACATGTTCTGAAGCAAATAAAATCATTGCACATAGGTCGGATAATATTTAATCAGCGAACTAATGAAGAATTCAAAAGCTATCTTCCTATCAGAAAAGATTATCATTATGGATACACTCGCACAAAACATGGAGCATTCAAGCTAGATAAAATAGTGTAAAAGATAGCAACTACCAGCTCAGGAGTTAAATTAGACAAGTCAGTAACCTAAATCCTCGATTCCTGAACTCCATTTATCTCTTCTGGCCAAATCGATGACCTAAAGCATTTGAAAATCCAGGATTATCGTAATATGGATAGACTGTTAAGTCCTAGACTCAAAAATAACATTTAAATATACAAAAGGAGGCTCCTAGGCACCTTGTGCAGGCCTTCCAAATGAAGGTAAATGCCCACAAACAATAGGAAACTGATATTTCGTGTGCTAAATCTGCATGCCTATGCCTAGAATAATCCAAGGATAACTTTGTAAAACTACCCGAAGGAAGATGTACAACAATTTTACAAGAGGCAAGGGTTTCCCAGCTTTATAAAAGACTGGGATTGAGAGCGAGAGAAACTAAATTCGTCAAACAAGTATTGCTCTTTTCTATATTACGGGGTGCTTAACATTGAAGATTCTGAATATGACTTTTCCTTTAAACTATGCGCAATAGAAGAAAAAAATTCAAAGTAAACATACAAATGTAAACACAAAGATAAATTAAAGCACGAAAGGGATCATACATGGAGGACACTGTGCCTTCATACGCCAATGTCGACATGCCCTGTCTTTGCTTATGCTTGGGGTTGGCTGTGCAAATCACGAAAACACGCCCGCGACGCTTAACTGTCTTACAAAACTCACACATCTTCTTCACAGATGAACGCACCTTCATGGCTACTGATGAAAACACAAAAACCAAAAACAAAAATTTAACAACCCATCAAATTCAGCAGCCATCCAATCCAGCTCGAGACGAATAACTCGAAACAGATAATGGTTGCCAAACTGCGAATTGAAAAAGCTGCTTGCAGAGCAGTCCGTCACAATTTCAGATTTTGCAAATGAAACATCCCAATCCATAATATATTCACAAATACATATTTAACCAATAAAGATGCTGACTTTTGGATAGGAAATTAAAAACCCTAAATACCAATTTATGAAAGGGGAACAATTGGGCCTTGTGCAAGAAACCCTAGAAGCATATCGAAATGATTACTGTAAAATAATAGTAATTAGCAGAGAGGATTAAGCATAACTAAAAGCTGAGACTCTACACGTATTTCCATACATCAATGGAGGACAAGTACCTGGTGGCTGACGGCGGCGTTTGGCTGGTAAAGAATTGCACCGCCTCTCCTTTCAGTGAAGTGATTGCTGCTTCTCTGTGTTCTTCTTCTGCGTCTCGTCTGCGTACGAGAGTGTAAAACCACTGCTCCCGCGAACTATGTTGGGCCCAGTTTGTAGCCCAATTTGTGGTGGACTCAAATCTTCTTCACAAGGCCCATATTTACTAAAACCCCTTTTTTTTCTTTTTCTTTTTTTTGTGAAAATAAGGGATTTTGGTTGGTCCCTCACGTATAAAGAGCTATTCCATTTTTAATAGCAACACATTTTACCGTATACATGTTATAATCAAAATTGACCATCCTTTTTATCATCATCTAAACATCAGCTCTAGAAGAAGGGAGTTTTAATGAAAATGTCACGGTACTGTTCACTTTAACGAACAACCACATTTTAACACTAAAAAGTCAAACATGTACTATTCACTTTACCCTTTATTTTGTTCTTATCGTTAAAACTCAAAGTTTCCAAGCCCTTTTCATTAGTTTTCCTCTAGAAAAATTCATTTGATTAGGAAACCATTTAGTTATTAAAATGAATCAAACAAATTGATGGTTCATTATAAGAATGCTATTTATTATCATATTCGTCGAATCGGGAAGTGAAAATAAAGAATCAATATGGGATTAACTAACCTCCCGTAGTTGATGTGATCATGAATTTTCAAGTTTTGGATTACAAATTCTAATGTGAAAATCACACTAGTTTTTATTTGTTAAATATGTGCTAACAAACACGTGAAAATTCATGAGTCATAACAATTCCAACACGAATCTTTAAGTAATCACTAAAAAGAAAAAAATCAGCAAAATTTTAGTTTTCATTCTTTGTAAGTAAACAAATAATAAAATGACGACTTAGAGCCAACGAGGTTCCCGTTTTTTAGATAAACATGTCATAAATAGTAAAAAAAACCTATCACTCCTTCCCTTTTCTCATCTCACTTCTCAAGCACTTTAGTTTAGAGATGCATCATGACTAGATGACCATGATCATTGACTATGCCCAGTGCTCTTAAGTTGATGACAGAGGCAAACAAAACGTGGGAGTCTAGGTGATCAATCTTTAGGGGTTGAAATAGATTAATAAAGAAGTCAAAGATAATAAACAAATAATTCTTGGTACTTGGTTAATTGGCATGTAACATGCCACACACATCGCTCATTTGGTAGTGTTTTTAAAATGACTAAAAGCACTTATGATAAATATGCTTTTTGTAGAAAGTACTTCAAGTGCTTTTTAAGGGTTCACTTGTATTTTAACTAAATATTAGTTCTAAAAACACTTCCATTAAAAGCGTTTTTAATCATTTTAGAAAAACTTCCAAACGAGCTATTCACAAGCATGATTATGACAGAAGTTAATTAGTAAATGTTTTCCACTGGATTGATATAATTTGTTGGCAAATTACAAACAAATGCGTTTGATTTGCGGAATCTAAAAGAATAGTTTTATATGTTTGGGAAGTTCCAACATTAATTCGTGATTATGATTTAACTCTCGACGTCATGGTCACTAATCAAAGTACAGTTAGGAGGGATTAACTTTAATTATCAACACTACTGATAGTATTGCTTGCTCACGATCCTTATCTTCACCGAAAAAACATTTACTTTAGCTATTTTTGGGTTAAATAATTAAGCTAATTTAGTGGTGAACAAATTGATTTTCAATGAGCAAATTTTCGGTTTAATCAAAATACCATCACATACATGAGGTTATTATTTACTTTACTCAAATTATACCAAGTCTATTTTATTATTTTACTAATATAACTTAAAAATAATGCATATCAATTATGTTGTCTATTCTTATTACGACAAGTAAAATAATACACTACATAATTTGTATATCCGTAGCAATTGAAAATAAGATGTGAAAAATTAGTTAAGGTGGTTCGTGGACATATGAATCAAAGACCTATGAATGCTTTGATTAGAAGATGTGATTATGAGACATAGGCTCATGGCAAAATGAAGAGAAGACCCAAGAAGACTTTGAAAGAGACCCTAAAACAGGAGTACTTAGAGCTAAAGAAAAAATGAGCGCCTAATGTTCTAATACCCATACAACTAAACCCACTTATTAGAATAAAGCTTTATTGTTGTTCTTCTGATTTTTATCTTTAGGCAAGACGAAGTTTTCCTAGGTAGCCTTCACGTTTCCCACCTATAGGTCATACATGAAGTCATTTTTACTAATAAATCAAACATCTTGGCATTTGATTCGTTGAAAAAAATATTGTATGTTTGTTCTACAACATTCTAGTAATCATTTTTTAAAGTACATTATGGCAAAGCCACGATGAGGTAATATGAGCACATTGTTGCAATTAAAGTACTACTATTATAATAAATTTTTGTTAATTAAAGTTATTTAAAGCAAAAGCAGTGGGTCTTTTTGAGAGAGGATCTCGCTAAATTCTCTTTGTGAGGATCCAAGTATTCTCCAATTACATTCATTCATTGTACATCGTATGATCAGTTTTTATTAAATACTGTTTATATTTAATTTTAAATAAAAAAATTAATAATAATTTATGATCGTACATAAACGAATGTTATTGATGAAGGGTCATGAACCAACGATGGATCACTGAGCGGAAAAGCCTCTCCCCTTTCTTTCACTTTAACTGTTTACACTTTATATGGAAAAATGTTTATAAAGTCGATGAGATCATTGAGAAAGTGGATGGAGGAAGCAATGAAGCATCTAACTATAGATTTTGCAGATGTCACGCTCCTTTTTTACTGTGCTGTAGATGGGTGAATGTAGACCTGAAAATTTATTACACAACATATTAACTTAACACGAAATGATACAAAAATAGCAAGTTTTTAATTAATTCGTTAACAAGTCGGGCCGTTTTTTGGTCACACTTGTCAAACCTGTTAAGAGAACAAGTATGACACGTAAATAACATGAACACGACCCGTTTGTTGGGTCTAAATATTAGACATGATAATTTCTTGCATGACACATTAACCCGACATGAAACAACACAACTTGTTAGTCGAGTCGTTATTGGTTCACCTGTTAAGAATCCGTTAAAATAATTGGTTTGTCACGACTCGATCCGTTAAGATAATGAGTATAACACGAAAACGACACAAACAAGACAAATCTAACATGCATGACTCATTAAGTTTTATGAAATCTTTTGAAAAATCATACAACACTTAAGACATGATATTTATCTTAAGTGAACTTGCACATATTAACCACAAGAAGCTTTCGTCAATTTCAGGGACACCAACCTCCAACCAAAATTGCATCAAATTACTTTTCTAAACATCATAATGGTAGCTAAGCATTAAGACAATTCGACAATATAAACCGTTGATTAATAATTCAAACCTGCATGCATAATATCACAAGTAAATTGAAAGAAACTACATATTCTTGCTAAGGCTCATGGCATTGCCCTAGCAAACGAGATTAGTTACTAACAATCATAAAACAAAATATTATTAAAAACAAAGATAAATGACACCTTGTAAATAAACTTGAATTGTCAAAAGTTCCGAAGTAATGTGTTCTACCCCTCTTTTTCCCCCAATACCCTAATGGCTAAAATGTCTTATTTATACTACTAGGGCACGTTTGTTTGGCCGGCTTAAGTTTCACTAGACTGGACTACTAAGCTAGAATCAGTAGTCCTGAGTTTGGTGTAAATTGGGATTGTGTTTAATGGGATTAAGCCGGACTCGTGCCGACTAAATCCTTCGCTAGGTGGGCTTAGCGAGAGCCACAAAAAACGAGGGGATTTGTAGTCCCGCTTCTGTTCTTCTCTTCACCTCATGTTGCTTCGCTTCACCCCAGGCTTGAACGACAACTTGCGGTCCCTTTCTCTGACTCTCTCTCTCTCTCCTCCTCCCTCTTCTTCATCTCAGAAGATCTCCAAATCTGCAATTTTGGGTTTGACGGAAACGAATCCAAGAAATCCAAGCCATCGCCTTCTCTCACTTCCCCGACTCCACAAACCCCGACTCGTTGCCGGACAGCTTGCCAGGCATTGTTGCAGGCTGGTTCAGCCGCTCCACAGGCTTGCGGCTCCGATTGAATCCACGGACTTGGAAAGCTCTCTCCAGTTGTAATCTTGCACCGAACAAAAACCTGAAAAACCAAGCTCGATTCTTCGTTTTGCAGAAAAAAATTTGGCAATTAATCGGAAAAAAAGAGGGCAGGAAGGAGAGAGTGGGACGGAGAGAACGAGGGAGATAAAGAGGGAGAAAAGGATGAGGCTTCCACAGAGAGAGGGAGAGTTTTATTAGAATAAAAAAGGTAGAATTAATTAATATAATATTATTAGATATGAATTAAAAAATATAATATTGTAGTTTGCTATTATCCTTCTTTTTAGTCCGACACTGCACCAAACGCTTCACTAAGTTAGTCCAGCTTAGTCTAGTCTAAGCCAGTCCAGCTTAGTCCTTGAAGCTAGTCCAGTCTGAGATAGTCCGGTGCAACAAACGCACCCCTATATAATTAAAATCCTTACTAGAAAAGGTATTCTAAAAGCTAGTAAACATAATAGAATAAGATAACTAGGAAAGATATTCCTATTTTAAACTTTGGGAAATCTGCCCAGTCACAAATCAACCACGTTTTTTGGACTTTCAGAGCTCCAAAACAGGCTCAAAATGACTTGAATTAAAGCTTGAGATGTTCCGAACATAATTGAAGAAGGCCTCAAATCCAAAGGACATCACCTTGGAGGCCAAAAAGCCCAAATAAGCCCAAAACATCATTTTGACAGCAATGCACGCTGCTTATTTATTTCATCACCATAAATAAACCACTTGGTAGAAAATTATGAAACTTTGACACGAGTAAGTTGAGAGAAATACGAACGTCCTCCAATTAGAATTACTCTAAAATTCATTCATTTGATCACGTTTTGCTCAAGAGGAAGTCGAAATTCTTACATTAAGAATATAAATTAAAGTATCAAAATTCTCACAAAATAACCACTAAATTATAACTAAGAATAGGATAAATATATATAGTATAATATCAACTCATCACTGTGTATGTTGGCAATTTTTTATCCTTTACAGGATTGGCTCATGCATTAGCTAGCCAATGCCCTAGTGCAGGCGTTTGACGAATGACTATGTCCAATCAAAACCCTGATATATCTAGTGCATGCTGAGGCCTACGAACAAAACACATAGACAAAGTTTTCAAATTTCATTGGTGGGAATGATTTGGTGGCACTCGAATGAGTAGGTTCCAAAAACCAAAACTTTGAATATTTTGGAAGATGCAGTAGCTACTTTGTGGGAAATTGTAATTAAATAACTGAACAAAACAAAATTAGAATTAAATAACAAAAGAAAATAAAGATGGGGACGTATATGTCACATATGGGACGCAGCATGATCCCCCACAAGGAAAAATGCAGAAACAGAAAGACAAAGAAGCTGATTTGCATAATCTAAATGTTCCAAAACAAATGCAAAGTAGCCAACCAACAAAATTTTCAGTTGCCCATCCTGCTTAATTCTACAGGGTTTTGCTGTATTTTATTCTCAATCGTATTCTTAACAAGAACCTATAGTATACTAAGGTTAGAATGCACACGATTATACAGTACTTAAGTTAGAACACATGTAATTATACGTAGTCATTATGCTTTAACTTGAGGACTTAAAACTCTCCGGTTGATTTATCATAGGTCAAAGTAATCGGGCTTGACGATGTTTTGTTTATATGTCCCTGTTGATTAGGAATCAATTAATATGCTAAGATGGAGATTAGCCACTAATAATTATATGTTTTCTGTATAGGTACACATATAGTTGGCTTTGCTTCCTATCCATGGTTTATTTAGGTCAAATATGCAAAAGTCTTTGTTGAATTGATAGATGAAGCATCCTGGCACATGGCTGTGTTCGCACTGCATGAACCCTCGCATGCAAAAGCATGTGATATATGTACAAAACTCCACAATGTCCAAACCCTAACCAGTGGTGGACAGGTCCAACTACGCATGCATGTGATATATGTACAGCACTCTACAATGTCCAAACCCTAACCTGTAGTGTACGCAAGTGACTCTTTATCATAGTGATAGAAAAATATTGAGCTTTTGTATGATGACGTGAGTTTGAACCCCGTTAGTGGCTAATCTAACAAAATTTATTGTTTAACAAAACAATAAAAAAAATATAGTGTACAGGTCCAACAGGCTCAAGACATGAAACAGACCACCCAAAACAATGCTTCTTTGTAAAAGAGTTTGTACTCAGTTGATTAAGAATATTTATTTTTGTACTCAAAGTTTTGAGTTCGGTTTGCTTTCTCAACATTGCTTGTACAATAATATAAAAATAACGGCTTTGCTCCTTGGAAGTTGGCATCCCTCTATTATGCACACGTGTTCAACAGTGTAGCAAGTAAGTAGAAATGTACCCAGATAGGATCTTCGCCAGATACTCTTTGTGATCTTTTAATTCTGTTCATTCATCATATATCGTGTGATTAGTTTTCGTCATGTACTGTTTGTATTCTATTTTAAATAATATAATTTAAAATCATTTCTGACCGCATGATGCCCGATGAAAGGAGATGATTAAATGGATACTGAGGATCCTCACAAAGAGGATCTGACGAGATCTATCTCAAATGTATCGAGTCTTTTCTGACCTATATTTCTCACTGAGACCCCCTAAAGACCAATGCTTAGCTCCATCCTTCCCTTATAAGTTGTCAAGCATTCTACAATTACAAAAAATTTATCCGAATAATTACAAATTGACATAGAAATCAATCCTTAAAAGAAATTTTCTGCATACATGTCAAACTGTTTAATCTTTCTTCCATGTCCCAACCACCAACCCAATGTCACGCATAAGTCACATTGTCATCACAAAGACTTAACCTAAGGTCAAGGTTTCTCAATTATCCAGAAACCTAAAAGTTATAGGATTGGATAAGCCTTAATGTTGGAACTTGTCACACTATTTTGCAATTCAACCATTTATTTTTATTTTTTGGTTGCTACTTGATGAATTGAGATCCAGATCTTTGTGTTCGAAATCTACAAATTGAGAGATTTAAAACACTCAATTTTAATCCTACAACCCTATTAGTCCCTTTCACTAGCCCATTTCCTAACAATTCAAAATTTTGAACGAATCAGATCTCTTTTTCTCTCTTAAACGGTTCAGGATCTATTGATCCGTGGGGTCTGTACACAAAAATCCATCTCACTCCTTACTTGCTAGCAATACATGCAAAAAGGTTGTACCTTTGTTGAAATTTCTCAGTTGCCTAATAAATTCACAATATCGGGATTTTCTAGTATGTATTGACATACAGTATATTACGCTATTGTAACTGTATGTCGAACCATACATTACTCATGTATACCATACATGGTATGCCAACATCAGAACGTAATTGAAATTTTCTTAAAATATCAACAAAAGTGTCGGTATTAACAGAAGATTCCACCTTGAACCCAATCATTTTACAAGAAGAAACATAAAACGGCAGCAACTAACCAAACGTGTGGAACCCAGCTACATACAAGTTCCGAATATTCCTTCCAACCTACTTAACCTCTCATCAGCAAAAGAAAAAAAAACTAAAATTTGTACAAATTAAAGAGAGAGAGAGAGAAAAAACAAAAAAGACTCGATCATTACAGAAAATTAACCCCAAAAATATACAGAACAGATGTGGGAATTCATCAGTAGGAGTAGGCCAATCGGTGACAGCCACGATCCCTGAGAATCCCATTGTACAGAGCCGCCCGATTAGCAGGCATGGATCCTCTGTATTTTTGGGAAGTTGCAGAAGATGCAGAAGATGATGAAGATTTGGAAGAAGCAGTGGGAATTATCTGGTACTGCCGTCTAAACTCTTGATTGTCTCCAATCGGATCCACGACGTCCTCTGCAAAGTGCACCCTCTTGTTCTTCTTCCTCCTCTTCTTTCCATCTGCAAACCCACCAAGAAAAACAAAGTCAGCCATGTATGAAACTACCAAATTAACCTTGAAACGAAGAAAACAGAATGAAACAGAGGAGTGAATGTTAAGCATACCAGAAGATATACAAGATCGTAGTATTTGAGGGGAGGACTGATGGGTAATTTCACCAACTGGGTATCCGTGAGGATTGGGTAGGCATTTCTGGAGGCGGAGGGCGAGGAGGATGAAGGTGCCGGAAACCGCCATGGCAGTGGCCAAGACCACCCCTTGAGAGCCTAACACTGAAGACATAGTCTTTTTTCTGTGTTTTTTCTCTGCAAGAAAACCAAGAAGTAGGAAGAAACAGAAAGCCCAGTTGGGATTTGGAGGCAGATAAAAGAAACAGAAAGCAGAAAGAAGTAGAGTTTAGATGAAAGAGGGAGAGAGAAGTGTGTGAGTCTTATAGTAGTATAATATAATGGGGGCAGAGGGAGAGAGGAGGGGAAGATAAATAGTTATGGTGGTGCAGTGGGAACAACATGTTAATATGACACTGAAATCAAACAAATGGGATTATTTTATTGTTATAAATTTATTTGATCAACCATTGGTCATGAGTTTTTGGAATGATATCATCTCTGGATCTCTACCTCTGAAGTAGACGGACTTATAAATCAGAGTTATTTGAGAGAGAGAGAGAGATTAGGGCCTGCGTTAATGTGTGAGGTGGACCTGTGAGATTGACTAATAAAGCTACAATATTTAAATTGAATGGTTCGAATTTATTGAATGGTTGGAATTTTCGGATCCGTTTACTCCGTAGGCAGAGATCTGGATATGATCTCATTCTGAGTTTTTATTTTATTTTTTCAGTTTAGATTGGTAAAAATACTAAAATGTAAATGTGGGTTACCTTTTGTGTATATGTGTAATTTCATTTTTTACAAGACGGGTTCGTTTAGCTTTCATAAGAATAATTTATGTTCTTAAATGCTTTGTTAGAGAGTGTTTTGATTCTCCGCTTAGTATTACAATATAATGACATTATTTCTCACTTAGTGGTGATAAGTATTAAATTAGACTTTCATGAATAATAAGTTTAATATTCTCAAATTATAATAGCACACTCGTTATGTGAAGTTAACCCAAATTTGTCACTCAGATACGTTGAAACTTTTAATAAAAATAAATAGAAATTCATGGAAATACACTTGAATGATACTTCTTCAAGAATTGCTTGTATAACCCAAAAACACTTTTAAGTCTTTTTACAAACAATATTTTAGTCATTCTAAAAAGCAGTCTCGGCAATATTTTAAAGCACTATAAAGGGCCACTATAATGGGGACTTTTGCTGGTGCACCGCACGGCAATGCTAAACGAAAAAGAAACTTCCATGATGACGTCAATTGCTTGTTTGGAAAATGGGGAAAGGAGTGGGACTAACTCTACCTCAGCAGCACTTTTGGTCACTTTCAGTCTTATGCAATGTGAGGGTTAATCTGGAATCGTAGCTACGTGCAATGCACCTTTTGAACACCAATGGTTAGCCATATAAAGTTTTGATCGAATTTCCGATCAAATGAAAAGCGTAACGATCTAGACACTATCTCAAAAGGATGATCGTTTCATGACTGATTCTTGAATTTGATGATAGATTGCACTTGATTGTAAAGGAGTGTTAGCGGTATAAAATGAGGTTCAATTAATAGGTGTTTTTTTTGCTTTGAATGTAGGCAGCCGTTGTCGTGCATGATATGTCAAGCCGTTCCATGCCACAATATTGGAGTTCTTGGTGGTCAGATCTAGTTGAAGATAGGAAAATGACTTGGGGCCAATGGAGGTTTCGAGGGCTAGAGCTTGGGAGTAGTAGGAATACACTTTTATCATGACTTTCAGGTTAATGAGACAACAATATGTATATATTTATCTCCCATATCATTGTATTATTAGCACAGAATATTATGATGAATGCGTGTTATGATATTCTTCTAAAATTTCGACGAGAACAATAATAATAAAATATAAATAAAAAATACGTAGGAAGCTTGCAGCAAGCACATGCATTCCTCAGCAGTTAATATTCCCCAGTCAGAAAGTTACACGTGTGGCTTGTTAGGTTCCCAAAAGCCAATAACCAAAAGGCCTCAGATTCTGGTTGGATATTGGTTAGAAATTATGGGGAACATACAATTGGTTAGAAATTATTTTATATTTTCAGAGAGTTTGAGTAAGATAAGGAACAAGCATATATCTGCCTTTGATTATATTGGCAGGCGTTCAAGGAAGGAGAAAACTTCGCAGAGATGAGAAGATAGAATTGGGGCAATATGTCTAACCTAAAATAGTTGATCGGATAAAGATTTAAATACTTTGTGATAATCAATATATCAGTCACTTATTGTAAATAGAAAATATTTTACACGGCCGTTTGTGTTGTGTCTCACCTAACCTAAACTTGACCCTACTATATTAATTCTAATATCTCTTACGAACAACCAACAACAACAAAATTTTATCCTACTAATAGCCATCTCCATATAATGAAATAAGGCTTTGTTATTGTTTTTTTGTTGTTATTGTTGGTTGTTCGTATGAGATGTTAGAATCAGTAGAGTGGGGTCGAGTTTGTATTAGGTGAAACATAGTACAATCGTGCTCGCTATTGGTGTGAATAAGTCGCATGGCCAGCTGGTTTGGAAGGTTGGACCATAAATTTTCATGATTACGAGTTAGACAAGTTAGAAGTTTAATCACGAAAAATGTTTTAATTTATGATATAAGCTAAATGTGATATGCATGTGAGTGTCTCACTCATCATGTAACACACTTATTTTCTTCTTCTGGTGCCAGTCGTATTGTTGACCCGGTCGCCTTTATGTGAACACAAAGCCACTAGGCTACAGGGAGACCGGCAACAATGACTCTTGATAATATATGTTCCATGTTTTTTTTGTCCAATTAGGAGGTTTTTGAGAGGGAGAGACATGAAAGGGTGTTCATGAAGATGGTCTCACTCATCAAAACCAATAATTATCTTCGAAATTTCTTATCAGCAAAAGCAGTGATGTTGAAAACTAAAAACAACTTCAACCAAAAGAAAAGGAAACTTAAGAGGGAAAACAAAATTCTTTTACAAGGACAAATTTGGGAAGAGGAGGTAGGTGAGGAGGGTATTGAAAGATATATAGTGATATTTGAGAAAATTACAAGCATAAAAATACCACAAGATACAACTTATATTAATCCACTTATGTTGTAGTCACATATATCTATATTATTATTAACAAAACACTGCTTGTCAACCAAAAACTCATTAAATTACAACATAACTAAATTTAAAAAACAAATTAATCAAGTATGGATAAATGTGTCAAACAACTAATTAAAACAATAAAAAAAAGTTTAAAAGAAACCCACGTTCCACTTCAACCTTCTAGTCTTACTTCCCTAAGAGTAAGTCCATCCCTAAAAATGCACTGGCATCCAGCTCATTTAATCCACTCAAATGAATAGTACTTGACTCTCATGAATAGTAATTGATCAAATGCATCTCTATCCCTAAAAAATGCGTTGACACACAGCCTTATCAATTCGTATTAAATTTTTTTATAAAATATGTGGCTTATTTCGGTTAACTAAAATATGTGGCTTGTTTTGGACAAAAATATCCTTCCCTTATTCAATATTTTCACCATCTAATCCCAGAAAAACCTAATCTTCTATAATCTCATCACATTTCACAGCTATACTCCGCAACCGCAGTCGTAGTGGGACGAAATCTTGACATCTCTGCATCTCCACATCTTCCTCGCTTTGCCCCTCCCATTTGCTTCATCTTCCTCGCTTCACCCATCCCACTAAGCTCGTCTTGAGCTTTTCGCAGTTCAGAGAAAACCTAAATACCACAGCCTAATTGAATATCGGTTGGTGAGATCAATAGAGAAGCAGAGAGGGTCGATCGTCCTCAACGTTGAAGATCAACAGTAGCAACGGAAGCAGCAGCGACTTAGTGGGCTTTGACGTCAGGCTGACGCAAGCCTAACGTCAGATGGCCCGACTCTTGGGTCTGTCTATTCTGGGCCGGCCTATTGCCTAACTTGGGCTGGGTGCCAGCCTATTAGGCTGGGGTGGAGCAAAAAAAGGTAGACTGGTCCATTTTTTGAGCTGGGTGCCGGCCTAAAAAGTCTCCGGTGGACTTGCTCTAAGTTCTTCATTTTGAGGAGAGGATCATATGCATTATTGGTTACAAGATTATATTAGTTTATATCCAAAAGCTTATATTATATTAGTTTAAAGCCACAAGATTAATTAAGTTGTCAAATATAAGAAGCATTTGAATCTAAACTAATATAATTTTTTGAATAATATATATTTGGTCCGCACGAGTCTTCAAAATGAGTACTTCAGGAGACCAGGACTCTCAACCCCCACCCCGCTCCCCTTATTCCATGCCCTTTTTTTTTCCTTCAGAAAAGATTCTAAAAAAAGTGATACAAATATCTTTATAAAAATAACAGACAAATTGAATTACACAAAGTAATATAAAATATAGCAAATTATCCGATCTAAGAGAATTCTTGTCATAACTATATAAGAGAATTGCTTATTATATTAACACATATTTACACTGCATCTAGCATAAAAACGTGAGAAGAAACCTTAGATTATTACTAAGTAGTGAGTATTGAAGGAAGCAAATCAGATTTCGACCCGAGAATTCGAGCCTTGGTGTCCGGAAAAAATTCTGTTCCAGGCAACTCCGTGACCTCTCCGTCTTCAGTAACTGCAATGGGGTAGCTAAGCAAATGCCCTGGCAAGTCACCATCTAATGTGTCACATGAATAAAGGTCCCAATGCTGGTCTGCAATTTGGTTCACCTTTCTAAAGCATTCCACATTTTCTGGTTCAAGAAAGGTGTCATCAAGCAGCCCTAAGTGTTCATACCACAACGACATTCTGAGGCCATGAATTTGTCCCCGGGCCGGCTTTCCAGTGGATAGATGGTAGGGTTGGTAGGCTCCCATCGCAATCTCCGAATCCCTGGCTCCATCCATTGATCTCTGGTTGATGTTGGCTGATCCAATGATTATGTACTCATCATCAACTGCAAATTGTTCAAGGCATTTCAAACAGTTCAATTAGTATTTGTTTATGTTGTATACAATCCATGATTCTCTCTGCATGACGTTTGCTCCTTTTTAAAAGGTGGGTATTTGAAGAAAACCACATTTATAATCAATTTTATTCAACTGTGATCACATATATAGAGAGAGTTGTTATGAGTGTAAAATCGTTATTTAGAGCTTTAATTTTAGGTTTTAAGTCTCAGGTTTGGGCGAATCTGAGACTTAAACCTAAACTCAAAGCGATGAATAATCAATCATATCAACAAATGAGATCAAAACAAAAAACATGGATGAGAAATGAGGTTTAACGCATCCGTTCTTTAGGTTAATTAAGAGATCAAATTACTAAGAGTTTGATCGCTCACCTATCATCAACTTGGCATGAACATAGATCATGAACCGCCTTGCTTGCTGCGCTCGACTGTAATCCGAACCATGTTCTGGTTTTTCCGGAGGTTCATATTCTCCGGGTAGCTTCTTCTCGCGGTTACCAAGGCAAAAGAAAGCCAAATAATCCTTAGGGTTTGCCTCAATCCCCTTGGCTTTGAGAGCTCGAACGATGTCCCTATACATCATATCCATCGTCATCCTCTGCCAATGCAATATTGCCTGAACCGTTTGGCTTTCCGGGATGCCCTCTGGCCACATTGGCATCACAATGTAGACCGTAAATCTTTCTCCGGCTTCAATCTTACTAACAATCTTTAGTGACAGTTCCTTTGGTATCAGATGCAAAGCACCAACCTCCTCTACTTTTAGGGTATCATAATCTGAATGCCATCCGAAAGAGCTTCCAAGAAAGTACTGATTTTCAATGTAGATAAAACTCTTTGCGCGCCTAATGGCATTGATATAAGCATCCTGAATGCTTCGATCAATCACGTGATCTTTCCCGGTGACAAGGCCTGCCCTGGCAGCATCTTCGGGGGAGTCAGGGAATCCGAATGCAGCTCCTCCATCGATGGAGCGAAACAACTGAACAGTCCACGTCTCATGGTCTTGAGGGAACATAACTGGAGATGGCGGCATAAATGTGTCATCAAGCTCTGTGAGTTCAACAAGCAAGTCCTTCCCTCCTTGCTTCCTCCATCTTTGCTCGAAATTGAACAAGACGTCCCATGCAATAGGCCCTTCCAACCGACAATGTATGTCGTGCCAAGGCTCCCTTGGACCGCCTTTTGCAATCGACGCTCCCTCAAAATTAGGCTGATGAAAATCATTCTTGTGGGTTGTGTCTAAAGTCCTGAAAATTGGATGTGAAGGAGTGTCATATCTCCCATCACAAAGATCAATGCCACCAATGAAGCTCACAATCCTCCTCTTTTCCAACCCTTCTCCATTAGGCAATTCGCTGTCCACCACAACAATCTTCTGGTGATGCGTAAACATGGTGGAAACCTCTAAATCCTCAACAATGCTATTCCCGTTGTCAGGGTTTCGGGGACACAACACGCAGTGAACTGCCGTGTTGTGGAAGTAACTTTCAGTGTCTTCATCGTGAGTAGCCATCACTCCATCTCTCTTCAGAAACTTCACCGAAGTTCTGTCATCCCACACAAGCATTAGGACTTTCACTCCTTCATCTGCCTTCTTCTTAAGAAGCTCTCCGAGGGTCAAATCGCCGCCCGGGATTTGACTGTTCGGGTCCCTTACTAATGTGATTTTAGTATATACAGACCAACCTGCTATGTATATCAAGTGTTTTGCATTAGAAATGGCATGAAAAATGTCTTCCCAGCATCGGTGCTGGTCATAACACATGGAACCGGCAAGAGGAATTTTCGGGGTGAATTTTTTGGGGACATGAGCATTTTGGTAAAGGGTAACTCTGCAACCATTTTTCTGAGTGAAAAATGTGTATGGAACTCCTTGGAATTCAGGACTTCTTATTCCACAAGACCAATTCAAGTCCTGGTTTACGTTAAAGAACTGCAACTTTACATGAATTTTCGAACGTATATGCAGAGGTTTGTTGTTGTCATACATGATCTTAAGCCATCTGTCTACTTCTTTGCCATCGAGGAGTTCTGCTGCTGGCATGTAAGCCCTTCCGATAACTTTGGCCCCAAAAGCTTTGTCTTCTTTGATGGAGAAAACAACATTTGAAGTCATGTGTGCACAGTAAATATGAAAAGATTCACCCCACTGGGGATTTTTCGTTGAGTTTTCAAGCAGTCTAGTTCGTCCAACTCTTACATTTTCCAAATCAATTGTTGCATAGAGTCCGGAACCTTTCCCTAGCCCTACTAACTCTCCAAGAAACTGCAGTGAAAATAAATCATGACATTAGCTGAAGTTCGATTTCTCACATTGTGAAATTAAGTCAAAGGAGGTCACACGACCCGTTCATGATTTTTTTTTTGGACAGAAATTGTGAAAGTACCAAGATAAAATTCGAATAGGATGAAGTGCATGCTGACATTCTTCGAGTGTTGATAACAACACTCTAAAACTAACTGTGAGTTTTCCAATACAAATCAAATGTTAAATGTCGCAAAATGAAGTTTAAGTGGTCAAGCTTTATACAGTTCAAAGTTCATGTAGCATTGCTAAAATTTCTCCTAAAAATACTGCGACTTGTGAGTCATTTATGGACATAGATACAGTAAATGTTACTGTAGTTGCAGCCACTTTGCAGGACGAAATCACACAACCAATAAACATGGAAAATTCGATTATATCCTGGTGAATTTTTCAGAAAAAAATTGTCTTCTGCAATCAAATTTGATAAGTGATATTTCGAATAAGTGTTTACACATATACTCTTCTTTTCGAAGAAATGATTTGTCGCAATATGATATTTATTGCATAAGAAATTAATAATGATAAATTTTGGATAATGTGTGTGGGATAGAGAGGGGGAAGCTAGCCAAATGTGGGATTCCATGGCTAGTTGTATCTGAAAAGTAGCAAAAGAGGTATTAGGAGAGTCCAAGGGCTTTGCTCCACTCCAAAAGGAATCTTGGTGGTGGAATGAGGAGGTACAAACAAAGGTGAAGGCTAAGAAGGAATGTTGTAAAGCTTTATACAAGGATAGGACCAATGAAAATGGTGAAAGGTATAGAAAAGCGAAGCAAGAGGCGAAGAAAGCTGTGAGAGAAGCTAAGCTAGCGGCTTATGACAATATGTATAAGCGACTATATACCAAAGAAGGAGAATTTGATATCTATAAACTAGCTAAAGCAAAGGAAAAGAAGACAAGGGACCTAAACCAAGTGAGTTGCATCAAGGATGAGGATGGAAAGGTAGGTTCTTGCTACAGAGAACGCGGTCAAAGACAAATGGAGAGGTTATTTTCATAATCTTTTCAATGAAGGACATGAAATGAGTACTTCTTTGGGAGAGTTAAGTAACTCAGAAGAGTGTAGAAACTACTCATTTACCTCCGAATCAAGAAGGAAGAAGTGGTTGTAGCTTTGAAAAAGATGAAGCATAAAAAAGCAGTGGGC
Source organism: Malus domestica (assembly GCF_042453785.1). NCBI lineage: Eukaryota > Viridiplantae > Streptophyta > Magnoliopsida > Rosales > Rosaceae > Malus > Malus domestica. The sequence goes on from NC_091662.1 coordinate 2,402,731, forward strand.
CTAGATGATATACCGATTGAAGTGTGGAAGGTCTTGGGAGATACGGGTATAGCATGGCTCATTGACCTTTTCAATAGGATTTTGAAAACGAAGAAGATGCCAAATGAGTGGCGAAAGAGCATTTTGGTGCCTATCTACAAGAATAAGGGTGACATACAAAATTGCATGAACTATAAGGGTATTAAGCTAATGAGTCATACAATGAAGCTCTGGGAGAGAGTCATTGAGCATAGATTAAGGCAAGAGACACGGGTTTCGAACAACCAATTCGGGTTCATGCCAGGGCTCTCAACCATGGAGGCAATCTATCTCTTACGTAGATTGATGGAAAGATATAGAGATGGGAAAAAGGATTTACACATGGTCTTTATAGATTTGGAGAAAGCGTATGATAAGGTCCCAAGAGACATTCTTTGTGGGATTTTAAAGAAGAAAGGAGTACGAGTAGTATATATCCAAGTTATAAAGGATATGTATGATGGAGTAACGACTGCCGTAAGAACTCATGAAGGACAAACCGAAAGCTTCCCCATAACTGTAGGGTTACATCAAGGTTTATCCTTAAGTCCTTAACTTTTTGCATTGGTAATGGATGAGTTAACTGGACATATTCAAGATGATATTCCTTGGTGTATGCTTTTCGCAAATGATATAGTGTTGATAGATAAAATTCAGGAATGGGTACATGCGAAGCTTAACCTTTGGAGAGAATTGTTGGAATCTAAAGGTCTTCGCCTAAGCCGATCAAAGACAAAATATATGGAATGCAAGTTCAGTGCAAATGGAGACCAAAATGAGTTAGGGGTAAGGATCGGAGATCAGGAAATACCAAAGAGCGACCACTTTCGCTACCTAGGATCTATCTTGCAAAAGAACGGAGAATTAGATGGAGACCTCAACCATAGAATATAAGCTGGATGGATGAAATGGAAGGGTGCATCCGGCGTGTTGTGTGACCGTTGTATGCCACTGAAGCTCAAGGGAAAATTTTATAGGACGGCAATAAGGCTGTCGATGCTGTATGGCACAAAATATTGGGCGGTAAAGCATCAACATGTACATAAAATGGGTGTAGCGGAGATAAGGATGCTTCGTTGGATGTGTGGGCACACGAGAAAGGATAAGATTAGGAATAAGGATATCCGAGGTAAAGTAGGAGTAGCCGAAATTGAAGGAAAAATGAGAGAAAACCGGTTACGATGGTTTGGACATGTGCAAAGAAGGCCTACTGAAGCTCCGGTTCGAAGATGTGACTACGGGACAGAGGTTCAGGGCCGAAGAGGTAGAGGAAGACCTAGGAAAACTTTGGAAGAGACCCTAAGAAAAGAGTTAGAGTACTTGGATCTAACGGAGGACATGACACAGAACCGAGCGCAATGGCGTTCTAGGATTCATATAGCCGACCCCACTTAGTGAGAAAAGGCTTTGTTGTTGTTGTATTTGATTTGTTAGAGATAATAATAATAATATATAAATCTAAAGCAAAACAAATTTAAGGGAAAAAAATTTATGACTTGATCATCAAGTTTTGAGAAGGAAACATTAAAAACTCAAGTAACATGACAAACAACACAATTCAGAAAGAAAGAAAGAAACAGGATAATGAGGTTTATACCTTGCAGAAGAAAATGCAGCAACCACCAGGCATGAGCCTGTCAACCTCGTAGATGGTTGCATGCAGTACACCATGCAGGAGCACTGGTTTCGCCACCATATCGATCTCTCGAAGTGTATCTGCAAATCGAAGACGGGCTAGCAGATCCGGCAATCAACGAAATCACAAGTAAATTTTATGCTGCTGCTGACACGAAGAAAACTTAAGCATTCAAAAAACTTGGCTAGGAAGGAACACCAAGTTCTGAATTTTGGGACAAAAGGTGAGACCAAGAACATGCAAGTCAAACAATCACGAAGAATAACAGATGAGATTGTATTGAGTTGTCACTTCCTTAAAATAATGTATACATATATACGCACACAGACAGAGACATAATGTTTATATATGTATATGTATATATAATATGTGAAACAATGGGGAGAAAACTGTCTAAATAATGTATGTGTATATATACATTTCCTAGTGGTTTCGTTTTATTTTTCTATTATTATGGAGTGGTTCGTGGTGGTGCAGGTAAAAATACTATTAGATAATATAAAAGTACTAAGATGTGCATTGGTGGTGCAGGTAAACAGCCATGCAATAGGATTAGCACGTTATGGACGGCGGAGATTAGGTTAAATTCCTATTCAAAATTCAAAACTTGCTCTAGTTTAATTATATTTTTGGATAAACATTCTACCATCCTAACTGTCTCATTCAAAATTAGAGGCTTCTAACCAACAAATTGCTTGCTGAAAAAGGTCAGCTTGATGGAAAACGTGTTAGGCACGATAATTGTACCATGTATCATATAAGTTATGTGATACAACTCTGCGTCAACTTATTATATGAAATTATTATGGTTCTCGACTTCTTTACATTTATTAAAACATGATTATCAAAGTTATTTCAATTTCGAGATTTCTTTGTATTTACTAACACATACAATTTATTAAAATGTGAATTCCAAGTAAAAATTCGTAATCCAATTACTGCTTGGAAAATTAGGAATCAAATCAATTGTCAGCTTCCTCCTGCAAAGTTTTTTTATTTTTTATTTTTTATTTTAATTTTTTGACATGAACATTTGGCACAATGAAGTGCTTATTGTGTCGCGCAATTTTTTTTGGGCGACGAAATATGCTTTGTTGCCTTAAGTCTTGTCTCACAAGCAATTTTTTCTACTAGTGCAAGTAAACATGCAGGTTGAGAAAACATGAATAAATAAACCTTCTAGTTGATCACCAAGGGTTTTATTTAAGGTGTCACATTGAAATTAATTAATATTCTGCAGCTGATTTTGAGGGTCAATGTGTGAACTGTTCTCACAGGGACGTGATCGAGCCAACCAACCTTGATTGATTATTTTGGTGAGATACTCATGCATCTGAAAATTCATGAAATTCAGCCGGGTTGTCTGCAGGTTGCTGAACATTTTCCATATCATTGAGAATTGTTCGCCACAAATTAGCTAAAGCAACAGCTGTTTTGTTCATCGTTACAAACGGTAAAGTGAAAAATGTGTACAGAATCGTGCGTGTTGGTAATGGATTTACAGTGGCAATGACAAACGATACGAAGATGGGTCAGAACTAAGATCCCGAGCTACCTGGAGAAGGTGTTCGATGTTAATGTCTGGATAGCGCTGCAGAAGTTTTAAGTTTGCCACAAAATCGCCGCTTAACAGTCTACTTTTCACGCATAGCAGCATTGAGCAACAAACTTTTAGAAGCATATCCTGCAGAAGTTGTTTTTCGAAGACATCATTGTTTGTTCATAACGGCGCATCACCAAAGAAAAAATGAGAAAGAAAAGAGGAAAACTGATCCCAATACTGACTACTGAGTTACTAGTACGCAGAGAGATGGGGAGAGAGATAATACCTGCACACCAAAAGGGCTGCTCAATAGTGAATCCCAAATTCTCAAGATGGTTTGGAAGTTGAATTCTTGTGTAAGTAGTAATGTGATCCACCTGAATCCATAGTATTGCGGTTTCACCTGCATAAGAGGGCATAATTTATAAGCTACAAAGTTAGGCGCAACATAATATGTTGAAAAGGGCATCTCAGTTCAACTTCACCACAACAATACGAAAAAATGTTTAAAGTAAATCTTGTAATTCGCTTTGATATAATTTTTTACCTTTGTAGTGAACTCTAGATGCCTCCACAGTTCTTCATCATTGGCTTTCAATAATTCTGACAAGCGGGAGAGAGTGGAGAGTATACCAACTGCACTGTTATCAAGTTGTTCGCAAAAGTGATCCACTGAGTCACTCAAGAGTCGGACAAAACAAGAGAAGCTATCTGCTTCTGCATTTACCTGAAGAATGAAACCATCCTACGGGTTTACATCTTTTTACACTTGGACATTAGAAGGATGTTATATCAAACATTTATAAGACAAAGACATCTAATAAAAAGATGAGCAAAATTTCCAGGCAATTCTCTTACAGCATTTTGCTCATTCGGGTCAGTACTAAAGACATAGTATATTGGCGCCAAGACCTCATTCATGCCTTGCACGTAACGGATAACTGGATTTAGTTTTGCAAACAGCAGAAGAATGCTTCTCATTGATTCCTGAAAAGGGAAAGGCAGTAAAGATCCGGTTGGTGACACTGTCAGTCTATTTGCCGGACATCTGAGACAAACAGAAGGGCACAAACTTAAGAAAAAGAGTTTATTCGGTGGGGATCAAATACCCTGTGTTTCCTGCTGAATGATGACTCCCCTGAGAAGAATTTCAGATCCGGGTGTGTTCGTTGCAAATCGCGGTCTATCTGTTCTGCAATCTCTGTATGCTATAAATAAACATGTAGCAGGATTGACGTCACATAACTATACAGAAGGAAGCCAAGATATAGTCTTATAATGAAAAAGGCATTTTACCTGAAAGTATTGATGCCAAACACTAGCCTTACCAAGGCTTAAAGGGTGATCTTCCTCGGAAATTTCACATCGCTTCAGCGGTCCATCAACATTGCCGTCAGCAGGCTGATCGCAATAACTGAAATCACCAATTTTTCTCTTTGTGATTTGTGACTGTCTAGATTCAAGATTTTGATTAGTGCATAATAAACATTAACAAGAGTAATGTACAGTTTGGTCACTAGGAAACTTGGTGAGCATCTTACAGGACTCAGGAGGAGCTCCTCTTTAAGCTTGGCATATTTTTGTCGGTTTTCGATCAGTTCTTTTTCCCATAAATCCCGGGAAGGAGGTAGATAACCCAAGAGCAGCTGTGCGCATGAAACGTAAGGGCAGTCATTAAATACTAGCCTTATTCTCTTATTCGTAAAGCATCTAAATCGTCAGTCAACAAGTTACTTGTCATCACTGGTGATTTGTTGTTTTGAAATTCAATACATATACATCTACATTGACAATTTGATATACACATAAGCATAAAATCCGAGACAACGAATTCACCTCATAAGTAATGGTTGTGGTCTGAAGATCCGTTAATTAATCTAGTTGGAATAAACAACTTTACATTGCAAAAGCTGCTAGTGAAACAAAGTCAGTACCTTCCAGGCTGTTGCGCGCAAACCTCCTCCATCCAGAAGCCCTGAGCTAGCGATTCTTTGTAACTTTTCCAAATTTATCTCTGGCTGAGAAAGCTAATTGATAAAAGAAAATTAGATAAAAATCCGAAAGCAAATAATTACCGGGGCAAAGAAAAAAGAAGAATACAAACAACAAATTGTAAATCCCGGTATGATCTCTACTGTTTCTGCAGAAATGTAGGTAAAAATGATCAATAAACTATCAACATTGTCTTGTTTTGTTGGTTGCAACTCAAACAAAATCCACAAAGACAAAGGTTTCAAGTGCGGTTCTACTATTTTCCTTCATCCTAAATGTCTGCTACATATCCTAATGTTACACCTTCGATGGACGTGGGCGTAGCCACACATTAGCTAGAGCGAATATGTTTCTCTATGCATCCGAGTCCGAATCCTCTTCTCCTCCATTGAGATTAGTTTTAAGTGAAATGTCCCTTATATTCCAAAAAAACAAAAAAGATTACACCTTTTGACTACATTGTGAAATCTTTCAATCTTTGTCTCAATTTCCTAGTAATTTACACAAAAATTAAACCTACTAAACTCTAGAAAAACCCTAATTAAAAACGAAAAATAGATAATTAAACAAACAAATCAGTGATTTAAGTTTTAACTAATTACAAAAAAAAAAAAAAAATCAATTAGATTAATAAAAATGCAATCTTTTTCTCTGTTCTTTCTCACTTTTCAAATTCTCACCTCGTACTCAAGATCAGACCTTTTATCATCTGCCGCAATGGCCGCCAGCACCGACAACGAACCCGGCCCTTCTCTTTCGGGTCTCTGCTGGACCCTCAAATCCGGTTCTCTGTCCAACTTCTCATCATCAAAATCCTCATCCTCTTCATCAATCTGACTGTCTCTGCCCGACCCGTACCCGTTTGGCAGAATCATCTCGAGCTCCTCGCCGGAATCGAACACCGGATCGGACCCACCATTTTCTTCCGCTTTGTTTTCGAATCCCGCGACCAGGCTGCCCAGCCGCTCCGGGAAAACTCGCTTGGTCTTTTCCGGGAGCTTGAGCTTGCCTTTGAGCATGGCAGCAGCCGAGTTCACACCGAGTCGGTGCGAGTGAGGGAGCGAGTTGGGTTTGTGGGTTAGTTGGCGATTGCACTGGAATCGGTGAGAGTGGAGCGAGAGAGAGGGTTTTTTTTTTGGGGGGGGGGGGGGGGAGGTGGGAGGGGGTCACGAGTGACGAGTTGTATTGGACTCGGTGCTGACTCAGTTTGGCGGTTTTTCGAAAGAATGGTAGTTTACCGTTGATTGGTAGGTTGGCCCACGTTTCCTTGTAGGACCCAAAACGCTTTCTTCTGTTTTCTTATCCAATAATCCTCTGCCACGTCATGTGATATGATAGACAGTTTGGGCTATTTGATTAAGATTCGAGAGCCCAAATGGGCCCAAATTTCTATGTCCAAATTTTCTTAGGCCCAAAAGTACTTATCATGAATTATACACTTAACACAACTTTGTTTTTAGGAACTAGAAAGTTTAGGCTATGGTTCTTTTAGTTCGTTTAACTATCAAGTTAACTAAAATATTTTTTTTTCCCGTAACAAATGAGATTTTTTTTTTTGTGTTTATACAAATGTTGAATTAATGTCATGTGGGTAATTTTTCTAGTGTGATATTATAGATGTAAGGTTAAAAAATCGGCTGAAATGATCCGTTTCTAATTTTTAGTTGTTGGAATGATTATTTTTTCAGTATTGATTTCTATGTCGTCACTATTCAATCAATGTATCGTCAGTGTTTGACTGTTGTATAGTCAATATTTGAGTAATCCAACAGTTGAAATTTGTCAAATAATTATTTTAGGCAATGTCCCCTACAATTTACTTTCACATTCGCCATTTGTAGACACGTATGAGTACATTGAAGTTCTTGTTCCCACCAGTTCTTTCTGATATTGGATGTGACATGAGATGAAGAAAATACATCTAACAATGTTTGCGTACCATTGAAGAAAGAAGTAATGTTAGAGAAAACAAAATCAATTTGAAAGATATTTGGTGCAGTACTTGCTTAACAAGAAAGCAAAAAGAAAAGTCTGTGGGACTCTAAAACAGTGTAATTTGCTTACCATTCATGAATTTGGATCTTTTTTGGACCTTCCGGAGCTTAATGATTAGGAAATCTGAGCCGTTCATTTGTGTTAAAGAGAAAATGGAACGTTTAATTTATGTGAGGTGAGTTAGTGAAATGAATTATTAGGATTGTCATATTCAATTTAAATGGTCCAGATTGCCTGATTCTTGAACTCGGGACAATGAATTCCAAAGTGAATCTCTGACCACCAATCGGTCGCTTAAATTAACTATATGTAAGTAATAAATTAAGTGTGAAAAGTTGATGTTAGTCGTGCATGGTTAATAATTCGTTACAAAATGTGGTTAGTGTGAAAAGTTGATATTAGTCGTGCATGGTTGACAATTCGTTTTCAAAATGTGGTGAGAGCCCAGCTGGGGGACCATATGCGTATAGAAAACAAAGACAGCTTCAAAGATGAAAAGAAATTTGAGCAAAGAAATATTTATGACCAAACCAACTACGTACTGTGTCGCCTTTATTATGTGAAGTCTCCATCGATGACCTTCAAGCTTTGTTCTTGTGAGGATGTAGGAGCACCAACGAGCACTGTATTATAATAATAATCTCATAATTTTCCTATACCCTTGGAATTTTATGATTGTTTGCAACCTTTACGTAAGAAAATTGAGAAATAAACTGTCAAAACAGTTACTATTACAAATTTACACGCATGCATGCATGTCACGTATTTTGGAAGTTTAGAAACTAACATATATTACTTGAAAAACAATGTACACGTGTAATAGTTCTAGTCGTGCAAGAATATGAGGACAAAGTCTCAATTGGTAAGAGACCAAACTATGTAAGGGCGTATAAAGAGTTGAGCTACTTTCTAAATTACAAATTGATTTAATAGTGGAACCTCAATGTTCTTCATGGTATTAGAGTAGTAAGTTGGCTCACATGTGAAGCCCAATGGCTACACATACTCCACGTCATCTAATGTATGTTGTTCATGTATTAGGCTTTAAAATTTGTCATTTGTGAGGGACGTGTGAAAATGTGGGACAAAGCCCCAGATCAGTGAGAGACCAAAATATGCAAGAATTTAAGAAGTTGAGCTACTCCTTGTATTATCAAAGTTTTATGGTGAAATCTCAACTTTTTTAAGCATAATACTTTCACCACGTAACGATATTCCAAAGGCACCAAAAATCTTTTATGATGTAAGAGTTTTGCATTGGATGGCCCTTCGACGCATAGAATAGTCAAAAGTTCATATGACATGGAGACATGTCTAAGTTGATTCTTACACTAATTATACAAAAACATAGATGATGTTTCTTTCTTAATCACTGCGACATAAATGTTTGATGGATAACTAATCATGTTAACTAAAACTGCTGTTTTGAGAAATATTAACCAACATAAGTAGAAAATGACGTTAATGCAACAAACCAACAGAGTTAAATTTAATTACCATGATAATATTGAAAAGAATAGCAGAAAATTACAAAACCGACATATGCACCCTAGAAATGCCTTAATTTCATGTTTTTCTTGTGTAAGGGAAAAGGAAGGCAGCACGAAGAACTGATCGTAAAAAAGATGGTGTACATACTTAATTAATAATTAGATAAATTAAGGCTTTGATTATAATAATTTTATTATTTTATTTTATTTGTCTCTTTTTTTTTTTTTTTTTGTTTTTAGTTTTTGTGATTGGGACACAAAACGATAGAATAAATGAATAATAAAAGAAATGTACGAGGAAAGGGACAAAAATAAAAATTTTAAAATAAAAAACTAATTTAAGATGTCTGTGCTTTCAAGTTTTTGTTGACATTGACGTTCAACGTATTCTTCCCCTTCCTTCTACATGTACCGCTCATTTTCATGAAACATTTTCCTCATATATTTTTCTCATGTCCAAAAAACTAAAATAAAACCTAAAAACATAATAACCATTAAATGGACCCTTAATTTCCAAAAAAAAAAATTAATTATGATACAAGCCAGAATATGCACTCTGAGAAACAAATAGAACATAATAATCAATGATGATACATTAGTTACATACATAGAACATGGAAATGCTGCGCTAGTCAGAATTTAAAACAAGAACCAACTAAAGGTATGCAGAGAGTCGTAGATAATCAGAGTTTATTTTAATAGAAGCAATATTATTAATCTAAACTAGTGCATTGGGAAAATGGAGGAATTGAACTCATGTTGCGATTGGTTAAACAAAAATGCCCTATTTATTAGGACAATTCACCACCTACGACTAATCAAAATTTTAAAGTAACTTTTTTACAATTATTTATTCATGTGAGAAAGACATAATTCCAAAGAGAATATAAAACTAAACAACTGAATTACCAAGAAATTAATCAATTTCTTGATCAGTAACAGAAATTGATGCTGATCTTTTATATTGTCTGTTTAGCACATGAATGTTCCAAACCCTTTATACAGTTGATAAATAAAAGGATTTTTTTTTTTAAATGTCAGATGAACTTATACATATTTTTTTATTTTCATAAGACTAAAATTTAAGCAATATGTTATTCCAATTTTTTAAAATTATTAATTTTTCATCTCACTCTAACTTTGTTAAGTTTACATCCAAAATAAATCATGTGCTTTGCATATAATTGTGTTCGGGGTCATTTCGGACATTTCCACACAAAGAACATCAAACAACTTTACCATAGAAGCTCGTGTAGGTCGTTCCTTTTTTTATATTTTGAGTCATCTCACTTCGAAACACGGAGAGGCGAGTGCAGGTTGTTCATCTTTTTATATTTTGTGAGAAACTCTAGAATTATTTTTGTCGAAGACAATTTATTTGAAGGCGAGTGAGATATTAAAATGTCCAAAATAATCTTGAACACAAACAACTTAACATAGTTAAGGTGAAATAACAAATTAAAGATTTCTGAATATTGGTCTGACAAATAGTATTATATGACAAATTAAAAAGGGTATTACATGCAATTGGACACTGTAATGGGTTACAATTATTACACTCACCCTTTCAACCACCATATAACCAAATATATATTATTTATCATCAGACTTTGCTTCACCTATGTACGTACATAGATTATTGATATCGGTAATATACAACACTAAATATTTCTTAATTTTTACCAAATAAACATAAATAGTTAGTAGTACTACAAATAAATTCTTTCCTCCCCTTGTTGAATGCCAAATGATAAATCCGAACTTGCACAATTTCCGTTAAGCAGCTCTTCTATCATCTGCAACGCAATTTTCTCTTCTTCATCCATCTCCGCCATAAGTTGGGGGGGCCTCTCTGATGATGTTTCAATCGAAGCAGATTGATCTGAATTCGACATAAATTGTGATGACAGAACACTCTGATCATCAGCATTATTAGTATCAACAGTACTATTATTCTTCTTCTTGCCAAGTGGAACAGTCATGACCCAATTGGAGTTATCAGAGCGTTGACCTGCACGTTTTTGCCATACTCCTATATGAGAGCTCTCATTGTCGAGCCTCAAGCAGGTCATGGATGGAGATGGTATCTTGCCGCATTTCCTTAGCTTGGCATGCAAGATTTCCGACAGACCCTTCTGTTCGGATCGTGAATCCAAGTCGCCGCTACTAGTTTTTGGGTGATCTGATGATCCTACTGTGGTACGGGTACCATTACTCTGAGTTGTAGAAGTTATTATTGGGAAATTGGTCTTGGCATTTCGTCCGCTCATCAAAACGGAAGCTTCATCGTATGCTCGGGCTGCTTCTTCAGCTGTCTCAAACGTGCCTAGCCACACCCTTCTCTTCCTGCATAGTCACCATAATCACCGCACGTACGTACGTATTATACAAGATACATATACATATACATATATATATATATATAGAGAGAGAGAGAGAGAGAGAGTTGAGAAGAAAAAACCTAAATAATGGTGTATATATGTTGGTGAGGGTTGCTTACAGTAAGGGGTGGCGGATTTCTGAGACCCAAGAGCCCCAGTGGCGCTGCCTGACGCCTCTGTACTTTTTCGATTTCACCATTTTGTTTGTTTGTCTAACTCTGAGAGAGACAGAGAAGAATGAAGGGACGATAAATTGAGAGTTCAGAGAAGTGCAGAGAAGGTAACAGATGGAAATTTGAGGCTACATGTGGTGATAGATAGGTGGATATAAAAAGACAGAGAAGGAGAGACTATATGCAACACTGTCGGCGGACTAGCCTTACAATATATGTACGAACTGCTGACTGCAGTGCTCTTTGTAATTAATTTTATCAACTACAACCTCCCATAATACAGTAACCTCTCATAAATATTCAGTTCCCTACTGACTTGTCTCCCGGCTCTCTCTCTCTCTCCCCCTCTCCCTCTCTCTCTCTCTCTCCCTCTCTCTCCCAAGACTAAGAAGACTTGCACATTGACATTTTTTGCATGGAGTGAGTATTTGAATTATTTTGATATTGATTTTGTGCGTATGCTAAAAGAGAAACTAAATTTGTAAATAAAATTTTGTAAACTAAATAACATGGAAGTTGATGATTGGATTATTGATACTTAAGCATTGATAAACTTGTTTATTCTTATTGATGACACATCATTTAGTTTGCAAATTTTATCTACAAATTTAGTTTCTCTAGCATTAGCCTATACTAAAATATGGATATCAGAATTATATCAATTCTTGACTTTTTACCTAAAAAATTAAGAATCACAGAGCTAGTTGATCACACATCTCCTTTCCTAATTGACAACTTATCTCGTTTTAATTAAGTAAATGCCAATAATTAAGCTAAGTATGGTTTTTGTTATAATAGACTTATAAATAATTCAGAATCTTGTCTATAATCGTAGCATGAAATATAAGAATGTAATTTTCAATTATAATTAGCATAGGATTCCTACCTCAATAAAGATTAATATAACCCTACATATATTTTAATATTTTTCACACATTAATACAACGACTCACAATTCAACACATTCTTCAAGTTTTCTCTTAGGTCCAAGGGTTTGCCTTCTTTCCCTGCCGTCCAATAAAAAATAAAAAATAACTTCAACCCAAGCTACAAATTGCCGTCCACCATTGGCCCTCATGGGGTCATCTTCTTCCTCTCTCCCTGGCCAAAACACTGCTACTTTTATTAAATTTTCTACTACAAATTATATTCTTTGAATTCATCAGCTCAAAGCTTTTTTTGTACAAATTTAAATATACACACAAAATATTTATTTCCACGTTTGTAGACTGGAAAATGGATTGAAGGACTGGACGTGAATTAATAAGGGTGCTTTAAATTTTGGCCCTTACAACTCATTATTTCTAAATAAAAATCTATCTATCTTTAAAGATCTAGTTTAAGTCCAAATTTAAAATTTGCAACTATATGGGAACACTATTGACCTATTAATACAATTTATTTACACTCATGCCACCCATACTTTATGGTCCATTTTCCAAATTCTTAAATTTATGCCAAATTAAAAGTAGTAGAAAAAGTGAAATAAAATGTAAAAAGTGTTTGCATTAACCGTATCCATGTCAAACTAGAAACGTAGTTTTTTTTTTTGTGATATATTTTGTAGCAATTTTACCCATATTAATTGGTAGATAAATTAGTTTGTTCCAATTATTTAAAAAAAACACTACACCTATATTATATATTTTGAATTAAATAACATTCCTCTAACTTGTAGGTAAATTATTTTCTATGTATTGTTATATATGTTAGACACGTTTTGTTGTTGTATAAATATGAGTGGAACATAATATTGTTGATTTTATACATCAAACTACATTTCTTTTGTTATAGGTAAATTATTTTCCATGTACAAGTACTTATGTTAGGCACGTTTTGTTGTTGGTACATACAATATTTTGTATCATTGTAAAGAAAGATATTACATTACACCCATGGTATACTTGTTGCAGGTAAATTATTGGAAATTAATTTGTAGTTAGGTAATGAACATTTTGCATCACTAGAAATGAACATTTCAAATAGTAGGTAGGTAAATTAATTTTTTCTAATTATATAAAAAAATTACACTACACCTAGTTATATTTATTTTTTCCAATTATTAAAAAAATTTATACTACACCCAACCAAATAACATTTATCTAAATTGTAGATAATTTATTTTCCATGTATTGTTTGATATGTTAGGCACGTTTTATTGTTGTATAAACATGGGTGTAACATAGTATTTTTAATACTATGCATCGAACTACATTTCTTCTTAATATAGGTAAATTATTTTCCATGTATTAGTACATATGTTAGGCACGTTTTGTTGTTGGTATAAACATTATTTTGCATCATTGTAAAAAAGAGATATTATATTACACCCATGGTATAATTGTTGTAGGTAAATTAATGTGCATGTAGATAATGAAATTCAATGTTCTAATATATTAATAAAAAAAGGATAAATTCAAAAGTATTCAAGAGTAGGGTGAAAAAAATTGAATCGAATAGTTTTATGAAAATTCAAAGCCTTTCTAAAAAATTAATAAGCAATAAATTTTTAACATTAATGTCTTTTTTTTTCTTGTTGCAAAATCATTTACACTCTCCTTACAATTAATTGTCTACATCAAATATGTAATAGGGGGTATTTTAGGCATATGAAAAATGTAAAATGTGTGAAGTAATATGAAATTAATGAATTTGCTTATGTGGATCCTAGTCATTGAGTTTTCTTTAAGTAAAAAAGTTATGTAGGGTTTTATATGAAGAAAATTGAGTTGGAATGACTAAAATCAAATTTTTAGTAAATAATAAGAAAGACATAGACGGATCAGTGAACAGTGATGAACTTTCATTCAACAATAAAAAAAAGTCTCACTTTACTACCCTCAAGTTTTGTGGTTTTCAACGTTTAGTACATGAAGTTTTTTTAGTTCCACAGTCATACCTAAAGTGTTAATTTTAGGACCGTTTCATACATCCGTTAGTCTTACTGTTAAATCTCTTATTAACTGATGATGTGACGTTCATATAGAAAATGACTAGACTCTACATGTTATTAAAAAAAATTAATTTAAAAAAAAAAAAAAACAGACACGCACACACCCAGAACCCCTTGGTCTTCACCACCCTCCACCCCCTTCATCCCCTCCACCCCCTTCTCCCATCCCCCATCACCCACTCCTTGCCCACCCGAGCCACCCCGAACGTCTCCAAAGAGATCCAGGAAATCCGAATTGACGACTTCCAGACAACCCATCGCAGCCCGACCCGAAACCCATCAACCACCAGAGCCACCCTGACCCGGTTGCTAACTCGGACTCCGCCAGAGCCCAGCCCTTGGTTCTCAAGCAGGACGATCACCACGACAGCCTGGCTAGGAGCGGCGGTCGACAGAGAATTCACATTGAGATTGGCGAGGACCACCAGATTTCGTACTCGAAGAAGTGCGGCGGTGGTGGGTCGTCGCATGGCAGCGGGGAGGCTCGGTCTGGGGACCAGGGATGATCGCCGCGCCGGAGGTTTCGCATTTGGGGTGGGGACATTGGTACACTCTCAGAGAGCTTAAAGATTCCACTAATGGGTTTGCTGACGAGATTGTGATTGGTGAAGGCGGCTATGGGATTGTTTACCGCGGAGGAGGGGTGGCTCGGGTGGGCAAGGAGTGGGTGACGGGGGATGGAGGGGTGGAGCCTCGGAGGGGGTGGAGGGTAGAGGAAGACGAAGGGGTTTTGGGTGTGTGCTCGTGTTTTTTTTTAATAATTAATTTTTTTTTTAAATTAATGACACATGGCGTTTATAGACGTCACGTTATCAATTAATAGGAGAATTAACAGTAAGACTAACGGATGTATGAGACTGTCTTAAAATTAACACTTTATGTATGATTTTGGAACGTAAAAAAACTTTATATACTAAATGTTAAAAATCATGAAACTTCAAGATATTAAACTGAGATTTACCCATAAAAGACAGGTGGATGGATGTGTTTTGAAAAAAATGATGGGAAAATGAACTTTCAACAACACTCCATCTGCCAAATCTGCATATCAAACAAAAATGGATATCGATGCTATATATTAAATAACTTGTGCCCTCGATCTGCCTGTCTGTTGCGCTATATGTTGACTATGTAACTGGTTACACTGATGGGGCTGGTATTTTCATAATTGTATCCTTGTACGTAGTAAGTTGTGTCTTAATTACGAGTAATGCTAGAAAGATTAAATTTATAGAAAAATTTTGATTAATTAAATAATATAAAAGTTGATATTTGAATAATTACATAAGCGTTTATAAATTTGTCTATTTTCTATTAGTGACACATCATTTAGTTTATAAATTTTGTATACAAATTTAATCTCTCTAGTATTACCCTTAAATTATCTATGTTCGAATGCGAAGTTTAGAGAGGTTCACAGGATCATACAAGATGCATACAGGATCATACATGTTGATTATTTAAAGCATATATATCCCTTAAGGTTTTACTCGAAACTCTATTCTTTTTAAAAGTACAAATTTTCTGGGACCCTTGAAGTCGAAGGTTGGGCCTTTGAGGCTCTGCCCTCTAGTGGCTTTGTTTTCAACGGCAGTGTCTTCATGAAGAAGTCGACCACGAAGAAAAAAAGAAGATATATATACTTTTAAAAAGATTTGGCTTAAAACGACGCTGTTTTGGAAGTCTTTAATTTAAAAAAATGACTAGATTATGTCGTTTTGGCTAAGTTTAATCCAAAACGAGGTGCTTTAGGCCAAGTTTAATATTTTTTGTAATCACCAACTAGTCCTCAACTTTACATCCAAAGGACTGCTTTAGATATATATATATATATATATATATATATATATATATATATATATATATATATATATAATTCATATGCCTCAAGACTTTTCCCTAAGCAAAACCATCCATAAGACGCCTCCCCTGCACCTTTCAAAACATTGGTACAATATACCGTATCTCACAATCCATCTCTTAAAAAAGTATTTATGAAGTCTCGACCGGATGATAACTGGCCCTTTTTCTGTGGAGTGTGGTACTGCAACCGGTGCCGACTGCCGGACGCACAAGTTTAGTGCCCAGCAATAGAGGGCATGACCAAATGGTCCAAACTCCAGACGATGGAGCGGTACGGAATTGAGGTGGATGTAAGATAAAATTATGTAAACACATGGGTGGAGATGTCAATTCCAAATGTCTCATTAACTCATTAAATGGTCGATTGAAGTTCTTCACCCATTGGGTTAGGTTTCATGAATAAATAAAATTTAAATTTATACGTAAACAGATTAAAATTGATGTATATATGATTGCTATAGATATACGAATCGTAATGATAAAAATCACTTTTTAACTCATCACTGCTAGTCCTTGGTTAATTTCCTTGCATATGTTTGGCTTAATATGTTAATTTAGAAATGGTGGATGGATAGAGGGTGATGCGATGGGTACAACTATGATACAGATCTTGAATTTGTAGCTCTCATTTTGTAACCGAAAATTTGACATAAAAACTGCGGTTACGTTTTTATTTTTTGTTACGCACGCATGAAGTATCGTATGAAATAATATTTCAGCTTTTATTTTATGGAAAATTTGATATTTATTTTATGAAATAATATATTATGTATGATTATAATTTATATATAAGTTGAGAATTTACCAAGTACATCCACTTATAAGTATGTGCAAGATTATTTATTTATTCGATGTAAGATTCATAATCTCAACACGCTGTTCAAATGTGTTGAGTTTTTAAGCTTAAAATATGGACAATACAAATCTAATGCCATTGAGGTGTATAATTATCAATTAAGACAACTTACTTTGATACTATGACAAAATTTGAGGTTCTACCATAAAATCATTGGTAATACGGATAGTAATCCAAACACTTAAACACATGCAAGATTAATTATTTTTTCGATATAATGTGAGATGGACGCATACTCTCAACAATGCATACATATACATATATTTTGTAACCAGAAACATGAAATGAATATAATTAGGTATATATATAAATATGTGGTTCCTGAAGGCATTCATTACGGTGAAATATAAAATTTTCGAATATAAGAGTGAAAGTAGAAGTAAATTTAAACTTTTAATTTTGTACATACATAGAAGGAAATCCCATGTGCGCAGTGTGGTCACTGGACCTCCACAGTGTACTTCCATATGATTTGACGGAAAAGGACTTTTCTTAGGGATCTGTGAGATTCCACAATTATATTTATTTATTGTACATCGTACGATTAATTTTCATTATATACTATTTATATTTAATTTTAAATTTTAAATAATTTTTTATCGCACAATGTATAATAGACGAACGTGATTACAAAATCCTTCTAATTTCAAGAAAAATCCTTTTCCTGATATGACCTTTCGATTTTATGCATGCATGTAAACTGTAGTAATATAGTCCAAGGAAAAGGTTAACTGTCATCGTCCATGTGGGGCAACAGTGCTGCGTCATTGCACAATCATCCTCTACGTGAGTGTGAAGTTACATTTAAATGATAATAAAGAGAACAAATTTTCCAATTATCCTTTCGCTCATATGTACTCTTTTAAAACTACAGAGGCAAAGAGCTAGTTGGTATTACGAGTCATTGTTTACTATCAACAATAAGTTAATGACGTTGAGGATGACATATAACATCGATCATTTTCAAATTTCAAGGATTTACATCACCAAATTACAAGTGACAGAAGGGAGGCAATTCAGTTCAAGCCATAGGTAGTTAAACAGAAAGTGATGGCCGGAGGACCACCTCCATATTACTTTTTTGTTTTCTTCGGTCAGAACTCCACCTTATCACTTGATCATTCGAAGTCTTTCTCCCTGGAAGAATATTTTCTTCCCTCCTAATCTCTCTCTTCTTTCATTTCCTACTACTTGAACGATTATGGTTAAACCACGTTAACATTTTATATTGATTTTTTTATAAAAATAATAAAATAAAAAATAATGTGTGAGAGAAGAAGATGAAAGTGAATGAAAATAAGAGGCAAAAGAATCTACTCTCTTTCTCCCTTCCATTATTTCCATTTTCATAACAACTACATGGGCCGGTCTTAATATATACTGTTTATGGAATATTAGAATATATATATTGCCTACTAAATATATAAGACTGGAAATCATATATATAAATATACACACATAATCTTTACGGAAGGGATTCCTATTTTTTTTCAAAAAAAAGGAGGATTAGTTGTGGGGTATACATCACATCGAACTTCGATAATCCAAATTGTTTATTTTTTAAGTTATACCTTATAGATTATCCTTGTAAAATATTAGCCAAATCGGCAATATTTAAGGCATCTAAATGAGTTCAAAAAAATTGATGAACAGTATTCTCTAAGAAACATTGAACTTTCATCTTGACAATTAACTAGACAAATGGTTTCAGATTGAATTGAATTTTTACGTAGATAATTTATGAATCGAGACTTATAAAATAGACGGTTTGGATTGTTGAAGTTTAATGTGGAATGAGTCCCACGACTAATCCCTATTTAATTTTAAAACAAATGGAGATCCAAGGAGTGCATATAATATGTGTGCGCGCGCTTGAATTTGTAGGAAATGTTAGGTCATATAACGGGGACAAAATCAAGTGTGGAAATAGACCCGATCGATTAGTTGTGTTTTTGAAGGTAGGTCCGATGTCAAGAATATATCGATCCCAAAGCTCCAATGTGAAACGTAGCTATAACACATACCATACTATATGTTTTCTCCTTTACTCAAAGCCAGCCGGCCGTCCTTGTTGTCTCCTTTGCAAACTCAACCAATTTTACATATATATATATGGACCCTATGAAAATTACATTTTTGCTACCATGAGACCTTTCATGAATGAAGTCGCAGTAAAACCCTAGCCGGCTTAATTAGTAGCGAACAAGCACCCTTATTCGAGGTTCTTCCACCCTTTTTTCTCCTCCCCCTCTGACCCCTAACTATTGACAAAAATATTTTTATTTTTTTTTAAAATAGCGAACAAGACAGAGAAAACTCTCTTTTCATTAATCTCGAAGAAAAAAATCTTACATATATACATACAATTTTTACTGTACCTAGCATGGTATAATCTACTCATAGAGGCTTCTCATAAGCACTCTAGCTTCTCTCCTTCACTTTCCGAGTCATATAGGAAAATCTCTATTACCACCTGTGTCCTATAACGCATCTCTCATTGCCACTCTATCTATAGCTATAGATTGTCCGTCCCCGAACACGGACTGTTGAAAGCAATGGTGGGCTCACTACGAGTTGAGTAGGCTTTTTGTTTAGCTTGAGGACAAGTACTCCTTCCATGCTAGCTTCCAAGCACGAAAATAGCTTATAAAGGAAATGTGCTTCTTGGAATGCTTGTATGCTCCAGATGAATGGATGAGTAAGAGATCCATACAAGCACCAATCTTCGGTGAAAGCTATAGGTCGTCTCCTTGCGCAGCGTACTCTGAGGTTTGTCTTGATTGAATACTTCGAAAAGTCAAGGCAGTAGAACTGGTGACAAAATTTCTATAGGTCGAATAGATACATATAGACAGGCCGTGTCTCAATCCCAGTTTGGCTGATCATCTGAAAAGACCAGCTAAACATCATTGGCTCGGTCATGCTTTACCTGACCAACTACCTAATACTACAAGAGATCTTGGAACATGCATGTCGTGTGAATGCGCATACAAATGGGTCACTATTCACCTACTACTAATAAGGGTGGAGAATGGATTCTAGACTATATCAATTGGGTAATCATTTCCATTGGCACATTTGTGGAGATTATTTGGAGAAGAAGATGGCATGCAATCTACATAAAGGAAGGAGAAAATAAACAACCGGGGGGGGGGGGGCATAGAGAGAGAAGGGAGAGAAGAGAGAGGAAGAAGAAGAAAAAGAAAAAGAAAAAGAACAACTCCAAAGCTATTCTCCTTAACAACTCCAAAGCTATTCTCCTTTTTCATATTACCCTTATCTTTCATATACATATTGTTAAGACTTTAAGCCATCTTTCTTTGTACTTGTAAGTCCCTTATATATATAGTGAAATACAATTAAAGCAAACCTCAGTGGATGTAGTCGAATTGGCGAACCACTTAAATCTTGTGTTGTTGGAGATCATTGCCATGAGAAGCACTTCCACCAAACTATTGGAAATCTCTATTCATCTCTCTTGAGGATGACGTACAAAAAGTGTGAGACAAATCCCAGAAAAATAGATGAAACCTTACCCAACAAATCTCCACCGAACTCCATCTATCAAAAGAAAGATATCCAAAAACTAGAAATTCGTCCAGCCTATTTAACAGACCAAAACACCATCATCCATAGATTATATTATAATACTTTCTTCATGAGAGTTGTTCGTCTATCTCTCTACCATGAGCTATCAAAATTTCAGGAAATTCCAATTGTGCGATCTTTCAATATGTTTAAAATACCAACTCAGTCTCCAATCGCGCAGAAAATTGGACAGCCGTGTTATGAGTACCAAAACCCCATTTTCGTAGCTCAGATCGAAACACTTCCTTCACAAAAGTTGTTCCTTATCATCTCCTCTATAACATATCCAAAAAACACTACAATATAATCTATGTGCTAACTTATATCCCAGTTTGAACAGCTGATATTTTCAGCTATATTAAAGAAGAAGAAGTAGAAGTGGTGGGCTAAAATAAAAATAAAAGATGATGTTTGGAAAGGGAAAAGCTAGAAACATGATTCCATGCCTTGTAGCCTTTGAGACATATATTGCACTCTAACAATTATTTTCTCTAACATGGATGTTTATTCTTTTCTAATAAAAACAGGTTGCCCGGCCAAGATGGACAAGACATCGGAAAAACATATATGGAGTGGTCAGCGAGCAACACTCTATATGATGGATAATAAATTATTACTTTGTTATTAATATTATGATTATACTACTCTTGTCACTAATCAATTTGATTTATGTTGAAGTTTGCAAGCTTTTTAGATAAAGTGTGAGTATTGATATCTATGTGAACATGACATATACATATGCATTGCAAAGCTAGAAAAAGAGTTGTGTTGTGTCAAGTGCTCACTTGTGTAAAGTGTTTAAGTTGTGAGGATATTCAAGGGCTTAAGTTTGCCTTGAATAATAATGAACTGTGTATATGTCAAGCGTAGGGTGCAGAGCTTGAGTATACAAATTGGTTGATTATAAAAATAATGAAATCTTCTATATGTCAGGGGTAGGGTGCAGGGCTTGAATATACATATGGGCATCAGGGGAAGTGCTTGTTTAATAAAGTGGAAACTGAGAGTTTAATTACAAAAATTGGGTTAAGGGATGAACTGAAGTTAACTCATAATCTAACGTACTCAGAGCCAAGTGGTATAAGCATGGTATGGGACGTGCATGCTTGGGAACCTTAGGCATGTGTTGACGAGATTAGAAGGGAGTGAGTACATTCAAGCATCTCATTGCATACATTTTATGTATTTTCAAGAGCTACTCATTTCAATTATTATTTTAGTTGGTACTTTTGTTATGAATTAATTTTGTATACTAATATTTATTACAATTTAATTATTATTTTGTTAGTAATTTTTATTGTGAATTAATTTGTGCACTATAGTTATTCCGATGTGTATTCAATAAATTTTTATGTAAGATTTTGTTGATGATGGTGTAATTGTTATAATTGTTATAATTTTACTTTATTCTCCACCATATATTGGTTGTAGAATTTATTTCTATAGTTAAGATATAGCTCACACCCTATCTCGTGGATAGTTTTTATTCGCGGGTCAGAGCATGACACACACTCAAAGCTCTCTTGAGCTTCCCAAAAGATTAGGATCTCGCGGAAATATTTTCGTTAAAAGCGCCTCTTGAGACTCCTTCGCCCCCTAAGACGCCTTACGTCATTTTGATTCCCTCTAGAAAAGCAAATTTTTCTTACCTTCATGTACGAGTAGTGAAGAATTATAGTGAGTTGTGGTTGGTTGTTGACCAACAGAAAGCATGAGAGTCTTTTGGCATATGAGGTTCTCCCTTTCTTACGATATAAGTCTGGGAATGGGCTATCATATGCCTTTTGTTTGAAAGGCTAATTTCCTTTTACTCAATGAAGAAAGCTAAAACTAAAAGAGTAGGACATAGATTGTGTTATAAAAGTTTATTGAAGGGTTTCCACTTCTTCTATGTGAGGGGGGAATACGTAAGAGCAAAACCTAGATAGAACGCAGAACGCCGGCTCTGGTCCCCAATACAGTTACCATGCGTACCAGCTCTTATCAATGTTGCTTATACATATAACTAGGAGGTATTAGCAGGTATATAATTGTCGGGATACCCTAAAACATTAAGAGCATAAAAAATCCAAATGGAAGAAAAAATAGCAAAAGCTACCCAACCTACAGGATCCCTTACATTAAAATTAAGGTAAAAAAAAAAAAATTATCCATCTATGAATGTACACCCAATGGATTATTTGATCCATATTGATGCAATGTGGCCAGATGAAGAAAACTGGCCAAAATAGGACATGGACTTGGATCCACAAAATGACAAGAATGCCTCTGAGATTCAATCAAAAACCACTTTGCCTCGGTTGTGTGTAAACCCCCATTCACCCCCACCCTCTAAAGTGGTAAAGGCAGGTGGGGCGGATGGGTATCGTCGAATAAGTATCTCAACGTGCCGTAGCCACTACTTTGACTCCTTTTATGCACTTATGAACTCCACATAACTTTCTTAATTCCAACGCTTATCCTTTTTGAGCTGACATAACAAATTATGCGATCCTCCCAATGAAGCCAACATAAGTCATATCCGAAAAAGAAAAAAAAAGGTAAAAGACTGTTTACTACCCTCATGTTTTGTGGTTTTTAACATTTATTACATCAAGTTTTTTTCGTCTTAGATTCATACCTAAAGTGTAAATTTTGGGACAGTCTCATACATCCGTTAGTCAAACTGTTAAATTTGCCGTTAATTGTTATGATGTGGCGCCATGACTGGGCACCATGTGTCATCCACGTTTTTTTTTTCTTTGCTTCTTTCTTCTGCAATTTTTCTTTCTTCCTCCTTCTCCTTCTTCCTTCCTCCTTCTTCCTTCTTCCTTCCCCTTCTTCTCCTTCTTCCTTCTCCTTCTTCTTCTTCTTCCTCCAAATCTGGGGAACTTTTTTTTTTTCTTCTTTATTCTTCTTCCTCCTTTTTCCACCTTATTCTTCTTTCTTCTTCTTCTTCCTCCTCCTTTCTTCCTTCTTTCTTCCTCCTTCTTCCTTCCCTTTCTTCTCCTCTCCTTATTCTTCCTTCTTCTTCTTCTTCTTCCTCGAATCTGGGGAAGATGAAGGTTTTTTTTTTTTTTTTTTTTTGAGGAAGATAAGGAAGAAGGAAGAAGGAAAAGGAAGAAGGAGAAGAAGGGGAAGGAAGAAGGAGGAAGGAAGAAGGAGAAGAAGAAGGAGGAGGAAGGAGGAAGAAGAAGAAGGAAGAAAAAAAAAGTTGCAGTCGGAGGAAGAAGAAGAAGAAGAAGAAGGAAGGATGAGGAAGAAGAAAGAAGAAAGAAGAAAAAACAAAAAAACCTTCATCTTCCCCAGATTCAGAGGAAGAAGAAGGAAGAAGAAGAAGAAGGAGGAAGAAAAAAAAAACCTTCATCTTCCCCAGATTCGGAGGAAGAAGAAGAAGGAAGAAGAAGGAATAAGGAGAATAAAGGGAAGGAAGAAAGAGGAATGAGGAAGAAAAATGAGAAAGAAAAAAAAAAAGTTGCAGTCGGAGGAAGAAGAAGAAGAAGAAAGATGAAGAAGGAGCAAGAAGAAGAAAAAAGAAAAAAGAAAAAAAAATTCGCCAGATTCGGAGGAAGAAGAAGAAGGAGAAGGAGAAGGAAGGAGAAGGAAGAATAAGGAAAAAAGAGAAGAAGGGGAATGAAGAAGGGGAAGGAGGAAGAAAAAAAAAGTTGCAGAAGAAGGAAGAAGAAGAAAAAAAAAAAGAAAAAAAAAATGTGGATGACACGTGGTGCCCAATCATGGCGCCACATCATAATTAACGGTAGATTTAACAGTTTGACTAACGGATGTATGAGACTGTCCTAAAATTTACACTTTAGGTATGAATATGAGACAAAAAAACTTGATGTACTAAATGTTGAAAACCACAAAACATGAGGGCAGTAAACAATCTTTTACCAAAAAAAAAAAGGCAGTTCCATCTTGTTGGTGTACCAGCCGCCTGCTCTAGAACTTCCATTGTGTGTGTGAGAGGGAGGAGATAACGAGCAAATGATTTGATAAATTTTTCATAATGACACCCGTTTACCTTAGAGCTCGATGTTATGAGAAATTCGTAAGGTATTTTAATTTTCCTGTGGAAGTGAAGGATCCCTCTTGAGCTTTTCTTCGGTCTTAGGCTTCTCGGGCCCCTTATTACGACTTGGTGCCGAGATCACTTCTTCTTCTGAACTAGAGTCGTCATCCAAGGCCGGGTTAAAAATCTTTGGAATCCACACAACAAGCTTCGACCCAGGCTTCTGATATGCGAAGACTGTTTGTACTTTTTGTTCTCGTCGACATATTTGAAGCATTAATAAGGGTGACGGCATATTTGAAGCATTAACTGTTTCGGAATTATGTGTAGCTATATCACAAGCTCATGTTTCTACAATCTCAATATGCTACAAATCTCCATCAAAGTGGTTATTTATTTATAATTGAATACGTTTGTGCTACGGGTGTTACACGATATACTCTACACATGTGTGGGCTTACATGTCTAGGGCTCATAAACCCTTTATTTCATTCATCAATGGGGCGTCATAGATGTAGCTTCAAGGTCCGATATAACAGATATATATCATATATGGTGGACGAAATATGTACAGTGGCGGAGACAACATGGAACAAAAAGTAGCAATTCAGTTTCAAATGGTTTGAGCTTCGAAGCACCCTACTGTCTATCAATAGGCGAGAACATACTGTTATTGGTTGCTTCGCCTATATATGTTCATATGAAATTCTTTCAGGCATACAGAGATAAAATCATTTCTGACAATTGCGCAGAGATCTACTTTTTGTTGTGGAAGGAAAGCTCTTATTGTGTTGGGTCCTGAGAACCAGGATGGCCTAAGATCAAAACTTGATAACCCTCTTAGTCAACCAAAAGAGGGTGAAAGACTGTTTAACAAAACAAAATTTTGCGATATTTTAGTTAAAAAAAAATAATATATATATATTGTTGATGCACAAAATCAGCGAAGACTTTGGTACAACAGAAAGTGTCAGGTTTTGTGACCTTCGCTTGGTTGCTTCGGTCACTAGTGAGGATAAGTACGTAAATGAATAGAGACAGAGAAGCAAACACAGGATGTACGTGGTTCACCCAGATTGGCTACGTCCACGGAGTAGAGGAGTTCTTATTAGTAGTGAAGGGCTTACACAAGTACAAAGGATCAAGCTCTCAATTTAGTGAGTTCTTGTGAATGATTTAACACAAAATGGCATTAGGCAATATTGTGGGGGAATGACCCCTATTTATAGAAAAACTTGTAGCTTTGTCACATTGACATGTGTCATGTTATGATTGGTTCTTGATGTTGACACGTGCTGCGCTCTTATTGGCTTCTAATCTTGACACGTGTCGAGTAGTGATTGGCCTCCTGGTCGGAGGGGAACTCTTCTGGGTCCTTGACAGTATAGCGTTGGCCGGTGCTCGGTAGTTTCGGGATTGGTCAAGTATGGTACAAACAGTGCTCCCCTAAGTTCCCGAGTGAGGGAAACTCCTCGGTTGGGGACTTGCAAGATCCAATCCCTTGAGTAATCACGAAACTTCTAAGTACCGAAGTGTGGTCTGATCTTCATCTGCCCTTCTCTGGAAGTACCTTTCCTCCATCCGGGAATGGTGTACTTAGCTGATGTTGACGCACAAGGTAATGTATCAATTTCACTTGAAGCTTAGTTGTAGTTTCGGGCTTAGTCAAGTGTGATACAAACCCTATAGTAGGAGTCCCCCAAGTCGCCGAGCTAGGAGATCTGCCGAAAGAGGTGACAGACAAGGTAAGCAGTCAAACTTCCAAGTAAGCAACCCAGGATCAGAGGTTTGACGTCGGCTTCTGGTTGATTGTTCTCATTCTCCTTGTCTCTCATTCAACTGCCAGGATAAGGAGAAGCAAATGGATAAGAGATGATATGAGATACTTTTGCTTTTGAAGAAGTAACTTTCCACAGGCTTATTCTTGAACTGTGCTGGAGGGTTTTCTGGTGCCCTTCAGAGTATAAGGCCGACTCAAAAATTTGAGGGTCAAAACAAGTCCATCAAATCTAGAGTACGTTCGACCTTGATGATATGGGATACTTTTGCTGTTGACGGAATAATGAATGTGGTATGGAAAGGTGTCGTGCTGTAGTGATCTGTTTCAGCTCACCGTTGAACCTTCTGCTTCAATCTTTTGCATGGCAGAAGTGGTGTGCAACCTTTGCATTTAAATGGTCCTTCAGAACATTCCTTCATAGTGACTCATCCACGCTTGGCAGCTTCAGTGTAAAGAGCCAATATCTGATCAACTGTCATGAGGTATTTGCCGGTGGAATTCGTGACCTTGACAGCAGTTGAGGATGAGTACTCGAGAGCAATGCTAAGTAAGCAACCAGGCAAAGGCTCCAGGCAGTCAGTTCCAAATTGGAGGTTTGATTTCAGGTTCCGACTGACTGCTCTCTTTCTCCTTGTCCTGCAGGTGTGGACAAGGACAAAGACAAAGACAGGGAGAAAGCATGATATGGGATACTCTTGCTTTCGACCCTGATGATATGAGATACTCTTGTTCTTGGTGTGGCTTATTTGCTGAGGTATTATCGGGGGGAAATAAAGCTGAGTATTTCGAGAGGTTATGTTGAGGGTGCCTTTTCGAATGTGAGAAAGGGTTGAGCATTTTTGCAGGTTTGCCTGTCCGTTGAGGAGGGAGGTCAATGTATATAGGGATTTCCCAATAACAAGTAGTAATGCTATTCCTTTACCCTTCCTGGTCACAGCAATGTAGTGGGAGCTGCCAGCTTCACGTGTTTTAATTTTGTCAGAGCACTTTGAAAAAGTGGTATGTGGTATCTGGAAAGCTGATATTACGTGTGGAGATTACAGACAAGCTTTATCTAAGGAAATCTGGCTCTCGAAGTTCTGAGAGTTGTGCCTCTTCGGTTTTCGAACAAGCAATCCCGTCGAGGATCTGACTCTCGAGATTCGGAAAGCGGTGCTACTCCGGTTTTTGAGAAAGTAATTATGTTGGGAGTCTTTTCTCGAATGTGAGTAAAGGTTGGTCGTTCTTGCCAACCTGTCTTGCCACAAAACACGGAGGTCGACACACATAGGGACTTTCCAGTTGTCAAGCAGTGGTGCTGTTCCTTTACCCTTATGGGTAATAGTAGGGTAGCTGGCACTTCGAAATTCTCGTGCCTAAACTTTGTCAGAGATCTTTGACAAAGTTATATGTGGTACCCGAGGAGTTGATGGTGCATATGGAGAGCGGTGATTGATCAGTAAGATTCACGTGCTTTCTGCTTCACCAGAAATCTTCGACAGATTGCCCGTAATTTCCGCAAAGCTGATTGTGCATGTGACAGGTGCTGACGAGGCTGCAAAAGCAGGTGCTTCTTCGATTTCTGAGATCGGCCCTCGTGGTCTCTGAGCAGCCCAGCTTTTGAGAAAGCAAACGCCTCTTCGATTTCTGAAGCTCCGTCGAGTGCAGATTTTTATAGAGGCTAGCATTAAGTTCCACAGCACACTTGAATCTCTACCAGTAGAAGCTCATTTCTTGCACTTCTAAGATCTTGATTTGTCTGACCTCTTCCTTCTTCAACACATTTGAAAATGTCTGGACCCTCCGACCGTCGTTTTGACTTGAACCTTGGAGAAGAGACAGCCACGCCTTCTCCAGACAACATATGGCGCCCATCCTTCATATCCCCTACTGGTCCTCTTACCGTTGGGGATTCTGTGATGAAGAATGATATGACCGCTGCAGTGGTGGCCAGGAACCTTCTCACTCCCAAAGATAACAGACTACTTTCCAAACGGTCTGATGAGTTGGCTGTTAAGGACTCTCTGGCTCTTAGTGTTCAGTGTGCAGGTTCTGTGTCTAATATGGCCCAACGCCTATTTGCTAGAACCCGCCAAGTTGAATCATTGGCTGCTGAAGTGATGAGTCTCAAACAGGAGATTAGAGGGCTCAAGCATGAGAATAAGCAGTTGCACCGGCTCGCCCATGACTATGCTACAAACATGAAGAGGAAGCTTGACCAGATGAAGGAATCTGATGGTAAGGTTTTACTTGATCATCAGCGGTTTGTGGGTTTGTTCCAAAGGCATTTATTGCCTTCGTCCTCTGGGGCTGTACCTGGTAATGAAGCTTCAAATGATGAACCTCCAATGCCTCATCCTTCTAGGGTTTTGTCAAGTACTGAGGCTCCGGATAACCACCCTCCAGTGCTTTCTCTTTCTGGGGCTCTACTGACTGCTGAGACTTCCCCTAAGCAACCTTTGTGAAGGCTCCCTTTTGTTTGTTTATTTTGACTCATGTATATGTACATATTTGTGGCTTATCGAAAATATTAATAAATAAGCTTTGCTTCATTTCAACATATTGTGTTAAATACACCAAAGCCTTCTTCATAAAGTTCTTTGAATTTTTTGCTTTTGTTGAAACCTGTATTGTTGAAGCTTTGTGAGTGGAGCATGTAGTTTGAGGTAGTGTTCCCTTAATTTCCCGAGTGAGGAAAACTTCTCGGTTGGAGACTTGAAAAATCCAAGTCACTAAGTGGTTGTGAGACTGCCGAGTATCAAGGTGCAGTAGCATATGGTGGGAGTCCCCCAAGTCTTCAGGCGAAGAGAGTTGCCGAATGAGGTGTCTAGCTAGTAGTCAATGTCATGAGTAGGAAAACTTCACTTGTTTCTTTTCGAAGTGGTAACCCAGGGCTCTTTCTTCATATATTGTTTTTTGTTATGAAGATGTGTTAGGCCCAAAGAAGTGGAGGCCTAGGAACTTTTTTTTTTTTTTATTTTTATTTTTATTTTTTATTTTTTATTTTTTATTTTTTTACTCCCTCCCTTTTTCTTGTGTCATTTACATGGGTGTATTCGAATGGAGCTGAATGAGGGGTAGGGTATGACTCATTATCATGTGCCATGATTTTGTCTTCCTTTAGCTTCTCTTTTGCTTTGCTTTAGTCTTCCTTTAGCTTTTCTTCAATATAACACCATTTTCTGTGGCTCAGATCGCAAAACCATCTTCATGAAAGTTGTTCCTTAGCTCGTGAACTACAACATATCCGAATTGGAGATCCATCGGAGCAGTACAACTCCAGAAATTCAGGTATGATGAGTGATTGTTCGTCATTTGTATATCAACGCGTCAGACTTGTTGTGAGCTTCAAAAACTCCATTTTCTCTTGCTCAGATCAACATACTTTCTTCATCGAAGTTGTTCCTTAACTTGTGAACTACAACATATCCAAATTTGAGGTCCCTCGGAGCAGTATAACTCCAGAAATCCAGGTATGATGAGTGACTGTTTATCATTTGTCTGTCAACCCGTCAGATTTGTTGTGAGCTTTGAAACTCTATTTTCTCTTGCTCAAATAAGCATGCTTTCTTCATTGAAGTTGTTCCTCAGCTTGTGAACTACAACATATCCAAATTTGAGATCCCTCGGAGCTGTATAACTCAAGAAATTCAGGTATGATGAATGACTGGTTATTATTTTTCTGTCAACCCGTCAGATTTGTTGTGAGCTTTGAAACTCTATTTTCTCTTGCTCAGATCAGCATGCTTTCTTCATTGAAGTTGTTCCTCAGCTTGTGAACTTCAACATATCCAAATTGGAGATCCCTCGGAGAAGTATAACTCCAGAAATCCAGGTATGATGAATGACTGGTTATTATTTTTCTGTCAACCCGTCAGATTTGTTGTGAGCTTTGAAACTCTATTTTCTATTGTTCAGATCAGCATGCTTTCTTCATTGAAGTTGTTCCTCATCGTCTCTTTCATAACATATCAAAAATTCAGAATGAACTAATGGTTAAATATTTCCAGATCTTCGAAACATCACAGCAGCTTCGAAATCTGCAAGAATCCGACTGTCATGCTTGGAGCTTCAACACTTTAATTTCCGTGGCTCAAACAGAAATGGTTCCTTCTTGAAAGTTGTTCATCTGCTCAAGAACTAGAGGGTGTCCAAAATTCAGCTCCATTGGAGAGAAGCAGCAGCTGCAAAAATTTGATAGAGAAAAGGAGGCGAAGCTTTGTTGGATTTCTAGGCTGGGGAAGATTCCAGTTTTTGTAGCAACTTCAGTACTGGTGAATTGCTTGTATTTTTGTCCATAACTAAATTTTGGACTTTGGCTTGTTGTTGGATCTATTATAATATGTTTGAGAACATATATAAGTGAATAAGTAAGAAGGAAAATTTTGGGCCCTTGTGGGTGTAAAACAAAAAATGTTTATGTTTATCCAAGTGTTTTTGTACAAGTTCAAGGGCATCTTGGGTTTTGTGAACAAAATTTGTTTATTTGGAGCAAGGTTTTGTGTTGAAGCTTTGTAGGTGAAGCTTTGGTGTTGAAGCTTTGTGGGTGAAGCTTTGGAGGTGAAGCTTTTCGGGTGAAGCTTGTTGGGTGAAGCTTTTTAGGTGAAGCTTTGTGGGTGAAGCTTTTTAGGTGAAGCTTTTCGGGTGAAGCTTTTTGGGTGAAGCTTTTTAGGTGAAGCTTTTCGGGTGAAGCTTTTTGGGTGAAGCTTTTTAGGTGAAGCTTTGATGGTGAAGCTTTTTGGGTGAAGCTTTTTAGGTGAAGCTTTTTAGGTGAAGCTTTTTGGGTGAAGCTTTTTAGGTGAAGCTTTGATGGTGAAGCTTTTTGGGTGAAGCTTTTTAGGTGAAGCTTTGTGGGTGAAGCTTTGATGGTGAAAGTATGTAGAGGGAGCTTTCTAGGTGAAGATTTTTTAGGTGAAGCTTTGTAGGTGAAGCTTTTTTAAGTGAAGCTTTTCGGGTGAAGCTTTTTAGGTGAAGCTTTGTGGGTGAAGCTTTTTAGGTGAAGCTTTGTGGGTGAAGCTTTGGAGGTGAAGCTTTTCGGGTGAAGCTTTTTAGGTGAAGCTTTGGAGGTGAAGCTTTTCGGGTGAAGCTTTTTGGATGAAGCTGTTTTTTTTTTTTTTTTTTTTTTTTTGGCGCTTGACACGGTCTTCATTTGCTTGTTTTGTAGTGACTGTGGAAGACGGATTGCTTTCTGATTGAGAAGGGTTCCGGCATCGCTTGCTATGAATGTAAAAGAGTGAGGGCTGAGTTGGCTAAATTACCTCTTTATTGAATTCATTGCCAAATGGCCTTCATTACATAGGATGCCAAACGGCTATAGCTCAACACTTGTACATCGTGAGTCTATTTGTAGTAGTACTTCAAGTGATCAGCGTTCCATGGATGACCAAGGGTCTTGCCATCGGAGCTTCTAAGTGTGTAAGAGCCAGGGCGACTGATGCCAATGACTTCATACGGTCCATCCCAGTTTGGACTAAGTGTGCCTTCACTCGGGACTCTGTCGCAGAGTAATCTTTTCTTTAAGACCCAGTCTCCTATTTTGAAAGAACGAGGCTTGACCCTAGAGTCATAATAGTTGGAGATGCGCTGCTTGTAGGCGACATTCCTCAAGTGAGCTTGGTTTCTGTGTTCCTCGACTAAATCCAAGTTGAGGGTGAGTTGTTTGTCATTTTCACTTTGAATGTAGTTCTGGACTCGGAATGTTGCTTGCTCGAGCTCAACAGGGACAACCGCCTCTGTGCCAAAGGCAAGTGAGAATGGAGTTTCTCCTGTTGAAGTCCGATATGAAGTGCGATATGACCAAAGAACTTGGGGTACAAATTCTGGCCAACAGCCTTTAGCTTTGTCCAAGCTGGTTTTCAAAGTGCGCTTGATTATTTTGTTGATGGCCTCAACTTGTCCATTAGACTGGGGATGAGCTGGAGAGGCAAAGCATAAGTTGATGTTGAACTTAGAGCAGAACAACCTGAACTTCTTGTTGTCGAACTGTCGCCCATTGTCAGTGACTATCGCATTGGGAATGCCGAATCTACAAAGGATGTTCTTCCACACGAAGTCTTCTATCTTTGCCTCAGTAATGGTTGCCAAGGGTTCTACTTCGGCCCACTTTGTGAAGTAGTCCACTGCAACGACTGCGTAACAGACTTTGCCCTTCCCTGCCGGCATTGGGCCGATCAAATCAAGTCCCCACTGGGCGAAGGGCCAAGGGCTGATCATAGGAGTAAGAGGCTCTGGAGGGGAATGAGGAATAGCCGCATATCGTTGACATTTGTCACATGAGCGGGATACTTTGATGGCATCCTGGTGGAGTGTTGGCCAGTAATATCCTTGGCGAAAAGTCTTGTGTGCTAGGGACCGAGATCCAGCATGATCTCCACAGACTCCCTCATATATTTCCCGAAGGACGATTTCCGCCTCGGCAGGCGTAAGACACCTTAAGTATGGCAGGCTAAAACCTCGCTTATAGAGTTGATCATTGATGATCAGGTAGCGGGTAGACTTGTATCGAATTTGCTTAGCCTGGACTTTATCATTTGGGAGGGTGCCATGAGCAAGGAAATTATAGATCGGGGTGATCCAACTATCCCCCTGTTGTAAGTTGCATACTTCTGCGGCCATGGTGCTTGGTGTTGCCAACAGTTCGACATGAATTTTTCTTCCAATCTTGTCTTCCACAGCCGAGGCGAGGCGAGCCAGGGCGTCTGCATGACTGTTTGCCGCTCGAGGAACTTGGGTGATCTGGTAGTGGAAGTGCTTGAGCAAAAGTTGTGTTTGCGCAAGATATGCTGCCATGAAGCTGTCCTTAGTATCAAAGTTGTTGGTAACCTGGTTGACCACCAATTGGGAGTCACTGAAAATATCAATTTGTTTAACCCCGAGGTGTTTGGCCAAACGTAATCCTGCTAGAAGGGCTTCATACTCGGCCTCATTATTTGATGCCTTGAATTTGAAACGAAGAGCATACTCCATTGCTACTTTGTCGGGTGTAGTCAAGACTAGTCCCGCTCCACAGCCCTGTTGGTTGGATGAGCCATCAACATACAGACTCCATGCTGGGGTTGTTGGTTCTATCTTCTGAGCTTCCGGGGGTAATGAAGCCACTGCTTCAGGTGTAGAAGCAATGTCAACCGGATATGTGAAGTCGGCAATGAAGTCTGCCACTGCTTGGCCCTTCTCAGCTGGCTTTGGTTGGTAGGAGATGTCAAACTCACCCAACGCTATTGCCCATTTGATCATTCGCCCTGAAGTGTCAGGACTTTGGAGTATCTGTCGAAGAGGATAATTGGTAAGCACGGTGATGGAGTGCGCTTGGAAGTAAGGGCGGAGTTTTCGAGCAGACATGACCAATGCCAGAGCCAATTTCTCAATGTTAGAGTACCGTGTCTCCGCATCTTGTAGGGCTTTGCTAGCGTAGTAGACAGGTCGCTCAATATTCCCATCCTTTCGAATGAGAACGGAACTTACGGCTGAAGCTGATACCGATAGGTAGATAATGAGAATGTCTCCTACCTCGGGCTTGGAGAGTAGAGGGGCTTTACTCATGTACTCCTTGAGGTTTTTGAATGCCTCGGCACATTCATCAGTCCATGTAATGTACTTCCTACTTCCCTTAAGTGCTTTAAAAAAGGGAGCACATTTGTCTGTGGCCTTAGAAATGAACCTGGTTAAGGCTGCCACCTTGCCAGTAAGGCTCTGGATGTCATTTGAAGTTACCGGTTCCTTCATGTCGAGGATTGCTTTGATCTTCTCGGGATTAGCTTCAATGCCTCGTTGGCTAATCATGAAACCTAAGAATTTGCCAGAGCCTACGCCGAAGGCACATTTGTTGGGGTTTAACCTCATTCGATACCTCTTCAAAATAGTGAAAGTTTCAGATAGGTTGGTGATGTGTTGGTCAGCATGTTTGCTCTTGACTAACATATCATCAACGTAAACTTCCATGCTCTTCCCAATCTGCTCGGCGAACATTGAGTTGACTAGTCTCTGATAAGTCGCTCCTGCATTCTTTAGGCCGAAAGGCATGACTTTATAGCAGTATAGTCCTCTGTCGGTAGTGAAGGCTGTGTGTTCTTGATCCGAAGGGTTCATGAGGATTTGGTTGTATCCTGAGTAAGCATCCATGAAGCTCAGGAGTTCACACCCGGCCGTAGAGTCTATAAGTCTGTCAATAAGAGGAAGAGGGAAGCTATCTTTCGGACACCCTTTGTTTAGGTCGGTGTAGTCAACACACATTCTCCACAAGACCTTTTGAAGCAAAAGACTTTCTTTGGTCGGATTTTTCTTAACAAGGACCACATTTGCTACCCATGTCGGGTAATTGACTTCGCGGACAAAGCCTATGCCTTTGAGTTTTTCAACTTCTGCTTTCATTGCCTCGTATCGTTCAGCGTCATAAGATCTTCGCTTCTGTCTCACCGGCTTGATCTTGGGGTCAATACTCAAACGATGACAGATGACATCGGGAGAGATGCCTGGCATGTCCTCGTATGACCAGGCGAAGACTTCAGTGTTCTCTTTCAAAAAAGATATCAATGCTAACCGAAGGGGTGGTGACAATGTGGTGCCAATCTTCACCATGCGATCTGGATAATCTCTTGAGATAGGTACCTTCTCCAACTCTTCAGCAGGTTGGGCTTGCTGGGTGAAAGAGTCATCTCGAGGATCATCGGGTTGATTGTTGCTATCAGGAAGATCCAAGTTCGCTTCATCTAGGCTGGTCTTTGTGACTTGGTCATGTACAGACAGGGTTTCCTTGGGTCCGGGCAAGTGTTGTTGCTTAACTGAAGTGTTGTAACATGATCGTGCACTAAGCTGATCTCCTCTGATGTAGCCGTTGCCATGGGGGGTTGGAAATTTCATCAACAGCATATGCGTGGATACCATAGCCTTGAGATCATTGATGCCTGTGCGCCCAAAGATGACATTGTATGCCGTTGGGCAGTCAACCACTAGGAAGTTAGTGGTAATGGTAGCCGTGTAAGGGCCTGTACCAATAGTAAAGGGTAAATGTATGCTCCCTAAGGGTTGCACGATATCACCGGAGAAGCTTATCAGAGGAGAAATCGAGCGATCGAGCAAGTGTTCAGCTACACTGAGCGCCCTGAAAGCTTCGGCAAACATGATATTGACCGAAGCCCCTGTGTCTACGAGGATTCGTCGAACATCAAAGTTGGCTATGTGAGCCTCCACGATCAATGGGTCGTTATGAGGGTAGATGATGCCTCTTTCTTCCTCAGGGTAGAAACATATCGGATCCCAGTTAGGTTTTTGATACTTCCCTCCCCTGATGTCTTCCACGTGAAACACTTGGTGACCAGTCCTCAGACTTCGTTCACTGTTTTTCATGGCCCTATTGGAAGATTCAGATATGGGTGTGCCGCCGCTTATGGAATATATGACATTCACCTGGCGTTGGTTACGGTTATCCCTTTGAGGGTGAAGAAGGAATTGATCAATTTTTCCTTCTCGTGCCAAAGCTTCAATACGATCACGGAGGATGATACATTTCTCGCTATCATGGCCGTTATGCTCATGGTAGCAACAAAACGTGCCCGCGTTATTCGGGGGCGTGTAATCTGGGTGCCTCGGCTTTGGTTTTGGTATCAGGTGAGCTATGCTGGGGTAAATGGCCGCGCATGTGGCATTCAAGGGCGTGTATGTCTCATACCTTGGGGTAGGGGGTATCTTGACGCGGGTTTGACCCACTGCATTGACTGCCTGGGGGCGAGCGTTATTGTGGCGATACCCTTGGTTATCGGGATAGTGTCCCTTACTCTTTTTACTGAAAGGAGAGTGGTGAGGATGGAAATCCTTCCTCTTGCCTTGAAATTGATATGTCTGTTGATTCGGTGAAGCATTATGCAAGGCATGGGGAGGTGCCACTGCTGTTTGGGAAGTCGAGGTCTTCTCATTTAGGTGAGTCTGGCTTCCACCTCCCACTTGTTGATAAAGAATGGTTGTAGGGGGTTTCCCCTGATATGTCTTTGCCTCGGCGGAGGCATGGTTATAAGCCTGCGCCATCACCTCAGAGTAAGTCTTCCAAGTATTGGCATTGATCATGTATTTAAAGAAACAATCACGTAGGCCTGCCGTGAAGGCTTTGAGGGCAGTCTTGTCATCTGCCTCGGCACACCGGGAGTATTCATGGCTGAAGCGGCCAGCATACATACGTAATGACTCGTCTGGCTTCTGGCGGATAGTGTACAAGTCATCTGCAGAGTGCAAGCGATCGGTTTGGAAAATGTGTTGGGAAACAAATAGTTTCCTCAATTCCTCAAATGAGTCTACCGTCTCAGGTGTAAGACGACAATACCAATTTAGAGCTCCACCAGAGAGGGTGGAGGGGAAGAGAAGACATCGCTCTTCGTCGGTGTGCATCCGGTATGCCATGGTGGACTCAAAGAGGTTAAGGTGCTCAATCGGGTCCTCTTTTCCAGTATAAAGTTGCAAGCCAAGCTTTTGCTTTGTCTTTGCTTGAAGGGGGGTGTTGAGGATCCTCCTTGTAAGAGGGCCAGGCCTGGGTTGGTTCCAGTCAGGTATTTCAGCCTGACGTTCAGCCTTCAACTTGTTTACTTCCTCAAGAAGTTGTAGGACAAGGGGGTCCTGAGCGGAGTTATGTGTCACTGGAGCTTTCTTTCGTAAATCTCCATCTCCTCTTGGAATTAGGAAGGTTTGATCAAGGGCATGTGATTTTTCCCTGGACTCGCTGTACTGGCTTCCAGGGTATGTCTGTCGGAACACCTCTGAGTCCCCTGTACCCTCATGTCTCTCTGGGACTTGTTGCCCCTTCCCCAAATTGGTGGCCGGCTTGGGCCGTGGCAGGGGACCGAGTCTCTCAGAAATCCTTGGGTCATTAATCTTTGAGCTTATATGGATGGAATTCTCTCGACGTTGCTTCAGGAAATCCAGACAATCGCGAAAGACGGCTTTCGATCCTTCTGCCCCTTCAGTAAAGAGGTGTCTCCCTCCACTTCTCATGGTTCGGGTCGAAGCAACTGGGTTAAGAGAAGCCTCATGTTGATTATCAAGTCGAGGGGTAATCTGTTCCCTATCAGGGATATCTATGTCGAATGCATGTGACCCTCCATGTTGGAGGGCACCCAGTTGATGGTTGACTTCCACGGGGGCAACAAGCTCGCGTGTCTGAGCTTGCCTAGCTTCGTGGAGTGTCTCGAAGAGCTTCTCATATTGCTCCTGGAGGACCTCATTCCTTATTGCTATCTTGTTGTTCTGAGCTTCCAACTCATCGACTTTAGCTTGAAGAAGAACTCGTTTTCCTTCCTTCTTTCGTTGTTTCGCACTATGTGCAAGGGGGGTGTCATTCTGTGTGCTGTGGCTTCCTTCGCTTCCCATGTTGGAGAGGGATGCCTGGTCAAAAGAAAGTGTACGAATGATAGAAACCAGCTTGACACAGCTGAAGAGAGTAGGAATAAGTGTCGCTTCCCACAGACGGCGCCAAATGTTGATGCACAAAATCAGCGAAGACTTTGGTACAACAGAAAGTGTCAGGTTTTGTGACCTTCGCTTGGTTGCTTCGGTCACTAGTGAGGATAAGTACGTAAATGAATAGAGACAGAGAAGCAAACACAGGATGTACGTGGTTCACCCAGATTGGCTACGTCCACGGAGTAGAGGAGTTCTTATTAGTAGTGAAGGGCTTACACAAGTACAAAGGATCAAGCTCTCAATTTAGTGAGTTCTTGTGAATGATTTAACACAAAATGGCATTAGGCAATATTGTGGGGGAATGACCCCTATTTATAGAAAAACTTGTAGCTTTGTCACATTGACATGTGTCATGTTATGATTGGTTCTTGATGTTGACACGTGCTGCGCTCTTATTGGCTTCTAATCTTGACACGTGTCGAGTAGTGATTGGCCTCCTGGTCGGAGGGGAACTCTTCTGGGTCCTTGACAGTATAGCGTTGGCCGGTGCTCGGTAGTTTCGGGATTGGTCAAGTATGGTACAAACATATATTAACATCTCTATGTTTTTCACCTATTTTATTACTTTTGGCTTCAAAATATTATACTAAATATACACTTAATAAATCGTATATCCGCTTCCAACATAAAGATTTCCTTAATGATCTGAGAAAATATTTCGAGAAAATAAAAAAAATATACATTTTTTACAAAAAAAATGTGGATTAACATTCACGGTTTTCAATCGGTTTTGCAAATTCGTACACAAATCACCATTTAATCTTTTTATTTTTACTTTCGTCTCACTGTGAAGTTTTGAAAATTAAGGTGAGACTTTTCGTTGAGATTCTTGAGTGTAGAACCCCATTCAACAATGTTTTGGGCCTCACTACTATATTTTTCACTTATTTTTTTAGATTTTTGGCTTAAATATTCTACAAATATATATTTGTTGCTCAATAAACTGTAAAGCTGCTTCCAAACTCTTTAAAAAAGTTTAACTTAATGCTTAGGAAAAATATTTTGCAAAAATAAAAAATACGCATTTTTGTTAAAAAAAAAAAACATGGGTATTAGGCGCGCTCGGCGCACTCAAAATGAGATGGACTCAGCTCAAGCTGAATGAGGTGAACCGTAGCATGCAAAACAAGGTGGGCTCATCTCACAGAAAACCGCGCGAGCTTATTGGCACGTAAAACTAGGCAAGCTTCGCGCACGAAAAACGAGGTGGGACACGACGCACAAATTGAGGTGCACAAAAAAATGAGGCTGGCTCCTTGCAGGCCAAAATGATGTGGGCTTCTGGCATGCAAAACGATACAGCCACCTCACATGTAGAATGAGGTGAACCGAGGTACACAAGACAAGGCGGGCTCTATGCATGCAAAATGAGGCGAATTCCCAGGTGCTCAAAAAACTTGTCGGGCTCTACACACGGAAAATTATATTTTGAAGAATATAAATATAATAGTTTGTGGTTGTAACATCCCACATCGCCTAAGGGAGTGGATCCTCTATGCCTTATAGGCATATTCTCATATCTACCTAGTACGAGACCTTTTGGGAGCTCACTGGCTTCGGGTTCCATCGAAACTCCAAAGTTAAGCGAGTTCACGTGAGAGCAATCCCATGATGGGTGACCCACTGGGAAGTTTTCGTGTGAGTTCTCATAAACAAAATCGTGAGGGCGTGGTGGGGGCCCAAAGCGGACAATATTGTGCTACGACATAGTCAAGCCAGGGATGCGGTCGGGGCCCGGGCCGGGATGTGACAATTTGGTATCAAAGCCAATCCCTTGCCAAATGTGTGCCGACAACGATGTTGGGCCCCTGAAGGGGTGGATTGTAACATCTCACATCGCACATCGGAGTGGATCCTCTATGCCTTATATGTATATTCACATCTCTACCTAGCATAAGGTTTTTTTGGAGCTCATTGGCTTCGGGTTCCATCGGAATTCAAAAGTTAAGCGATTTCGCGCGAGAGCAATCGCATGATGGGTGACCCACTAGGAAGTTCTCATGTGAGTTCTCATAAACAAAATTGTGAGGGCATGGTGAGGGCCCAAAGCAGACAATATAATACTACGGTAGAGTCGAGCTCGAGATGTGGTGGGAGGCCCATGCCGGGATGTGACAATGGTAGTGTTAAGAGAAATAAAAGAAAAATCAACAAAAATGACTCAAATTTCTTGGGGTGCCAGAAAGTGGTTGCCAAGGAATTTGAATCATTTTGTTAATTTTTCTTTTATTTCTCTTACTACTAACACAAACTATCGTATACATGTTCTTCAAAACATATTATTTTGTGAAAAATATATTATAATTCGTAGGTAAATCCTTGTAGTCAACGATTTAAAACCTAAATGTAAAAATTTAAAGATATTTGAACCTTTTTTATTTTTGTTAATTTTTCTTTTCTCTAAATCTGAACTACATATTAATAGAACCCTTAGTCAACCAAAAGAAGGTGAAAGATTGTTTAACAAAACAAAATTTTGCGATATTTTAGTTTAAAAAATAAATGCTAAACATACATTTTAATATCTCTATATTTTTTCACTTATTTTATTACTTTTGGCCTCAAAATATTCTACTAAATAGACATTTGTTGCTCAATAAATCGTAAATCTGCTTCCAAATACATTATAAAGATTTCCTTAATGCTCCCATAAAATATTGCGAGAAAATAAAAAAATTTCATTTTTTACAAAAATCGTAGACTAACACTCACGATTTTGTCGGTTTTGCAAATTCGTACACAAACCACCTTTCAATCTTTTTATTTTCACCTTCCCCTCATTGTGAAGTTTTGAAAATTAAAGTGAGACTTTCCATTGAGATTCTTGAGTGTAGAACCCTGTTTGACATTGTTTTGGGCCTTACTACTGTAATTTTCTCTTTTTTTTTTTAGATTTTCGGCTTAAATATTCTACCAAATATGTCTTTGCTGCTCAATAAACCACAAAGCTACTTCCAAACTCCTTAAAAAGTTTAACTTAACGCTTAGGTAAATTATTTTGCGAAAATAAAAATGTGCATTTTTTGTCAAAAAATATGGGTGTTAGGTGAGTTCGACGCATGCAAAAGGAGGTTAACTCAGCTCACGTAGAACGAGGTGAACCATAGCACACAAAACAAGGAGGGCTCGTCTCACAGGAAACGGGACGGGCTTTTGGGCATGCAAAACGAGGTGAGCTCTGCGCATGAAAAACGAGACAGGGCATGATGCACAAATTGAGGTGCGCATAAAAAGCGAGGCTGGCTCTATGCACGCCAAAACGACGCGTGCTCCGTGAACGTAAAAAGGGGCTGGCTTCTAGAACACAAAATGATGCGGCCACCTCACATGCAGAACGAGACGAACCTCGACACACAAGATGAGGTGGGCTTTGAGCACACAGAACGAGGTGAACTCCGAGGTGCTCTGAAAAAGAGTCAAGCTCCACATACGGAAAAATATATTTTGAAGAACATGAATACGATAGTTTATTATAGTGGTAGGAGAAATAAAAGAAAAATTAACAAAAATATACAAAAATAATTCAAATTCTTGCAGGTGCCAGAAGTCCCCCAAGAAATTGTATCATTTTTGTACATAATTTTCCATGTTTATATACATGTACGTACATTAATACGTCTTGATTAAGTTTAAGACAAACTAACTAATTATATTTGAGGCACTCGTGGACATGATTATTTGAAGGGAAATCATGGATTTATCAGTGGAAACTGGAAAGCAATGTCCATGATATATGTTTCTTGGCCTCCCAATTTAGTGTCATTGTTTTCAACTTTGTTCCCATGCTTTGTCAAAGCTGCATAGGGATTGACCAAATGGTCCAACATCGATATTGACATCAACTTAACCAAATTGTTAGCTCAACAAAAGTGGTGTTATATCATAAAAGTCTCGGTGTAATTAGGCATGGAACCATGTGATTGTAAGCTGTAATTTTTTTCTTTCCAAAAAGTCCGAACATGGGATTTCTAATATGTAACAAGGCAGCGCGTCCTGTTGTTGCTCATGGTTTCAAAGAAAATGTTGCGTTTGTGTGAGAGCATTTGAGGCGATATGAACTTTTAATATTTTGGCCGATGATGCTAATGTATTCGTTTGTATTTGATTGTCAATAGTATCAGCTTGTATTTTCAAATACATGTGTAGTTGTCATCTCATGTTGAATACGAGCTTAATGATCACGTACACGTGAGAGCATGTTAGCATGACCAAAACATTTCGACAATTGGGATCATGGTGATTTGAAACGAGAAGTGTTTGAATGCAGTTGTCCTATGTTGTAGCACACCCACAAAACTGTGAAACGGTTAATTGATCCATATGATAGCTCTTTAACTTCGTGAGTGAGTTGTCGCATAGAACAATCGCATTCAAACACTTCTCGTTTCAAAGGAGTCTAGGTTTGTAGGATGGTTTTATTGTTTGCACCAAAAAAATAGGTTTTGAGAATAATTTCTGGCCCATTTTGTGTGAAAAGAATGTACTAGTAGTGCTTGAATTGCTAGACCGGTTACAGGCCCATATTCGAATCAATTGCTGGACTGGTTTCGTCAGATGAAACATTATACCATTAATATATGTAAAGGGCCACCACAAACTAGTAAGTCTTTCTGCTTTACAAAGATCGAGAGATAAAGTAACGCAGCCTTATATTTGTTTTATAAAGAAATTATTTTTATAAAGAAATTATTTTCATGACTTAAAGTTGTGACCTTTAGTCACAAAAGAGTGACATTTTTATTGCGCCACAACTCGCCCTCATGGCATTAATATATGTAATATTCATAATTATTCCAAAGGGATTTAAGAATATCCTGAAATGTCTTCCCTTAGATTTTATGACCTTGGTACAACAGAAAGTGTCAGGTTTTATGACCTTCGCTTGGTTGCTTCGGTCACTAGTGAGGATAAGTACGTAAATGAATAGAGACAGAGAAGCAAACACAGGATGTACGTGGTTCACCCAGATTGGCTACGTCCACGGAGTAGAGGAGTTCTTATTAGTAGTGAAAGGCTTACACAAGTACAAAGGATCAAGCTCTCAATTTAGTGAGTTCTTGTGAATGATTTAACACAAAATGGCATTAGGCAATATTGTGGGGGGATGACCCCTATTTATAGAAAAACTTGTAGCTTTGTCACATTGACATGTGTCATGTTATGATTGGTTCTTGATGTTGACACGTGCTGCGCTCTGATTGGCTTCTAATCTTGACACGTGTCGAGTAGTGATTGGCCTCCTGGTCGGAGGGGAACTCTTCTGGGTCCTTGACAGTATAGCGTTGGCCGGTGCTCGGTAGTTTCGGGATTGGTCAAGTATGGTACAAACAGTGCTCCCCTAAGTTCCCGAGTGAGGGAAACTCCTCGGTTGGGGACTTGCAAGATCCAATCCCTTGAGTAATCACGAAACTTC
Source organism: Malus domestica (assembly GCF_042453785.1). Taxonomy (NCBI): domain Eukaryota; kingdom Viridiplantae; phylum Streptophyta; class Magnoliopsida; order Rosales; family Rosaceae; genus Malus; species Malus domestica. The sequence continues at coordinate 2,445,824 of NC_091662.1, forward strand.
TAAGTACCGAAGTGTGGTCTGATCTTCATCTGCCCTTATCTGGAAGTACCTTTCCTCCATCCGGGAATGGTGTATTTAGCTGATGTTGACGCACAAGGTAATGTATCAATTTCACTTGAAGCTTAGTTGTAGTTTCGGGCTTAGTCAAGTGTGATACAAACCCTATAGTAGGAGTCCCCCAAGTCGCCGAGCTAGGAGATCTGCCGAAAGAGGTGACAGACAAGGTAAGCAGTCAAACTTCCAAGTAAGCAACCCAGGATCAGAGGTTTGACTTCGGCTTCCGGTTGATTGTTCTCATTCTCCTTGTCTCTCATTCAACTGCGAGGATAAGGAGAAGCAAATGGATAAGAGATGATATGAGATATTTTTGCTTTTGAAGAAGTAACTTTCCACAGGCTTATTCTTGAACTGTGCTGGAGGGTTTTCTGGTGCCCTTCAGAGTATAAGGCCGACTCAAAAATTTGAGGGTCAAAACAAGTCCATCAAATCTAGAGTACGTTCGACCTTGATGATATGGGATACTTTTGCTGTTGACGGAATAATGAATGTGGTATGGAAAGGTGTCGTGCTGTAGTGATTTGTTTCAGCTCACCGTTGAACCTTCTGCTTCAATCTTTTGCATGGCAGAAGTGGTGTGCAACCTTTGCATTTAAATGGTCCTTCAGAACATTCCTTCATAGTGACTCATCCACGCTTGGCAGCTTCAGTGTAAAGAGCCAATATCTGATCAACTGTCATGAGGTATTTGCCGGTGGAATTCGTGACCTTGACAGCAGTTGAGGATGAGTACTCGAGAGCAATGCTAAGTAAGCAACCAGGCAAAGGCTCCAGGCAGTCAGTTCTAAATTGGAGGTTTGATTTCAGGTTCCGACTGACTGCTCTCTTTCTCATTGTCCTGCAGGTGTGGACAAGGACAAAGACAAAGACAGGGAGAAAGCATGATATGGGATACTCTTGCTTTCGACCCTGATGATATGGGATACTCTTGTTCTTGGTGTGGCTTATTTGCTGAGGTATTATCAGGGGGAAATAAAGCTGAGTATTTCGAGAGGTTATGTTGAGGGTGCCTTTTCGAATGCGAGAAAGGATTGAGCATTTTTGCAGGTTTTTCTGTCCGTTGAGGAGGGAGGTCAATGTATATAGGGATTTCCCAATAACAAGTAGTAATGCTATTCCTTTACCCTTCTTGGTCACAGCAATGTAGTGGGAGCTGCCAGCTTCACGTGTTTTAATTTTGTCAGAGCACTTTGAAAAAGTGGTATGTGGTATCTGGAAAGCTGATGTTACGTGTGAAGATTACAGATAAGCTTTATCTAAGGAAATTTGGCTCTCGAAGTTCTGAGAGTTGTGCCTCTTCGGTTTTCGAACAAGCAATCCCGTCGAGGATCTGACTCTCGAGATTCGGAAAGCGGTGCTACTCCGGTTTTTTAGAAAGTAATTATGTTGGGAGTCTTTTCTCGAATGTGAGTAAAGGTTGGACGTTCTTGCCAACCTGTCTTGCCGCAAAACACGGAGGTCGACACATATAGGGACTTTCCAGTTGTCAAGCAGTGGTGCTGTTCCTTTACCCTTATGGGTAATAGTAGGGTAGCTGGAACTTCGAAATTCTCGTGCCTAAACTTTGTCAGAGATCTTTGACAAAGTTATATGTGGTACCCGATGAGTTGATGGTGCATATGGAGAGCGGTGATTGAACAGTAAGATTCACGTGCTTTCTACTTCACCAGAAATCTTCGACAGAGTGCCCGTAATTTCCGCAAAGCTGATTGTGCATGTGACAGGTGCTGACGAGGCTGAAAAAGCAGGTGCTTCTTCGATTTCTGAGATCGGCCCTCGTGGTCTCTGAGCATCCCAGCTTTTGAGAAAGCAAACGCCTCTTCGATTTCTGAGATCGGCCCTCGTGGTCTCTGAGCAGCCCAGCTTTTGAGAAAGCAAACGCCTCTTCGATTTCTGAAGCTCCGTCGAGTGCAGATTTTTATAGAGGCTGACATTAAGTTCCACAGTACACTTGAATCTCTACCAGTAGAAGCTCTTTTTTTGCACTTCTAAGATCTTGATTTGTCTGACCTCTTCCTTCTTCAACACATTTGAAAATGTCTGGACCCTCCGACCGTCGTTTTGACTTGAACCTTGGAGAAGAGACAGACACGCCTTCTCCAGACAACATATGGCGCCCATCCTTCATATCCCCTACTGGTCCTCTTACCGTTGGGGATTCTGTGATGAAGAATGATATGACCGCTGCAGTGGTGGCCAGGAACCTTCTCACTCCCAAAGATAACAGACTACTTTCCAAACGGTCTGATGAGTTGGCTGTTAAGGACTCTCTGGCTCTTAGTGTTCAGTGTGCAGGTTCTGTGTCTAATATGGCCCAACGCCTATTTGCTAGAACCCGCCAAGTTGAATCATTGGCTGCTGAAGTGATAAGTCTCAAACAGGAGATTAGAGGGCTCAAGCATGAGAATAAGCAGTTGCACCGGCTCGCCCATGACTATGCTACAAACATGAAGAGGAAGCTTGACCAGATGAAGGAATCTGATGGTAAGGTTTTACTTGATCATCAGCGGTTTGTGGGTTTGTTCCAAAGGCATTTATTGCCTTCGTCCTCTGGGGCTGTACCTGGTAATGAAGCTTCAAATGATGAACCTCCAATGCCTCCTCCTTCTGGGGTTTTGTCAAGTACTGAGGCTCCGGATAACCACCCTCCGGTGCTTTCTCTTTCTGGGGCTCTACCGACTGCTGAGACTTCCTCTAAGCAACCTTTGTGAAGGCTCCCTTTTGTTTGTTTATTTTGACTCATGTATATGTACATATTTGTGGCTTATCGAAAATATTAATAAATAAGTTTTGCTTCATTTCAACATATTGTGTTAAATACACCAAAGCCTTCTTCATAAAGTTCTTTGAATTTTTGCTTTTGTTGAAACCTGTATTGTTGAAGCTTTGTGAGTGAAGCATGTAGTTTGAGGTAGTGTTCCCTTAATTTCCCGAGTGAGGAAAACTTCTCGGTTGGAGACTTGAAAAATCCAAGTCACTGAGTGGTTGTGAGACTGCCGAGTATCAAGGTGCAGTAGCATATGGTGGGAGTCCCCCAAGTCTTCAGGCGAAGAGAGTTGCCGAATGAGGTGTCTCGCGTGTTACTAATTTGTCAAAGTAACGAATTCTTGTTTCGATGTCACACATTCGTATATGCTTTATCTAAAAATATTTCCAACTTTTGTGTGTTTGATGCTGCATGCTATTGACTAGACAAGATCAAGTGCAATTAGTAGCTTTTCTCTCTTTTTCATCTTTTCTTTGGTGGAATTGCTTTTCGTTTCCACTAATCAGCCTGAGTGGATGCAAGATAACACCTTTCTCTATAGCTCAGATTGCAAAGTCGTCTTCATGAAAGTTTTTCCTTATCTTGTGAACTACAACATATCCAAATTTGAGATCCATCGGAGTAGTACAACTTCAGAAATTCAAGTATGATGAGTAACTGTTCATCAATGTTCTGTTAATCCGTCAGACTTGTTGTGAGCTTCGAAACTCCATTTTCTCTTGTTCAGATCAACATACTTTCTTGATCGAAGTTGTTCCTTAACTTGTGAACTACAACATATCCAAATTTGAGGTCCCTCGGAGCAGTATAACTCCAGAAATCCAGGTATGATGAGTGACTGTTTATCATTTGTCTGTCAACCCGTCAGATTTGTTGTGAGCTTTGAAACTCTATTTTCTCTTGCTCAGATCAGCATGCTTTCTTCATTGAAGTTGTTCCTCAGCTTGTGAACTACAACATATCCAAATTTGAGATCCCTCGGAGCAGTATAACTCCAGAAATCCAGGTATGATGAATGACTGGTTATTATTTTTCTGTCAACCCATCAGATTTGTTGTGAGCTTCGAAACTCCATTTTCTCTTGTTCAGATCGGTATGCTTTCTTCATTGAAGTTGTTCCTCATCGACTCTTTCATAACATATCAAAAATTCAGGATGAACTAACGGTTAAATATTTCCAGATCTTCGAAACATCACAACAGCTTCGAAATCTGCAAGAAGCCGACTATCATGTTTGGAGCTTCAACACTTTAATTTCCGTCGCTCAAACAGAAATGGTTCCTTCTTGAAAGTTGTTCATATGCTCAAGAACTATAGGGTGTCCAAAATTCAGCTCCATTGGAGAAGAGCAGAGGTTGCAGAAATTTGATAGATGAAAGGAGGCGGAAGAGGGAGAGAGAGAAAAAGTCTCTTGGGTTGGATTTCTATTTTGGGGCAGATTCCAATTTTTGTAGCACCTTCATTATTGATGAATTGCTTGTACTTTTGTCCATTATGAAACTTGGGACTTTGGCTTGTTGTTGGATCTATTATAATATGTTTGGGAACATATATAAGTGAATAAATAAGAAGGAAAATTTTGGGCCCTTGTGGGTGTAAAACAAAAAATGTTTATGTTTACCCAAGTGTTTTTGTACAAGTTCAAGGGCATCTTGGGTTTTGTGAACAAAATTTGTTTATTTGGAGCAAGGTTTTGTGTTGAAGCTTTGTAGGTGAAGCTTTGGTGTTGAAGCTTTCTAGGTGAAGCTTTGATGGTGAAGCTTTGTAGATGAAGCTTTGTAGATGAAGCTTTCTAGGTGAAGCTTTGATGGTGAAGCTTTGATGGTGAAAGTATGTAGAGGGAGCTTTCTAGGTGAAGCTTTTTTAGGTGAAGCTTTGTAGGTGAAGCTTTTTTAAGTGAAGCTTTTCGGGTGAAGTTTTTTTTTTGGGTGAAGCTTTGTGGGTGAAGCTTTTTAGGTGAAGCTTTGTGGGTGAAGCTTTGGAGGTGAAGCTTTTCGGGTGAAGCTTTTTGGGTGAAGCTTTTTAGGTGAAGCTTTGTGGGTGAAGCTTTGGAGGTGAAGCTTTTCGGGTGAAGCTTTTTGGGTGAAGCTTTTTAGGTGAAGCTTTGTGGGTGAAGCTTTGGAGGTGAAGCTTTTCGGGTGAAGCTTTTTGGATGAAGCTGTTTTTTTTTTTTTTTTTTTTTTTTTTGGCGCTTGACACGGTCTTCATTTGCTTGTTTTGTAGTGACTGTGGAAGACGGATTGCTTTCTGATTGAGAAGGGTTCCGGCATCGCTTGCTATGAATGTAAAAGAGTGAGGGCTGAGTTGGCTAAATTACCTCTTTATTGAATTCATTGCCAAATGGCCTTCATTACATAGGATGCCGAACGGCTATAGCTCAACACTTGTACATCGTGAGTCTATTTGTAGTAGTACTTCAAGTGATCAGCGTTCCATGGATGGCCAAGGGTCTTGCCATCGGAGCTTCTAAGTGTGTAAGAGCCAGGGCGACTGATGCCAATGACTTCATACGGTCCATCCCAGTTTGGACTAAGTGTGCCTTCACTCGGGACTCTGTCGCAGAGTAATCTTTTCTTTAAGACCCAGTCTCCTATTTTGAAAGAACGAGGCTTGACCCTAGAGTCATAATAGTTGGAGATGCGCTGCTTGTAGGCGACATTCCTTAAGTGAGCTTGGTTTCTGTGTTCCTCGACTAAATCCAAGTTGAGGGTGAGTTGTTTGTCATTTTCACTTTGAATGTAGTTCTGGACTCGGAATGTTGCTTGCTCGAGCTCAACAGGGACAACCGCCTCTGTGCCAAAGGCAAGTGAGAATGGAGTTTCTCCTGTTGAAGTCCGATATGAAGTGCGATATGACCAAAGAACTTGGGGTACAAATTCTGGCCAACAGCCTTTAGCTTTGTCCAAGCTGGTTTTCAAAGTGCGCTTGATTATTTTGTTGATGGCCTCAACTTGTCCATTAGACTGGGGATGAGCTGGAGAGGCAAAGCATAAGTTGATGTTGAACTTAGAGCAGAACAACCTGAACCTCTTGTTGTCAAACTGTCGCCCATTGTCAGTGACTATCGCATTGGGAATGCCGATTCTACAAAGGATGTTCTTCCACACGAAGTCTTCTATCTTTGCCTCAGTAATGGTTGCCAAGGGTTCTACTTCGGCCCACTTTGTGAAGTAGTCCACTGCAACGACTGCGTAACAGACTTTGCCCTTCCCTGCCGGCATTGGGCCGATCAAATCAAGTCCCCACTGGGCGAAGGGCCAAGGGCTGATCATAGGAGTAAGAGGCTCTGGAGGGGAATGAGGAATGGCCGCATATCGTTGACATTTGTCACATGAGCGGGATACTTTGATGGCATCCTGGTGGAGTGTTGGCCAGTAATATCCTTGGCGAAAAGTCTTGTGTGCTAGGGACCGAGATCCAGCATGATCTCCACAGACTCCCTCATGTATTTCCCGAAGGACGATTTCCGCCTCGGTAGGCGTAAGACACCTTAAGTATGGCAGGCTAAAACCTCGCTTATAGAGTTGATCATTGATGATCAGGTAGCGGGTAGACTTGTATCGAATTTGCTTAGCCTGGACTTTATCATTTGGGAGGGTGCCATGAGCAAGGAAATTATAGATCGGGGTGATCCAACTATCCCCCTGTTGTAAGTTGCATACTTCTGCGGCCATGGTGCTTGGTGTTGCCAACAGTTCGACATGAATTTTTCTTCCAATCTTGTCTTCCACAGCTGAGGCGAGGCGAGCCAGGGCGTCTGCATGACTGTTTACCGCTCGAGGAACTTGGGTGATTTGGTAGTGGAAGTGCTTGAGCAAAAGTTGTGTTTGCGCAAGATATGCTGCCATGGAGCTGTCCTTAGCATCAAAGTTGTTGGTAACCTGGTTGACCACTAATTGGGAGTCACTGAAAATATCAATTTGTTTAACCCCGAGGTGTTTGGCCAAACGTAATCCTGCTAGAAGGGCTTCATACTCGGCCTCATTGTTTGATGCCTTGAATTTGAAACGAAGAGCATACTCCATTGCTACTTTGTCGGGCGTAGTCAAGACTAGTCCCGCTCCACAGCCCTGTTGGTTGGATGAGCCATTAACATACAAACTCCATGCTGAGGTCGTTGATTCTACCTTCTGAGCTTCCGATGGTAATGAAGCTACTGCTTCAGGTGTAGAAGCAATGTCAACAGGATATGTGAAGTCGGCGATGAAATCTGCTACTGCTTGGCCTTTTTTGGCTGGTTTTGGTTGGTAGGAGATGTCAAACTCACCCAATGCTATCGCCCATTTGATCATTCGTCCAGACGTGTCAGGACTCTGGAGTATCTGTCGAAGAGGGTGATTGGTAAGCACGATGATGGCGTGTGCTTGGAAATAAGGGCGAAGTTTCCGAGCAGACATGACCAATGCTAGAGCTAATTTCTCAATGTTGGAGTATCGTGTCTCCGCATCTTGTAGGGCCTTGCTAGCGTAGTAGACGGGCCGTTCGACACCACTGTCCATTCGAATAAGAACAGAACTGACTGCTGAAGCCGAAACCGATAGATAGATGATGAGAGTGTCACCAACTTCTGGTTTGGAGAGCAGAGGGGCTTTACTCATGTACTCTTTGAGGTTCCTGAATGCCTTGGCACATTCCTCCGTCCATGTAATGTACTTCTTATTTCCCTTGAGTGCTTTGAAGAAAGGAGCACATCTGTCTGTGGCCTTAGAAATGAACCTGGTTAAGGCTGCCACCTTGCCAGTAAGGCTCTGGATGTCCTTTGAAGTTACCGGTTCCTTCATGTCGAGGATTGCTTTGATCTTCTCGGGATTAGCTTCAATGCCTCGTTGGCTAATCATGAAACCTAAGAATTTGCCAGAGCCTACGCCGAAGGCACATTTGTTGGGGTTTAACCTCATTCGATACCTCTTCAAAATAGTGAAAGTTTCAGATAGGTTGGTGATGTGTTGGTCAGCATGTTTGCTCTTGACTAACATATCATCAACGTAAACTTCCATGCTCTTCCCAATCTGCTCGGCGAACATTGAGTTGACTAGTCTCTGATAAGTCGCTCCTGCATTCTTTAGGCCGAAAGGCATGACTTTATAGCAGTATAGTCCTCTGTCGGTAGTGAAGGCTGTGTGTTCTTGATCCGAAGGGTTCATGAGGATTTGGTTGTATCCTGAGTAAGCATCCATGAAGCTCAGGAGTTCACACCCGGCCGTAGAGTCTATAAGTCTGTCAATAAGAGGAAGAGGGAAGCTATCTTTCGGACACCCTTTGTTTAGGTCGGTGTAGTCAACACACATTCTCCACAAGACCTTTTGAAGCAAAAGACTTTCTTTGGTCGGATTTTTCTTAACAAGGACCACATTTGCTACCCATGTCGGGTAATTGACTTCGCGGACAAAGCCTATGCCTTTGAGTTTTTCAACTTCTGCTTTCATTGCCTCGTATCGTTCAGCGTCATAAGATCTTCGCTTCTGTCTCACCGGCTTGATCTTGGGGTCAATACTCAAACGATGACAGATGACATCGGGAGAGATGCCTGGCATGTCCTCGTATGACCAGGCGAAGACTTCAGTGTTCTCTTTCAAAAAAGATATCAATGCTAACCGAAGGGGTGGTGACAATGTGGTGCCAATCTTCACCATGCGATCTGGATAATCTCTTGAGATAGGTACCTTCTCCAACTCTTCAGCAGGTTGGGCTTGCTGGGTGAAAGAGTCATCTCGAGGATCATCGGGTTGATTGTTGCTATCAGGAAGATCCAAGTTCGCTTCATCTAGGCTGGTCTTTGTGACTTGGTCATGTACAGACAGGGTTTCCTTGGGTCCGGGCAAGTGTTGTTGCTTAACTGAAGTGTTGTAACATGATCGTGCACTAAGCTGATCTCCTCTGATGTAGCCGTTGCCATGGGGGGTTGGAAATTTCATCAACAGCATATGCGTGGATACCATAGCCTTGAGATCATTGATGCCTGTGCGCCCAAAGATGACATTGTATGCCGTTGGGCAGTCAACCACTAGGAAGTTAGTGGTAATGGTAGCCGTGTAAGGGCCTGTACCAATAGTAAAGGGTAAATGTATGCTCCCTAAGGGTTGCACGATATCACCGGAGAAGCTTATCAGAGGAGAAATCGAGCGATCGAGCAAGTGTTCAGCTACACTGAGCGCCCTGAAAGCTTCGGCAAACATGATATTGACCGAAGCCCCTGTGTCTACGAGGATTCGTCGAACATCAAAGTTGGCTATGTGAGCCTCCACGATCAATGGGTCGTTATGAAGGTAGATGATGCCTCTTTCTTCCTCAGGGTAGAAACATATCGGATCCCAGTTAGGTTTTTGATACTTCCCTCCCCTGATGTCTTCCACGTGAAACACTTGGTGACCAGTCCTCAGACTTCGTTCACTGTTTTTCATGGCCCTATTGGAAGATTCAGATATGGGTGTGCCGCCGCTTATGGAATATATGACATTCACCTGGCGTTGGTTACGGTTATCCCTTTGAGGGTGAAGAAGGAATTGATCAATTTTTCCTTCTCGTGCCAAAGCTTCAATACGATCACGGAGGATGATACATTTCTCGCTATCATGGCCGTTATGCTCATGGTAGCAACAAAACGTGCCCGCGTTATTCGGGGGCGTGTAATCTGGGTGCCTCGGCTTTGGTTTTGGTATCAGGTGAGCTATGCTGGGGTAAATGGCCGCGCATGTGGCATTCAAGGGCGTGTATGTCTCATACCTTGGGGTAGGGGGTATCTTGACGCGGGTTTGACCCACTGCATTGACTGCCTGGGGGCGAGCGTTATTGTGGCGATACCCTTGGTTATCGGGATAGTGTCCCTTACTCTTTTTACTGAAAGGAGAGTGGTGAGGATGGAAATCCTTCCTCTTGCCTTGAAATTGATATGTCTGTTGATTCGGTGAAGCATTATGCAAGGCATGGGGAGGTGCCACTGCTGTTTGGGAAGTCGAGGTCTTCTCATTTAGGTGAGTCTGGCTTCCACCTCCCACTTGTTGATAAAGGATGGTTGTAGGGGGTTTCCCCTGATATGTCTTTGCCTCGGCGGAGGCATGGTTATAAGCCTGCGCCATCACCTCAGAGTAAGTCTTCCAAGTATTGGCATTGATCATGTATTTAAAGAAACAATCACGTAGGCCTGCCGTGAAGGCTTTGAGGGCAGTCTTGTCATCTGCCTCGGCACACCGGGAGTATTCATGGCTGAAGCGGCCAGCATACATACGTAATGACTCGTCTGGCTTCTGGCGGATAGTGTACAAGTCATCTGCAGAGTGCAAGCGATCGGTTTGGAAAATGTGTTGGGAAACAAATAGTTTCCTCAATTCCTCAAATGAGTCTACCGTCTCAGGTGTAAGACGACAATACCAATTTAGAGCTCCACCAGAGAGGGTGGAGGGGAAGAGAAGACATCGCTCTTCGTCGGTGTGCATCCGGTATGCCATGGTGGACTCAAAGAGGTTAAGGTGCTCAATCGGGTCCTCTTTTCCAGTATAAAGTTGCAAGCCAAGCTTTTGCTTTGTCTTTGCTTGAAGGGGGGTGTTGAGGATCCTCCTTGTAAGAGGGCCAGGCCTGGGTTGGTTCCAGTCAGGTATTTCAGCCTGACGTTCAGCCTTCAACTTGTTTACTTCCTCAAGAAGTTGTAGGACAAGGGGGTCCTGAGCGGAGTTATGTGTCACTGGAGCTTTCTTTCGTAAATCTCCATCTCCTCTTGGAATTAGGAAGGTTTGATCGAGGGCATGTGATTTTTCCCTGGACTCGCTGTACTGGCTTCCAGGGTATGTCTGTCGGAACACCTCTGAGTCCCCTGTACCCTCATGTCTCTCTGGGACTTGTTGCCCCTTCCCCAAATTGGTGGCCGGCTTGGGCCGTGGCAGGGGACCGAGTCTCTCAGAAATCCTTGGGTCATTAATCTTTGAGCTTATATGGATGGAATTCTCTCGACGTTGCTTCAGGAAATCCCGACAATCGCGAAAGACGGCTTTCGATCCTTCTGCCCCTTCAGTAAAGAGGTGTCTCCCTCCACTTCTCATGGTTCGGGTCGAAGCAACTGGGTTAAGAGAAGCCTCATGTTGATTATCAAGTCGAGGGGTAATCTGTTCCCTATCAGGGATATCTATGTCGAATGCATGTGACCCTCCATGTTGGAGGGCACCCAGTTGATGGTTGACTTCCACGGGGGCAACAAGCTCGCGTGTCTGAGCTTGCCTAGCTTCGTGGAGTGTCTCGAAGAGCTTCTCATATTGCTCCTGGAGGACCTCATTCCTTATTGCTATCTTGTTGTTCTGAGCTTCCAACTCATCGACTTTAGCTTGAAGAAGAACTCGTTTTCCTTCCTTCTTTCGTTGTTTCGCACTATGTGCAAGGGGGGTGTCATTCTGTGTGCTGTGGCTTCCTTCGCTTCCCATGTTGGAGAGGGATGCCTAGTCAAAAGAAAGTGTACGAATGATAGAAACCAGCTTGACACAGCTGAAGAGAGTAGGAATAAGTGTCGCTTCCCACAGACGGCGCCAAATGTTGATGCACAAAATCAGCGAAGACTTTGGTACAACAGAAAGTGTCAGGTTTTATGACCTTCGCTTGGTTGCTTCGGTCACTAGTGAGGATAAGTACGTAAATGAATAGAGACAGAGAAGCAAACACAGGATGTACGTGGTTCACCCAGATTGGCTACGTCCACGGAGTAGAGGAGTTCTTATTAGTAGTGAAAGGCTTACACAAGTACAAAGGATCAAGCTCTCAATTTAGTGAGTTCTTGTGAATGATTTAACACAAAATGGCATTAGGCAATATTGTGGGGGGATGACCCCTATTTATAGAAAAACTTGTAGCTTTGTCACATTGACATGTGTCATGTTATGATTGGTTCTTGATGTTGACACGTGCTGCGCTCTGATTGGCTTCTAATCTTGACACGTGTCGAGTAGTGATTGGCCTCCTGGTCGGAGGGGAACTCTTCTGGGTCCTTGACAGTATAGCGTTGGCCGGTGCTCGGTAGTTTCGGGATTGGTCAAGTATGGTACAAACATACATGTACGTACATTAATACGTCTTGATTAAGTTTAAGACAAACTAACTAATTATATTTGAGGCACTCGTGGACATGATTATTTGAAGGGAAATCATGGATTTATCAGTGGAAACTGGAAAGCAATGTCCATGATATATGTTTCTTGGCCTCCCAATTTAGTGTCATTGTTTTCAACTTTGTTCCCATGCTTTGTCAAAGCTGCATAGGGATTGACCAAATGGTCCAACATCGATATTGACATCAACTTAACCAAATTGTTAGCTCAACAAAAGTGGTGTTATATCATAAAAGTCTCGGTGTAATTAGGCATGGAACCATGTGATTGTAAGCTGTAATTTTTTTCTTTCCAAAAAGTCCGAACATGGGATTTCTAATATGTAACAAGGCAGCGCGTCCTGTTGTTGCTCATGGTTTCAAAGAAAATGTTGCGTTTGTGTGAGAGCATTTGAGGCGATATGAACTTTTAATATTTTGGCCGATGATGCTAATGTATTCGTTTGTATTTGATTGTCAATAGTATCAGCTTGTATTTTCAAATACATGTGTAGTTGTCATCTCATGTTGAATACGAGCTTAATGATCACGTACACGTGAGAGCATGTTAGCATGACCAAAACATTTCGACAATTGGGATCATGGTGATTTGAAACGAGAAGTGTTTGAATGCAGTTGTCCTATGTTGTAGCACACCCACAAAACTGTGAAACGGTTAATTGATCCATATGATAGCTCTTTAACTTCGTGAGTGAGTTGTCGCATAGAACAATCGCATTCAAACACTTCTCGTTTCAAAGGAGTCTAGGTTTGTAGGATGGTTTTATTGTTTGCACCAAAAAAATAGGTTTTGAGAATAATTTCTGGCCCATTTTGTGTGAAAAGAATGTACTAGTAGTGCTTGAATTGCTAGACCGGTTACAGGCCCATATTCGAATCAATTGCTGGACTGGTTTCGTCAGATGAAACATTATACCATTAATATATGTAAAGGGCCACCACAAACTAGTAAGTCTTTCTGCTTTACAAAGATCGAGAGATAAAGTAACGCAGCCTTATATTTGTTTTATAAAGAAATTATTTTTATAAAGAAATTATTTTCATGACTTAAAGTTGTGACCTTTAGTCACAAAAGAGTGACATTTTTATTGCGCCACAACTCGCCCTCATGGCATTAATATATGTAATATTCATAATTATTCCAAAGGGATTTAAGAATATCCTGAAATGTCTTCCCTTAGATGCCATTTGCATTTACGAGAGATTTCTGTTATGATATCATATAATATTTCATTTGTTTACCAAAAGTGCAAATCTGCTCCACTTTTATAAGATTATTAAAATTGGAGTTAGCTGGGCTAAATTCCAACGACCATAATGATATGAAAGGAATGCTAATTGGTAAATAAATTAGTGATTTAAACATGGGCTTTATTCATGTTTTTTATATGCTACAGCACAGCGATTTAGTAACTTTTTTTTTCATTTGTAAATGGGAAATCTTAAGTTCAACATCATGCATATAGAATTTGTTACCAAATAAATTTATGGTGACTTCTTCTGATAATGTAAGATCCGTTTAAAAGTGCTTTGAAGATGACTGAAAGCGCATGTAGTGAAATTGAAATTAAAAGAAGCATCAAATACATATTTTTTGCAGGAAACACTTAAAGAGCTTTTCTATGATTTACTTAGATTTTTACTAAAGAATGGTTTCCGCAACATTTTTACCAAAACCCTTCTCAATCATTTCAAAAACACTTTCAAACAAGTTCTGAATGTATCCCTACACATAAAAACATAAAGGCAGAAAGAAAGATCGACTTGCTGTCATGGTTGGGGAACAAGCAATTTTGTGAAGTGGCCAAAACAAAAATTTTAAGGTTGCAGGAAGATGCCTTTGGCACATAAAATATACCCCCAATATAGTATTAGTAGATTTGGTTGATAGGGATGGCATGGGCAATTGGGTGTAAATAAAATAGTGTTGGGTGGGAAAATTAAGGATAGAAATATAAAAAATGGAACGGCCGCCGGCCTTGAATTGTTTGTATAAACTCGTGACATACATGGGATGGGATCTCTAGGGAACCCAAAGGAGAATATGCCCAAGGCCCTCCTAGGCCTTTTTTCCTCTTCTAGCTTGTAACTTTGACCTAAATTCTCACAAAGAGTTCGGAAAAAGAGTTCGGATTATGACGTTTGTAGAGTGAGATATATCACGTAGTTATGTAATGAAGTATTCGTTTTTTAAGTATAAGGAGTTCAACACTGTCTTTTTCTGTAATCTGCACAGTTATACAAATTGTGTAACGCGTTTTGTCATGAAACTAAAATTGTATGTAGATTGAGTTTGGACTGAATAACTTGTGTTAGATAAGATTTGTAAGAAAGGTCGCTTGACCAAAATTGATGATAATTATAAAACTTTCTTATTAACAATTTCATATCCTATTTACTAAGTTGACGAAGGTCATATCAGATTATAGGATTTGAATTTTCAAAAACTAAGCTAAATTACAAGATAAGAAAATCCATACGTTGTTGCATAGAAATGTATACGTATGTTCTAATCAATGTGACAAGTAACTTTAATTGTGAATAAGAGATTCTTAAATGAGTTACAAAAATCAATCCAATAGTTGTTTATACATTACATTGATTTGGATTGAATCCAATAATTCATCTTTATTAATTTGTTCAGTTAACAAGTTTAAATCATTGAGAAATGCTAAGGAGACTCTCTTAAGAGTCAAGAATATGACTTTTTAGGAACTCTCTGTCTCCTCATGTTGTTGACAAATTGTTTTATAATGTTGGCTTTAGAATTAGCGTTAAATTGTGCGGTAACAGAGATTTCATGAAGTGTCCCATTTTGAAAGAGTCTCCTTAACATTTATCTTAAATCATAATCAGATCAAATAATAATAAAAAAAACAAATTCATATCCTACTAGTCAACATCTGACCTACCGACAGGTCTACGTGTAACTATTTTGTTTTTAACTGTATGAATTCAACACATTTGTCTGCTTCGAAAATGTACATATATTATAAGTGAAATGATGAGTAGACTCTCACCAACTCTACATAAATTCTTCATCACCTCATATTTTTGACACAATACTTAATAATATTAACACAAAAATTATGTTAAATTGTAAAGTAACAAAAACGCTTTAAAAAGTTTTAATTTGAGAAAGTCACGTCTACCTATATTTCCCGTACATCTTTCAACTTTCAAGACTTTGAAAACTCGGAAGCGAAGAATATCCCAGAGACATATCCGAATCTTGTCCGTGAACCCGAAAATTCGAAGGACAAAATTCACAAATTGGGGGACATGTTCCTTGCTTTGTTTTTCGACTAGAACACGTGGCAAATGCCACGGCAAGGATTTTACTCGCATTGAAGATAGCCACGTGGATTTTTTAATTCAATCTTGTATTTGCTCCATGAGATAAGGTATATCTCTCGCAATTATACCATGCGTCGTAAATTACCAAAACAAGCCTCATCAAAGAGATTTTTCAATGTAACAGAAATATGTACAAATAGAAAGATATGTGTATTAAAATGTTAATAACTTAAAAAATAAAATTTCTCACTACTAACATAAAAATACGTTTACAATGAAAAATTTATCCTACCATACACCCAACTAAAAAATACTTTACCGTACCAAGAAAATCAATTATGAAAAAGTGCTTGCACTGTCTAAACAAAAAATATCAGTTATGTGCTTTTTTCAATAAACACTAAAAACATATCAATGCTTTTGTACTTAAAAACATTTTTTCTAACAACGGTTTCATTCATTTAAAATCATTTATCAAACGAGCTCTATCATTAATGTTATAACACTTGGATTACCAATATTACATTGGTATTAGCTCTTTTGTTCAGGAAATGGATCATCTCCGAATCCCTTCTATCAAATTCACCAATTTGGACATTTGAAAATTGATCTAACAACTAAAGTTATTATAACTTTTAAAAAATGTCCTTGTTTTTAACCATTGGATCAAATTTTAAAGATCCGAATTGATAAATTTGGTGGAAGGGATCAAGACAGAATCCCTTTCCTTTTGTTTAAATCAGAAGATTTGAAGTCCTAGCCCCATAGTGGTCGCCCACCACGACTCAGCTTACTCATTTATGTGAAAATTATTTTATATTCTCGAAACATGAATCAGTATACCACATATTATAATATGCATTAACGCGAGATTTTTACACTCGTCTTTAAGTATATTGAAAAAGTTCTCACTCACTTAAACGTGGATACTATCTTGGAGCCATATAAAATAAATAATAAATCAGCCTATCTATCTCGGTCACAAAACTTAAGATGTGAACCGAGAAAAAGAAAAGGGAATAAAACCCGAAATATACTCTTCGAAAACAAAAGGATATTCCAACATTAACCCTCAGAATATTCCATCCTCGCCGTTATATTCCCCACCCTTTACCCTCCATCAACACCCTCCCATTTTCACCATTTTCCCGAGAACATTCCAATCATTTTCTCTCTAACCAAACAGAAAAAAATATTTTAAGATGAAGTTCGGTAAGAGCCTGAGCAACCAGATGGAAGAGACCCTGCCGGAATGGCGGGACAAGTTCTTGTCCTACAAAGAGCTCAAGAAGCGGTTGAAGCTCATCGAACCCAAAGGTGGCGAACGCCCCGCCAAGCGCCCCAGAATTGACGCCTCCGCCGCCGATTGTAACGACGGCGGCAACAAGGAGGGCATTTCTGCGGCGGAGATCAGTTTCATTACGTTGTTGGAGGACGAGCTCGAAAAATTTAACTCCTTCTTCCTCGAGAAGGAGGAAGAATACATTATTAGATTGAAGGTATTGTCTTTTAATTTAACTTTCTTATTCAGTTGTTTGGTTCCTGAGAAAATTCTCCAACTTTCTTTTCTCTGGAACCAAACAGTCTTAGGCTAATTAAGTAACATATTTCTATAACCATCACTTAATTTCTAAAATTTGAAGTTTAATTTGCTAGATTTATCTCTAAATTTGGAGTTCAACACTTTAATTTCCTAATTAATTTTCTTAATTTCGACTTTAATTTTCCAAACGACACCGTTTGATCTGCTGTGCGCTTTAAGCTTAGCATGCGCCTGCAGAGACTGCTCAAGTGACCGTTAGCCGTTAGCCTTTGGCGCTTTGCCGTTACACTTGTGATCTACACATGTAGTGGCTGAGGTGCTTTCGTTGCGGTATATTCCGCTAGTTAAGAAACACCGTCTGGTTCCGGAAATGTAATCGGTGCTAACTTGCGCCCTTTTTGGGGCAGAAACCTAGCACGGCACGGATGTAATTGTGACAGTATCCAAGCAAACAATTGTCATGCACCTTTAACGTTCTCACGCGCGTAATTGAAATCGTTACAGTGTCATCCCGTTGCATGGAAGCCCTTCTCACGTCGAGGGTCGTTGATCAATGTTTATTGATTGCTATAAGTCTATAATGTTGCAAAATTTCTTATTTTGGGACGGAGATGAACTGTGTATGTGTACGGAATGCAGGAGATACAAGACAGGGTGGCGAAAGCAAAGCCTTTCCCGGACGAGATTATGAAGATCCGCAAGGAGATTGTGGACTTCCACGGAGAGATGGTTCTGTTGGAGAATTACAGTGCTCTCAACTATACAGGTATATTGAGCTTTTGATCTCTTGCTTCGTTCTTTTAAATACTGAGATTCAAGACGCTTGATCAATAGTATTTCGATATTTATTGTTGCGTGTGTTGATAGATCTGTCGAAACATTATCTATATGCTTTGTTAGTATTGATTCTTAATTATTGCGAACCTCGTTGTTTAGCACTTGTAGGTTTGAGATCTCAGTGACCTTTGTAAGAAAGCACTAATAGTTGTTTAGGTGTCTTAAATTTGACGAGTTTAAATGAAGGACATGACGAACAATTAATCTGGTAATGTACTTCAAAGAATATATGTTTAGGCGGGAGTAAACTTAAACTCACTTAGACGTGTTTGAGGCGCGCCCGAGGCATTGATTGGGCGTTCCCAGGACCCTTCTTCGATAGAAATCGTTACTTAAAATTTCCTGGTGACCCTCGAAGTCGAAGGCTAGGTCTATGATGTTCTGGCTCCGTGTTGTGTTGCGGCTCCGTCTTCCACGAAGAAGACGACCGCGATGTAGAAGATAGGTTTTTTTCAAATGACTTGGCCCAAAACGACACTATTGTGGCCAAGTCGTTTCACTTTTTTAAATGACTTGGCACAAAACGACATCGTTTTGGTCAGTTTTATTTCTTGTTTGATTGTTGATTAATTTGTTTTACAAAGCATTATATTATACATATAATAATATAAATATATATTAAAAAATTTAGGTCCAACACCCTCACGCCTGAAGGCTTTCGCGCCTCATCTACCCCTTCGCCTTTTAAAATATTGTTGAATACACACTTTCATCGAAAGAAAACCATTGTGCGCAGATGAATACTAGTTATATGTGACTTTACAGACTGGTGCCTTAATCATAATATTTGCCTTGTTAGAATCGGTGGAGATGATCCGTTAAATTTATGTTTGGAGGTTCTGGCCTGCATTTGACAGAAATATTTCTTGGTTTAACGAGCTCATCTAATTTCCTTTTCTAACAGGACTCGTGAAGATACTCAAGAAGTACGATAAAAGAACTGGTGCTCTTATGCGCTTGCCCTTTATCCAGAAGGTCTTGCAACAGCCCTTCTTCACCATGGACTTGCTCTACAAGCTCATCAAGGAGTGCGAGATAACGCTTGACTATCTCTTTTCCATGAACGACCATCCCGTCTCAACTGAAGGATCTGATGGGGACGACAGGCGCAATCCTTCAACTTCTGCCCCTATCGAGAGTCATGGTGTTCATAGAGTAACCAAGGAACTTGCAGAGATTGAGTCTATGGAGAGCTTGTACATGAAAAGTATAATATCAGCGCTACGCGCGTTGAAGGAAATCAGGAGCGGCAGCTCAACCGTTAGCGTCTTCTCGTTGCCGCCGCTGCAGATGACCGGATTAGAAGATGCATGGAAAAAAGTCCCTGTGCTGGAACAACTTGCAAAGTAGGTAGATTGATAGGTTATGAGAAGTGGAATTTGGGAAAGAGTATGTTGTCCCTTTTATTTTTTGTTATGTTAATTAATTAAAATTTGACATGCATCTGCTATGCATGCTTTCATATATACTAAGTTACCAACACAGATGTAAAATGTAAAATAAAGCCTTCGGCTTAATAGAAGTATAATGTTGTCCAACTTACAAAATCTTTGTTTGTATTTTTCTTATGGACCAATTAGAGTCTTTAGAGACTTGTAATTTTTCTGCTAGAGTATCTGCCCATGACATATCAATTTTGTCGTTCATCCATATCGTTACATATGGATTACTAAAACGGTGTGATTGTCAAACTAGAAATCTCACTCAAATCTAGAGATTCATTCAGATTAAGTGTTTGTCAACAACAATCGAACCATAGTCACAAATTGGGGTTTATTATATGAATCCTATAATGTCATTGCGTTCGGTTTTGCACCAAGTCTTTCATTTGCTCCAAGTATTCCATATCTATTCTTAAAGTCTTCACAAATTTCCCTAGGTCTTCCTTTACCCCTTTTGCCCTAACCTCCATCTCATACTCGAATCTTCTAACTGAAGCATCTTTAAGTTTGCGGTACACCTGTCCAAACCACCTTAACCGATTTTCATTATTGATTTTTTTAGAGGGTTGTTATTAGTGACTTAGTGTTTAAGTGTGACGTCTTCGAGCAAAGCTAAATCTATCTTATATTCTTGTTGTTTCTTTATAAAAGAGAAATGCATGATAACCCTATTGTCGATAACAACTTTTTTTAATTTATTTTTTATTTTTTAAACATGTGAGACGCACTTATTTAAATGGTAATGCCACGAAAATTCAGTCTCTGTTACAAAACAAAATTTCTCCTGCCTTAGGACTTAAAGTGCTACACTTGTTCATAAAGCAGAATACTAATTTGCATGCATGAAATCAAACTTTCCATCCAAAAATAGTAAATGGGAACCTCCAATACGTGAACAATTTGAGGAAAAAGTAAAGGAAAGGGACTAAATAAAGCAAAAGAATCAAAGATAAAAACATTTGAACACAACCTGGATGATGCATATATATATATATATATATATATATATATATATATATATATATAGTGAAATCCACTCCAAATCTCACTATTTTAAAAACACAAATATACAAAGAGAACCACCAAATGATCTCTAAAGCTTGATTGACAACTAAAAAAAAATTTGGGTAGGATATTTTGATCAAGGACTATGACAACTTTCACACTGGATGAGAAAAAAAAAACTTGTGTATTACAGTTTAACTAGTAGCTAGTTCGATCCTTATAACACGTGAGCCCGTGGGCATTGAATGTATTGAATATTATTGAATATTCTTTAAACCCTAATAGCTGTAAAGCTGTGTTTAGCTAGGGTTTAGTGAGCTGTGTTATTCCCTCTTCTGTGTAAAGCTTGTTAATAAGCTGTAAAGCATGTGTTAGAGAATGTGGAGGTCATCATACTCTCATGCTTGCTTAGCTGACTTGCTTAGCTGCCATTGTCCCCCTCTCCTCTTTTTTTCCCGATTATTCTTCTATTTATGCTTAATCTTGTAAACTGTTTTGACAATGAAATATACATTAAGATTTTCTATATGGTATCAGAGCAGTGATCCCTCAAGGACCTGCATCTGTGTTCTTCCGAAATCCTACCAAATTCAAACCAGTTAAAGCCATTATGGCAACATCATCAGAGAAAGTTTCAAAAAACGAAACTATGGATACCAACCCAATTCAACGTTTGAGCTCAGTGCTCCTAAACGAATTCAACTATCTGCCTTGGTCACGAGCTATTTCTCTCGCTCTTGGAGGACGTGGAAAGCTCCAGTTCATTCAAAAGGATGATATCATGCCCGAAACAACTTCACAAGATTATGCAGCATGGGTGTCCCAAGATCAACTTATCATGTCTTGGCTGTTGAATTCTATGGAACCAAAGATGGCTGAGATTTTCAGTTATTCAGTATCATCTCACCACGTTTGGATTTCTGTACGAGACATGTATGGAGATCTAAACAATGCTGCGCGAGTCTTCCAGCTGAAGAAAGATCTTACAGAATTACAACAGGGAAATCTCTCTTTTGTTCAACATCTTGGCAACTTGAAGGCCAAATGGAATGAATTGGATCTCTACAGACCTCATACCACGGACACAACCATTCTTTTAAAGCGTGCTGAAGAAGACAAAGTGTTCCAGTTGCTTGCCAGCATCGGACCAGAATATGAGGACCTTAAAAGTCATCTCCTGATGACACCTGAACTTCCCACCTTCCAGATGGTCTGCAACGTTATTCAACGCGAAGAAATAAGGAAGAAGGTCATGAATGCAGTCGTTGTCGTTGGAGAATCAGATCTTAGGCCATCAGAAGCAAGAGCCTTCACCTCTTTCAGACCATACAAGGGAAAACGACCAGACTTAAAGTGTTCTCACTGTGTGAAAATAGGCCGTCCAGGCATTGGACACATAAAAGAAAAGTGCTGGATTCTTCATCCAGAACTTAAACCCAAGTTCAATGATGATGGAAGAGCACCAAGAAACCAAATGAAGCCTGCCTACACTCCTCAAGGAAACCTTGTTTGCGACAATGTCTCCAAAAATGTGATGAACTCTTCTTCTAGTCCCATTACTCTCATAAATGAATTTGCTAACTTCCTGCAACAGAAACAAGGGACAACAAATCATGAAAATCCTGCAGCCATGCTCGGCAAGTTTGCTGGTTTCCTCGAACAATCAAGCTCAGTGTCACAAAATGATGTGCCAGGTATTGTTGCAACTATTTCCACTGCATTGGATCTTAGTAGTAGCCGTGGTTTTTGGATAGTCGACTCAGGAGCTTCTGATCACATGACTAATGATGCATCTTTACTAAATGATTTTCAAAACTTCTCCACTCCTTCTTTTGTCTCCGTAGCTAATGGCACCAAAGTTAGTATAGTAGGCATAGGAAAACTCAAAATCTTCTCAAGTAAAAAGGAATCCCTTGTCATGCATGTCCCTTCCTTTCCTTTCAAGTTGCTGTCAGTAGGAAGAATAACACAATTGCTAAATTGTCTTGCAATTTTTTCCACTCACTGTGTGATTTTCCAGGACCGAGTTTCGAAGGAAACGATTGGTAAAGGTTTCTTCCTCAATGGACTGTACTATGTCAATCTCTCTTCAAGTTTTCCAAAAGGTTTCTACGTAAACTCAAACACAGTAAACAAGGAGCAGCTGTGGCACATGAGATTAGCTCATCCTTCTTCCCATGTTATGTCTTTTATTTTTCCTAGTTTCTGTAAAGAGATTTCAGATTGTGAAGTTTGTCAAAAATCTAAGTCCACAAGGTTACCCTTTCCCCATTCTCTCTCTAGAGCTACCAAAGTGTTTGAAATTGTCCATTCCGACATTTGGGGACCTGCAACCTTAGAGTCTTTTGATGGCTACAGATTCTTCATCTCTTTCATTGATGATTTCTCTAGAACTACCTTTGTGTATTTACTTAAATTCAAGCACGAAGCTTTCCAGTGTTTCAAAAATTTTCATAACTTAGTTCACAATCATTTTAACTCTAATATTGGCATCTTAAGGTCTGATAATGGCTCTGAGTATACTTCCAAAATCATGACAACTTACTTAAGTGAGCATGGAATCTTGCAACAAACTAGTTGTGTAGGAACACCACAACAAAATGGCATTTCAGAAAGGAAGAACCGAGATTTGCTTGAGAAAACACGATCACTAATGTTACAAGCAAACCTTCCAAAGAAGTTCTGATCCCAAGCTATACAAACCGCTGCATACATCATAAATCGACTTCCTAGCAGAATCTTGAAGTTTAAATCTTCTTGTCAAATTCTCAAGGGGAGAGAGATTGACATAAGTCATCTCCGTGTGTTTGGATGTGTGTGCTATGTGCATATTCAAACTATTCACCGAGATAAACTTGATCCAAGGGCTATCAAGTGTGCATTCGTAGGCTACTCAACTTCCCAAAAGGGATACAAATGCTATGATTCTAAAACCAGAAAGGTGTTTGTATCCAGGGATGTACGGTTTGATGAGACACACTTCTTCTTTCAGAAGCATGATGATGAACCTCAGGGGGAGCTCTCATATGAAGTGTTTCCCACTCATCTCGTCCTTGATGATCCAAGACTGTCAACACCGCACAATGAAGCAATTGAGATAGAGCCAGCTCATGAAAATATGGAAGCAAATAATGAAGAAGTCCTCCACGAAAGGAGAGAGCCCCTTGAACAACCTACTCCTCCACGAAGGAATCCTTCTCGAAACAGACAACCTCCAGCCACGCTTGATGATTTTGAAATCTACATGCCTAGATATCCTATTGGACAAATGGTTTACCATAGCAAGACCTCTCCATCTCATGCAGCATTTGTCACTAAGTTATCTCAACACTCGGAGCCTCGATCCTTCGAAGAGGCAAACCAATCTCCTATATGGAGATGTGCTATGCTTGAGGAACTGAAGGCACTCGAAGAAACTAAAACTTGGAGCATTGTTTCTCTGCCAAAAGATCAACGTGTGGTTGGGGCAAGATGGATTTACAAGACAAAATTTAACTCAGATGGAACCATCCAGCGGCACAAGGCAAGGTTAGTTGCAAGGGGCTTCACGCAAACCTACGGGGTAGATTACAAAGAAACCTTTGCCCCGGTGGCAAAGATGAACACAGTTAGAGTTCTTCTTTCGGTGGCTATCAATTCACAATGGTCTCTACATCAAATGGATGTAAAAAACGCTTTTCTTCATGGAGAGTTGGAAGAAGAAGTGTACATGCGCCTACCACCTGGTCATGAACAAGAGAAGGAACAAGGAGTAGTATGCAAGCTTCACAAGGCCATTTACGGTCTCAAGCAATCTCCAAGGGCTTGGTACTCAAAACTAAGCTCTGTCCTTATGTCATCCGGTTTTAAACGAAGCAATGCAGATTCTTCAATGTTCACTAGGCTTGGCACACATGGAAGATTGGTGGTACTTATTTATGTTGATGATCTCATTGTCACAGGAGATAATCCAGAAGAAATCAATGCTCTCAAAGCCACCTTACATTCAACATTCTCAATCAAAGATCTCAGCAGACTTAGATACTTTCTCGGAATCGAAATGGATCAATCTCCAACGGGGTTGTTTCTAAATCAACAAAAGTACGTTCTCGATCTTTTAGAAGAAGCCAATATGATGCATTGCAAACCTGCTAAAACACCTCTACCAACAAATTTCAAGCATGAAACCTCAGGCATCCAGCTTGAAAATGTATCGGAGTATCAAAGGTTGGTAGGAAAACTTATCTATTTGACTATAACTCGACCTGACATTGCTTATGCTGTTAGCTTTGTCAGCCAGTTCATGCATTCTCCCACATCTCATCATCTGCAACTAGTTAAAAGGATCCTTCGATACTTAAAAAGCTCAATGTCTACCGGGATTTTCATGCAAAACAACGGACACTTCACCATTGAAGGATACACAGACTCTGATTGGGCAGGCAACGTCCTTGATCGCAAGTCCACAACTGGTTACTGCACTCTTGTAGGTGGTAACCTCGTCACGTGGAAGAGCAAAAAGCAATCTGTTGTAGCTCGGTCCAGCGCAGAAGCTGAGTACCGTGCAATGGCATCTACTGCATGCGAACTAATTTGGCTAAAGAGTTTGCTACATGATCTTGACATCATCTCTTCCAAGCCAATTCTCCTCCACTGTGAGAATCAAGCAGCGATGCATATTGCTGCCAACCCCGTCTTTCATGAACGAACAAAGCATATCGAGGTTGACTGTCATTTCGTCCGCAACCAAGTCCAGTCCAAGCTGTTACAAACTGCATTTGTTCGCTCCAGTGATCAACTAGCCGATGTGTTCACCAAGCCCCTTCCTTCTTCTCAACTTGATCGTATTCTCTTCAAGCTTGGATCCAGAAAATCTCTCGATCCAGCTTGAGGGGGAGTATTGAATATTATTGAATATTCTTTAAACCCTAATAGCTGTAAAGCTGTGTTTAGCTAGGGTTTAGTGAGCTGTGTTATTCCCTCTTCTGTGTAAAGCTTGTTAATAAGCTGTAAAGCATGTGTTAGAGAATGTGGAGGTCATCATACTTTCATGCTTGCTTAGCTGACTTGCTTAGCTGCCATTGTCCCCCTCTCCTCTTTTTTTCCCGATTATTCTTCTATTTATGCTTAATCTTGTAAACTGTTTTGACAATGAAATATACATTAAGATTTTCTATAGAATGTTGTACTTGTGTGGGATTGAATGACATCCAAATACCGTGAAACGTATTTTATAAGTGTCTGACCTGCGTGAGGTCGAGTAGAATCCAAATAAGGAAATTTCATGCCTTCGTAAAAGCTTCCCTATGAAGTTTTCATATCCGTAAAATTTGAAGTTTACATACATGGCCCCACACGTTCCACTAATAAAGGATATTTCATGAAATTCCAATGGAACAAGGCAAGCATTCCAAGTATAAACAAGAGTAGTGGTACATGGTGCAGGCTTGCTTAGGCTTCACTTCCACGATTGATTCGTTCTTGTATGTTAGCACACTGTTTTAACCAACTGATCTAATCTACGTATGCATCTTCATTAATTTTGTTAACTTGAGTCATTTTGTGTTCATGTTTTGCAGGGTTTTGATGGTTCGGTTTTTTATCAAGAGTGCTTCGGCTGAGAGGAACGCCTTGCCAGATCTCAGGTTGGAAGGATTCGAAGTGATTGATGAGGCAAAAGCTCAAGTAGAGGCCTTGTATCTTCTAGTGTGCCGATATTTTGGCATTGGCTGCTCAAGATTTCATTGACTTAGTAATTGACTAGCCTCTCAACACGCGTCTTAAGCGTTTTCTATATAAGATACCATTAGCCACCCCAAGTTTACTGGTATCTGATTAGTGTTCTCTTAGTCTATTAATTTCAGAGTGACGGTCCAAGTTGGACAGTGCCTACCAAAAGAAGGCATGGCGGCACCTCTTTGTCATCTCAAGCCTCAAAACCTACCTTCTCCTCTCGATTCTGTTGCTGCCCAAAGGCAAAAATATGTTGCTAAAGGCCTCGACGATCATGATCTCATAACCCTAGGTAGTAACCAAACTCTCTTAGACACGTTTTGCTATTAACATGCTACCGGTAATAAAACTTAGACAACTTATCGATACTTTATCAACAATCTATCACTTAATAAAAAACGAACGTCCCATTCATATATATTAATGGGGAAATTGCTTGCAGGGGCACATACCATTGGCGAAACGCCCTGCCAATTTATCCGATACCGGCTCTACAATTTCACATCCACTGGTAACTCTGACCCGACCATAAACCAAGCATTCCTAGGCTCCTAGCACAGCTCCAAGCTCTTTGCCCGAAAAATGGCGACTGCACCACCCGGTGGCACTGGACAAGGGCAGCCAATCCAAATTTGATATAAGCTTCTTTAAGAATGTGAAGGATGGAAAGGCAAATTTTGGAGTCGGATCAAAGGGTTTGGGGGGATGATTTAACTCGTAAGATAAAAACTATGCTGGCAACTTTAGGGGATTGCTAGGGTTTATATTTTGTATGCGTGGAGAAATGTTGAGTGTGACGGTGACATTGATAAGTAGCATAACTAATATACGTGTTATAATATGTGGATTGATAATATCACGTAATGGTGTGACAGATCAACTGAAATCAACTTTGATAACTCTTCTTTGTTCAAACGAGTATTTTATCAAATACAAGTTAGGGCCGTAAGTCAAAGTTGTGTGCTTATATCTTTTCACTCAAAGTTCGAATACACATTCTTATATATTGGATTTAAGTAGTGTAGTAATGCTTGGGCCTTTTTTCTTTTTGTGGGCAATACATGGATATAACTCTTATTGAGCCCATTAAAAAGAGGGCCCAGACCTTCCAAAACTATTGAAAATTAAAAAAAATGATCGACGCCTGAGAGATTCGAACTCTCGCGGGGAAACCCCATGTACTTAGCAGGCACACGCCTTAACCACTCGGCCAAAGCGTCTTTGTTGTCTACTTGTCTTCCAGTATAATAAATATATTTCCCTAAGTCATCTAAAAAAAGAAGTTCCAAAGAAGTATGTTATTCACACATACATTTTTACTTCTCACACACTTTTTTCAATTTTTGGTCTTTTGATTGTATTCAAAAATATCAATTACCAAAATTAACATGAGTGTGTAAAAGAAGTAACAATAAGTGTATAAATAGCATTATATACCATTTAATATTATGGTGTAGTGATATTCCTCTTCATTTGTAAGTGTGAGGTTTTAAGTTTGAGTTTCGTCAAAAAAAAATTTAAACCACATTATTAGTAACTCATTGTGAGGCCCAGCCCACTCATCTACCACTTTAATGTAGATAATATCGTTTGTCTAAAAAAATAATAGTAAATAAATAAATGAAAAAGAAAAGGCCAAAAGTGGGCCAAGTTTGTGAAAGGAAAAAAAGAATAAATTGATTCAAATTCGTTTTTAGCAAGAATCGACTTTAAGACCTCTTACCATTATTATCCTATTAAAACCTTTGTGTTTTCTAACCAATCAATTCCGAATGAGTAGCTTTTTTCACACACACACTTTCACTTTTTATACACTATTTATAATTTTCAATTCTAAAACCAAATGAATTAAGATTAATAATCAAAATTAATAAAAATGTGTGAACACCACCTTCCCAAATCGGCGCTAACAAATCAACGCGACGTTTCTTGTCCTTACGAAGAAGAAAAGAACAGAGAAGTAAGTCCAAATGTTGTTCCACACTTGCCCACGGCACAGTAGTCCCCAAGCCACAAACATCTACCAATCGTATTTACAAAACAAACAAGCCAAACGACGTCGCATACAATCCTCCTCTCTTCTATCCACCAACCAAGAACCGTGAACCAGAAGAACAAAGGCTCAGCAGCAAAATTAGAATTCCAACGCAGGAAAAAAAAAAGCAA
Source organism: Malus domestica (assembly GCF_042453785.1). Taxonomy (NCBI): domain Eukaryota; kingdom Viridiplantae; phylum Streptophyta; class Magnoliopsida; order Rosales; family Rosaceae; genus Malus; species Malus domestica. The sequence continues at coordinate 2,473,735 of NC_091662.1, forward strand.
GAAAACAGAGCCTCCCTTTTCTCGAAAGTTTGAATCTTGATAGAAACAAAGCGCAGAGAGACCCAACGCTCGCAAGTTCGCAACCCATCACCCCACGCTGCACCGACTTCAACATTCTCGATTTTTTTTTATTAAATCCGATTTAAATTTTTTTTTTTTTATTTATAAATATTATCCATCGCTTTGCCTTGAAGAGTACGTGAAGGTCACTGTTGCTTTTATTTTATTGTGTTTTTTCAATCTGAAATTTCCGTTCACGCATCGTTTTCGAACACTCAATCGACTCACTTGCTCTTCCTACAAGCTTTGGACTTTCTGCAATGGCTTCTTTAACACCGGTTTCGCAATCCCAATTGCTTTTCAACAAAACCCAGTTCAAGTTACCACCAAATTTGAGGTCCGGTTTATTGGTGAACAAGTTCTCTGTTTCGTTCCGGAGGATGAGTTTCAGAGTGCCCACGAAGGCGGCGGCGGCGTCCGGGGTGGTTTCCGCTACCACGGCCGAGAAGGCGAAGAAGAGGTACCCGGGGGAGGCGAAGGGGTTCGTGGAGGAGATGAGGTTTGTGGCGATGAAGTTGCACACCAGGGACCAGGCGAAGGAGGGGGAGAAGGAGGTGAAGGAGCCGCAGGAGGGGCCGGTGGCCAAGTGGGAGCCAACAGTCGATGGGTATTTGAAGTTTTTGGTGGATAGCAAGTTGGTTTATGATACCCTTGAAGAGATTGTTGAAAAAGCTCCATTTCCTTCTTGTGAGTAATTTTTTGATTGTTTTTAGATTGAAAGCTCGAATTATTTTGGGGGTTGTTTGAATTCAAATTTGTATTTGTATGAATGTTTTCTGGGTGTTGTTTCTCTGTTGAAGATATTGGCTTTAATATGGTTGTTAAAGTTTGGATTTCGATCATGTGTGTTGGGTGTTGGATGATCATGTTATACTTTGGCTCTGTGGATTGCTTTTTTCATCGTGTTTGCGTATTTGATTTCGCGTTTTATAGCTCCGAGGCATTGTTAATCAGTTTGTGTTCATTAGGTGTTATTGATCATGTATGTTTCAAAGAAATCGAGTTATATATATGCATCAGTTTACCATATTAGATAAAATTTTCTTCGACAATCTGCCCGGTAGAATGTTTCCCCGTCAGGCAACTTTTTATAGCTTTGTTTGTGTGCTATTATAGTTGGATTGCTAGTAATTTCTCTGTTCACTTTGTGAATGTATTCGTTTGAGATACCGCTTTCCTTCCATTACTCAGGATTAGTAGCTAGCCCTTTACATTAGTTTTCCTCTCAAACAATTGGTTCTGCCACTCAAATTTTGCAGTCTGTACTTTATCGGAGCAACACGGTTTATTCTTGTTCGGTTTTGTTTATCATCAAATAGTTTGAGCCCTTAGATATGAATAACGAAATGAGGAAACTAAGGATTCATATAACGGGAACTTCCGCTTAGATTCCAAATGTTCATGAATGTATCTGAGTTTTGCAAAATTACATGTACTTGTGTACTGTTAGTATGTTAATGTATGCCGTGACTGAGCTAACTCGTAATGTTGTTGTACTATTTTCTTTTTTGGCTATAGACAACAAGTTCAGAAATACTGGATTGGAAAGGTCCGAAAAGTTGGCAAAAGATTTGGAGTGGTTTAAGGAGCAAGGTTATGCCATACCAGAACCTTCTACTCCTGGTGTTACGTACGCGGAGTATCTTAAGGAACTGTCGGAGAAGGATCCTCAAGCATTTATTTGCCACTTCTACAATATATACTTCGCTCATTCAGCTGGCGGGCGAATGATTGGGAAAAAGGTACGTAAATAATGGCCGGAAAGCATGTCCACTCATTTTAACATGTAAACATGTCATAGAGTATGTCACATTGGCTCTGGTTTGTGAGCAGGTTGAGTGTCCGAAGTAGGGCACGGGGACTTGGAATATAGCTAATTGATGAATAACTATTGGCCGTCCACTTAAGTTCATAGCAATATAGCTAATTGATGAATAACTAGCTTTTGATTTATGCGTGTAGAAACCGTTTATGCGTGTAGAAAACCATTGATTTTCTCAGCTCAAGCTCTCGAGTCTCAAACACATGTTCGATTTTGTTGTCACCCAATTTCAGGTGGCGGAAATGATACTAGACAAAAAGGACTTGGAATTCTACAAATGGGACGGCGAGCTTCCCCAACTGCTGCAGAATGTGAGGGAGAAGTTGAATAAAGTTGCAGAGGTAGATTTAATTTGCTGCTTCAAATCTTCTTATGTGCATCTCTTTGCTTTGATTTAACTTTTACATGCGTGCATCGACAGAGCTGGACGAGGGAGGAGAAGAACCACTGCTTGGAAGAAACCGAGAAATCGTTCAAACATTCGGGAGAGATTCTGCGTCTCATATTATCATGATGCCATTGCCATTGCCACACTTGGTATGATTGTGTTGCTCCCAGTGCAGCTGTTGTAATCTTTGGAAACTGTCGATGGAGACATGACATTACAATTACTGTGCTTAAAGAAAAACAATTGTTTTCAATACGTAAATAAGATTTGGCATAGCCCTTTTTAATTTAAGAAAAATTGATTTCCGCACCTTCTTTTCTTCTTTACTCGGTTTTTGAAAACTAGTTTCCAATGGGGTTTTTTTAAGAATCAAGATGCAATGAAATGCTAAGCTAACAATATTTCAAGTTAATTGATGTCATGTCAGCAAATTAAAATATACAATGTACATGATAGGCTTTGAATACTGCTACTTGATCGATCAAGTTCACTTTCGATTTCTGTGTTTGTACTCCCACTAACTGAAGGATCATGACCACTTAATTTCAGCTCTACGACCCTTATTTGTCCATTTCATTGGCCCCTTCACAAAACCTAAAAACTTACACGGATCTCTCTCTCTCTCTCTCTCTCTCTCTCTCTCTCTAAAACAATTTCGATCTCAGTTCACGAACTCCGGACACAAAAATTCACGAACTTCAGACACAAAAATTCAGAGTGAATCTCTCGGTCGCATATGATTCAAGTGACCTGGCAAAATAAGATGGAATTACCATTTTTCCCTCGGTGAGCTTTCAGTATTCAGTAAATATTGCATCAAAAGATGTTAATTGAGCATCGGAGATTCAGTGTGTCAGTCAGTACGCTTGCAGTGCTATATGAGCGAATTACCGTTATATCCCTCATACTTTACTTGTAAAGCCACAGTTTCTTTGAGAAATTGAAGTTCTCTCGTAAAACTAATTGGTTACATAAGAAGTAATCCAACATTTTATAAATCCTTGCATTGATTTGTCTTTCAATGACGTGGAATTTTATTCTCACATGCCTTCTTAAGCACGTGTGACGAATTTTCAAACCTAATTTTCACACGCCTCATACTTTACTTGTAGAGCACGTACATATTCTTATACCATGAAAAAATTGAGGTTCATTTATAAAATCAATTGACAATGTAGAAAGTACCTCACATCTTATAAATCTTTGCACCTTATCGATATGAGATTTTGTCTTCACATTTTTACAGTTACAAATAAAACTCAAAAAGAAGATTTATATGCCAAGGCATACCGCTTTGTACAGTTTTGTATCAATAAAATAAGAACATTTTGGACAAAAAATTCAGATATTCATTTGCACGAAATATCATATTGATTATGTACATTAACCATGGTTATCCGGGGGCATGAAGGGAACAAAAAATGTGAGCAAACCAAGAGACAGTAACCGACTTGTCATTTTCCATAAAGACTCGTGAAAAGTAGTGGAGTATACAGGAGTGTATAAAACAGCCACAAACCCACCTGGTTTCTCATCATCTTCTGGAATCAAAAGGAGAGAAATTTACAGGAAAACATGATCAAACCAGAACAAGTTGTGTTTTCTCTTGTTTTTGCCCTTTTAGGGTTAGGGTTCTTGCGTTTGCATGCTGCTTCTAGTTCTCTCACTCCGGCTCTGCAGGCCAAGAGGAGCTGCCCTTACACAGTGATCATAAAAACCAGCTGCTCTTCCACCACCTCCACTAGAGACAGGATCAGCCTTGCTTATGGTGATGCTCACGGCAATGAGGTTGGTAATACCACCACTAATTAGGTTCCGTTTTCGAAGTGCTTCTCTCAAAAGTATTTATACTCATAAGCGCTTTGGTCACTTTTACTTTATATTTTATCCGCATAACTAGGTGTATGCAAAGAGGCTTGATGATCCAGTTTCAAGGACGTTTGAGATGTGCTCCTCCGATAAGTTCCACATAGACGGGCCATGTGCGCGCGACATCTGTTATCTCAACCTTCTGAGGAATGGATCCGACGGTTGGAAACCTGAGTTCGTCAAGATCTCGGGTCCACATACAAACCCTATTATCTTTGACTTCAACACCTTCCTGCCCAACCGAGTGTGGTTTGGACACAATCTGTGTCGTCATGGATAGATGTAGTTAATTAATTAGTAATAGTTAATTAATTAGGAGTCCATTAGTTATTATGTACTTGATCTTATCGAAAGACTTACGCAAAATCGTAAAATTTATGTAGTCGATACTATTTAGTGGGATAAGGGGACTTGGTTGTTATTGTTGTTTTTTATAGTGTGGTTATTTTGTTGGGAACTTAACGAAAAATTTCCGGGACTAATTACTTTAACAAAAAAATCATATTTTTACAATAAAAAGTTAATTCTGGTACTATATGTTTTACCTTTTATTTTGTTCTTATTGTTAAAACTCAAAATTTTCAGAGTTTTTTCTCTTTAATTTTCCTTATTTTGTTTGGCATTACGCATAAGTGATCTTTATGATTTTATTTTTCTTGCACTCGGTGTCCGGGCGTGTTTCATAATAAAAGTTGAAGAACACTAAAAATATCTCTATCTAAATAGATGGTAGATACCAACCAGGAAAAACTAAAGAGCATAATTTAAGCATAACATGGCTGTTTGGTTTCCGAGAAATGCGACAAAACACACAGAAATTACAAATTTAAGCTGAGCTTCACTTGGGATGCAACATTTCAATGCGGTTTCCTCCGCAACTAAACAGGAGGAAAATACATTGCGAGGGAAGTTGATTTGGCGGAAATGGGTCACTGGATGCCGAGGGACGAACGGGATGGTTCAAGGCTGAAGGTTGCTGCTGCTGCCTCCCACAAGTTCGACAAGTTCGACAAGTTCAGGCATAAGTTTTTTTTACGTATGATTTTGGTAACGACGGATCAAGCGTAATAAACCACAATCAAACACTTAAAACAAAAGGATTGTTCCATTGGCATGAGTGAGAGGCTTGAAAGACGTTTTACAATGAAGATGCAAGAGGTGGACTAAGAGAAAATCGCAGTCTGTCTTTCTCACTGTAATTCAACCAAAATGCAGTAAGCAATATTACAATATCTAATCAAAGAGATGAGTTCTTGACTTGTTTACAAAGTACAACATTTCACCATACCAACAAACTGAGCAACATATTTTGGTATTTTTTGTTCTGGTAGACTTACTAAGGATCGTGTATATCCTTGCAGGTCACAACGATCTAGCTGTCAAGTGTGCTCATGAAGCCGCCCAAAAACCCGGCACCATTGCAATCTCCACACAAAATCTCCCTCTTCCCCCTGCAAGAAAACATGGTTACTAGTGTCAAATGTTATGGTAGCACATATGAGAAAGAACTATCACAAAAATTTCAATCGGTGAAAGACACAGTCGAGCTAACATTTTAACGATGAAATGGGATTTATCCAATTGGGATGAACTATAAGCTGGTCGGTTTAGATGAAGGGAAGGAACAACATGCGGTATTTGAAGTTTGAGATCTCTTTATTAGGAATATTAATTTCGTTCCTTCCTGAAAATTACGATGATATTAGATTTTGATTCGGAGCAACATGGTTACCTGCAAAGCCAACATAGTCCACCAGCCTTAAACTGTCCGTTGAAGTGGTCTACAGAATTAACTCCAGTACCTTCGCATTGATTACACACTTTTGCACCTGGTTGATGGATCAGAAATGAAAAACTTGTGAGCTGAAATCCTCAGATGCTAATAAAACAAGAAAATATTTCAGCGAAAGGGTCAAGACAAAGGCTGACTATGCATATGATACATACTGGAGAACATCAATGAATAAGATAAGAACTCAATCAAAACTGTGTCCATTAAATTGATTTTGAAAGCAATGAGAACTGATGATGCAATCACAGAATTTAAGACATGTACCGATAAACATGGAAGAACGAAATGAGCAATTTGATTTTTTTTTACTTTTATTAATAACAGAAATCAGTTTGCAAAATATAAGGTATCGAGTAGTAGCTTCCAATTTAAACGTTCTTTCCTCTGAAGAAAAGATCTTCGGAAAACTGAGAAAGAAACAGCTATCTTTGTGTGTTTTTTTCTGGATCTTGATGAACCACATTGACATTGCAATTAGATGTGTCTAGTTTCTGAATTAAGCATCTGATTAGTGGTCAGCATAGTTTCCCAGATTCGGAAAAAAATAGACGATTAAGCCCCATACTCCTCCAAGATAAAGAGAGACAAGAAGCTATATATCATGCCAGAGTCGAAAAACAATGAGGAAATAGTTGCCCGAGTGCTTTCAGAAATTTCATTCTAAAGTATCAAGTCAATATTCAGCATAAGATATATTCAAAGACCAGTTATTTGCTTACCGTTTCCTTCACATGTTGAACAGACTAGGCTATTTACTTTGGCTGTTGGAGTACCGTCTGTAGCCTGCAACACAAAACCAAAGTGAAGTCTGAGGAAAAGAACAGCCCTTTATATACTATCAACCGATTCGCATACGAAGTCCTCTACTCATATGCTTACACGAATCAAAAGTAGCAATTCTTTTCTGCTATAGGGTTCCACTCATCAAGACTAATGTTTCGTATCATCCATTCATCCCCTCAATCCGATATAGTTTGTTAAAGCTTCCACATTTTCGATTACATCCTACCATTCCATGGCATCCAACAATCCCCGCATTCTAGCAAGCTCATAACCAAATCTTAAAAGAGATTTACTTGGAAACTCGGGCATCTTTCGGCCATGAAACTACATTAAGAACATGTTTATCACTCTTACTTTCACAAATAAAATTTCACAACCCATCGATGCTATATATTTCTTCCTGAAACAAGTCGATAGAAAGGTCCAATCCAAATAACATGCTAGAGCAAAGGAAATCAATGCAAAGCAACAGTTTCGAAAATTTCGAAAAATGGGTTCGTCTGAAATGCCTCACCTTGACCTCCCAAGACTGAAAGTTTGCAGCTTTAGAGCTCCGAAACACTTCATTCACCCGAACAATCTTCCCGCCAATCGATCTTTCGATGAAAACCCCTGTAGAAAAATCAAATTGCTCACTCAATTAACAAAAAGAAACAGAAAGCAATCAACTAAATTTTCCAAATTTGCAGAGATAGAGATAGTACTTGGTTTGTTTGTGGCGAAGGAACAAACAGGCGTGAAAGAAAGAGAGCTTGCCATTCGAAGAAAGTTTCAGAAGCTGTGGAGACTCGAGGGGAGTGAAGATGGAATGCAATCCGTGGGTAGGGTGGGTGGTAAAACAGAGGATAAGGGGATAGACACTTCAATTACCTTTATGCCCTTTTCAAATTCCACTGTTTTGAATGAAGCCGAGGTGCTTACTGTAATTTCATTCTTGCGCACACTAATATTAAGGCCATGAAAGTAAGTATTTGCAGTCTTGGTTGTTTTTTCCTTTGAGAAAAAATAACGTTAGTGGATTAAATTGTTAATTGTTAATTGTTAAGAGATATGTAGAACAATGAGAACTGAAACGCACCATGATGCGTAAGTATAAATATACTTTCCGAGTTTGATTTGGATGTCCTTCTTGATGTTAGTTATACCAACAGATAGAAATTAAAATCAAAAGTACCTAGACAGACTTATTCTCGAACCCAATTATTTTGTTGTTGATTTGTATATTGGTTGTGGCATTTTTATGACTCATTTCTTTTTCTTTTTCTGCTGTAAATCCCAAAGGGTTGACAAGTGACATTGCCTTGAGAGCAATATCGAAAACTAAGTTCCGAGAACAGCAACAGTCGATATGTCGATTTTAAGATGGGCATAGAAAGAAAATGTCCAAACCTCAACGGTTGGATTGATCGAGTAGAACTGAGAGCCCCCCCACCCAAAACACCAAAACCTCCCAACCAGTGTTTGTAGTAAAATTTGACACAAATTCACTTATTTGGGTGAAAAGCCAAATTGGGTTTTGGTGCAATTAGGCTAACTTGCAAGATATTTGGCTGCATTAAGTTGGAAGGTTTTTTTTTTTTTTTTGGGTCAAAATGTAAAATTCATTACCAACGACACGCATTACAAACATAATGGTTCAGATACAAAGTAAACACAAGATGGACCATAAAACATAAAAGGGCCCAAAAACAGTTTTGAAGCCCAATACACGGAAAACAGTCATTTGGTTACATGATATGATTTGAACTTTTTGAAAACTAAACCAGAAACATTACTGCTGCGGCTGTCCACACCAACACAGCAACTCCACAAACACGCTCTTTGTTCATCCTTCAGCCATCAACTCCATCTCTCTCTCTCTCTCTCTCTTCGCCTCCTTCAGCCGTCTGTTATGATCTTGCATTCGGCCTATTAGTGAATTCCTGGATCACTATGGAAGTAGTAGTTAAATAAATGGGATCAAGTTGTAATAGAGTAAGGACTAGATTGTAATAGTATTTTTAACTGTGGGTCTTAGTTTTAATTGAGTTGTCTTTTGTGCCAGTTGACGCTGACGCAATTGTAATGGCTGGTTGGTGGCTGGTTTAAAAGCCACTGGCGCAATTGTAATGGCCGGTTGGTGGTTTAAAAGCCACTGCCGCAATTGTAATGGCTGGTTGGTGGTTTAAAAGCCTCAGGCCCTCAGCTAGTGGACTTGCAAGGATATCTGAAAACGAATAGAAATTCCTTTCTTCTTGCTGTGCAATTCCTTTCCTCAGTACCCACCATTGCCACACAGTCAAGGTTGTAGCTAGGTATTGGCTTGGGTCGTATTACCGTCAACTCCCTCTCTCTCCCTTCCTTCGGCTCCTTCAGCCGTCAACTCACCATCTCACTCTGGTTTGATTTTTTGTTTTTTACTTGTACTTTGAATTTTCTATTTTGGTTTTGGTTCGGGCATTTTAATACTGTTGAACATTCCCCAATTCTATTATCCGATAGAACACGGTTTAATAATTTTCGAATAGGAAGGGGGAGGAGAAGAGGAATATTATGAAAGAAGATTACTGGCAAAATAACGCAGGAAGAGAAAGATATTGTGAGGGATAAACAAGAAAAGAGAAATGAACGGTATTACTTAGTCAATTTAAGGGTAAATTTGGCAAGAGAATACAAATAAACTTATGTGGACAATGAATCATGGACCTAACCCAAAAAATTAAACAAAATTGAACTATAACTAATAATGGCACATAAAATTGGACTCATATTAAGTTTCTCCTAGTTTTTATAAAAATATTTTTATCACTTTTTTTTTTCTAAATAAAACTTTTTAATTAAATTCATGTATTACTTTTTATAAAAATATTTGTCAGTTTTTTTAAGACAAAATAAAACTTTTATAAAAAAAATGAAATAAAATTAGGCCTAGAACTTGAAAGAAGGGGAAGGGACTGAAGTGGGAGTCGTGAGCTTAAACAAAACCTACTTAATTTATTTAGGAATTGTTATTAGTATTCCAAAAAATTTATTTTTTATTCCAAATTTTTTATAATTAGATAGAAAAATACAATTGTGAGGAGTGTAGAATACGATTTTTGGAGTCCTAATAACAGTTCTTAATTTTTTAATCTAATTTTTAACTTTTAAGTAGGGTGTGTTATGTTTACTCAGCTGAAGTTTGTGTAAAAAAATAGCAAAATTTGTATTGTATGTAATTACTAAATTGCCCATATATTCTGTTTTCGTACAATTTTGATGAGAGGATTAAAATAATAATTTTACGAAGTTTTGATTAACAAATAAGATTCTATTAATAGATTAATACGTATTTAATATATACTAGCATATGGGCATACTTTAAAAGTATGTGATAAAAAATTTTATTTTTGTTTTTGAAATAGAAGGAGAGAGAGGAAGGGAGTGATAGAGAACGTGGGAGTGGGAAATTTTTTTTTTTTAATTAGAGATATGTTATGATTACATGTATGTGAAACTTTGAAAAAAAAACAGCAAAATTTGGTTGTGTGAAATTACATTTCTGCCTCATATTTTATATTCATGTTTTGTTTTAATTAGAAAGTTAAACTGGTAATTTCTTAGAATTTTGGTTGATAATGAGTGTTTTATTAATTAGTATAGATATATATGTATATATACACACACATAACTAATTAAAAAAAAATAAGAAAAATGTTATTAGCATTCCAAAAATCTTATTATATACTTCTCATAATGTATTTTTCTTTCCTAATAAAAAACGTTTAGAGGGTATAATAAAAATTTTGGAATGCTGATAACAATTTACAAAACTAAAGCACTAAATTGTTTGATTTTGATTTAATACCTTGTTCCTAATGATAATAAACCCTCTCTCAATCATCTCTCTGGGATTTTCTCACTGACAGACCCCAAAAAAAAAAATTAATACACAGCACAAGTAGTCCCAAGCGCTAATCACTCCAAATCACCGTTACATCAGGTCTTGATTGACGGATTCGATGCCGAGCAAATATGGCAGCAAATCGACCTTCAATCGCAGCCGCTCATCTCGACCCTTCGCCGCGATTTGAAGCCGGAAATCATGGGCTTTGGCGACGACGGTGAAGGGAGTGAGAGGAAAATGGGTGTGAATGTGAAAGAGAAAGTGAAGGGGAAGGTAATAATGCGATAGAGGATGGGGTTTCGGAGTTTGGGTGTGGTTGTCGGGTGTTCGTGTTTATTTACTTCAATTCATAGTTTTTTTTTTTTTAATTAGTTACATATAATAATTAACAGTGTTAATTCTATAGTTAAGTGGAGGGGAAGAGACACAAATACGACGTGCAGTCTGGAGTCCGGAAATTTATATATCTATATATATATATATATATATATATTTTAGTATTTGAGTTTTGCTTGTTAGTTTAAGATTTGGACTTAGCCTATCCGACTTAGGTTTAGTTCTCTATAAATATTGCTTGTAATTTAGTTTGAGAATAAGTTAGTCACAATGTAGTCTCTTAGGGTTTTGTAGCCATTTCGGCATTCTCGTTTGTTTAATAATATTTTTATTATTTTTGTTAGTCTTATTTGTTGCGCACTCTGATATTCAACTTGGTATTAGAGCAGGTTTGATCATTCGGGATTTAATCTGCCTCGGGTTGGTATCTGTTTGCTTGTTTTCGTTATCGTTCGTTCATTTTAGATTTGTTAGTTGGTATTGATTGCTTGCAAGGAAAAGAAAAATGAAAGAAAAAAAAACCCATGGAAAGGAAAAAGAAGGAAGAAGGTGCGATGTTGCACCTCTTCGCCCAGAAGAAGAGAGAAAAAAAAAGGAAAAAGAAAAAAAAATTGTTTGGAGTTTTTGAGGCCCCCACATGGGCAAACAAAAAATATGTTTTTTTTGTTTGTTTGCTTAGGTTTGTATTGAAATCTTGCATTGGCATCGGCATCGGCATCGATAGTGGTATTGGTATTGGTATTAGCATCGACATCGGAAGTTGGAGGCTTGCATCCACATCTGCTTGTTGGCAAACTCATGTCATGTACCGCCATGAGTTTGACAGGGGTGGGGGGGGTGTTGGAAAATATCAGTATTTAGGTTTATTTTAGTATTTGTATTTTGTTTGTTAGTTTAGGATTTGAGCCTAGCCCATCCGAGTTAGGGTTTCTTAGGTTTAGTTCTCTATAAATATTGCTTGTAATTTAGTTTGAGAATAAGTTATTGTAGTCTCTTAGAGGGCGTTTGTTTGAGCTCGCTAGCTTTCACTAGCTTGGACTGGACTATGTAGTAGTCCAGTCCTGTGTTTGTTAACAGTCGGGGACTAAGTTTAATGAGATTAGAAGGGACTCGCGGGGACTAACTCCCTTGCTAGCAAACCCGTCGAGAACCATGGGATTAGCGGGGACTAACTCCCTCTCGTCTACCTCTGCTCCTATGTTTTCACAAACGCCGAGAGCCACCATCATTCCCCCTCGCCAATTCCCCCTTCCCTTCCTCCTCTCTCCTAGTTTTCTTTTCTTTCTGCTCCGCCGAGATCCAAGCTCGGCTCAAACTCGGCCACCACGGCGACAGTTGCTCCATCCTCTTCTTGCTGCAAGTCTGCACGCTGCGTACAAAGTCTGCTTCTCTGCAACTCTGGCCACCTGTACCCAGACCTGAAACCCACCACACCCACTGCCTAATTCTCAACATCCAACCACCAAAATTTGAAAAGAAAAAAAAATCAATTCGATAACAACAACAAACTCAATAGAAAAATTCTTCATTTTTCCCAAAAAATTAAGAGATTTTCTGAGAAAATCAGAGGAGGGGCGAGAAACAGAGTGGTTGTGAAATCTATGACGCCGCAGAGAGGAGCCTCTGCACGATTTCAATTTTCCGTGGGATTTGAAGTTGGGAAATCAGAATATGAGGAATCAAAACAGCAAAGAAAAGGAAAGGGAAAAAAAGAGAGAACAAAAGGGGGTGATGAATGATGATGTTTTGAGGGAGGAGAGACTGGAAAGGAAAAGAAAAAGACGAAGAGAGGGAGAGGGTCGGAGCAAAATTAGGAAGAAAAAGGAAGATCAGAGGAAAAAAAAATTAGGAATGGAGATGGGAGTTTCCAGAATGACAAAAGAAAGAGACAATGATAGTAATAAAATATTACTAAATATGTATTAAATAATATAAAATATTAATAAAATATGAATGAGAAAATATAATATTAGAATTTTTTGTTATCCTGTTTTTTAGTCTGACACTGTATCAAACGCTTCATTAAGTTAGTCCAGCTTAGTCTAGTCTAAACCAGTCCAACTTAGTCCCTGAAGCTAGTCCAGTCCGAGATAGTCCCGTACAACAAACGCACCCTTAGGGTTTTGTAGCCGTTTCGGCATTCTCGTTTGTTTAATAATATTTTTATTATATTTGTTAGTCTTGTTCGTTGCGCACTCTGATATATTAATCCGAGAAAGATGCCAAAGGAAAACAAGAAAGCCTACAGAGAGGCAAACAACCAAACATGACAGCAGAAATCAGGTAGTGGAAGGAGTTACAGGGAGACCGATGCCCGCACCTAATGCAAGACGTCACTCCTCACACTACCCACAAACATACCTAGTGTGCAGTCTGGAAAAATATATATGATGGGTTAAAGGCAAAGAAAAAGGCGTTCTAAGGGGGAAAGCTACATTTTTCAGTTAAATAATTAAAGTTGAATAAAATAAATGGTTACCTGTTCTCGTTTTTAAGATCGTGACCAGACAAGTTTGCAGCTTCATAAAGAGCCTCTCCCCATTGCTTTACTCTTTCTTTACGGATGTTCTCTTCGTGCTTCTGAACTTAGAAAAAGGTTTTTGATTGCACTAGGGACCATATATCTTATCCGAAATCACTCTGGCCATTGGCATCACGCCAAAGGTGCATTGGAAATCACCCCAATAGAGCAATTAGATAAATTCAGGCATCACAGCGAAGGTGACTAAATTTGGAATCACTCCAAGTCAACCTGTGCCTCACACATAAGCAGGAAATCCAAAAGCTTACAAAGTAGCTCTTTTTTCATCTATGGAATCGGAGGAGCCTCGTGCACCATTGGTTCGAGGAG